>NC_072777.1:2853245-3205536 GCF_022539595.1 Amphiprion ocellaris | reverse complement strand
ATGGTGTTGAAAGGCTCATTGATGATTAGAAAACCCTTGTGCAGTTATGTTAGCGCATGGATAAAAGTGTAAATTTTCATGGAAAACTCCAAACTTTTGAACAGTAGTGTATATTTTCCTTTCTCGCAGTTCTACTTCTCATGTAAAATTCTCTTGGTCCTCTAGACTCAACTTGACCTCCATCGTTCCTGCTAACTGCCATATCTCAATGACATTACAAACAGAGAAAAATACTACCTGAAAACTCTGCTATCTTTTTAAAGCCTCCTCCTGCTTTGCGTGCATCGATAATTTGAATTCTCAGAGTAGCTAGGCAGCTGCTAAGAGGAACCCGCGGCTGCTGATTTTTGGGAGGAGCATTTAAGAGTCTGAGTATTTATAAAGCCTTGAAATTTGCATCACCTGACCTTTCTGAACAATGATTGTGAACGAGCTAATTAAAATTCCTCTCCAGCCATTGATTAAACCCCTAAAAACTCAGCAATGTGTGGAGGAGTAATATGAAAGTAACCCCTCCCTGCCTTAGAATGGTTTAATGTAACTCTACAACATTGCTTCATCTAGAAAAGTGCTCAAACACTGTAATACTACTTTATGCTACTCTATGTCATAATGGAGTAATGAAGCCATACACGTCTGAACCAGAAAGTGATTCTGAAGAAGAATAATGATACAGGAAGTCCCAGCGTGCAAGTTAACCGGATTGGTTCCTGAAGTTTGCTACATATGAAACCCCAGAAGCCATTGGCATGCTGCAGTTTCAAGGTGGAAAGCTATAAAAGCTTTACCATGGTGCTAGCATATTAAAAACACTATATGGACCTGTTAAATAGGTATAAGACTAGATGTTTACTGGAGAAGGAGAAGGTTTGAGACCGTGATGAAAGTTATCTGAGAGGTCAAATCTTTTGGGGTAGCCAAACTTTTCCATGGCGCTCTTTTCCTTTTCCCCATTATAAAACTGTACAAAACAAAACTGATGCACTTACCTTGCTTAAAAGATTGTTTCATCATTAATTGCATGGTTTTTGGAAATCAGTTCATTTTCTACAATTGTAGATAAAGAAAGTTGACCAGTAGTGCCCAAACTTTTGCATGCTCCTGTATGTCCCCCCAGTATAAAACTGTGCTTTCTTATGTGAAGAATAAAGAGCTGCACAAAGCAACTAACGCATTATCTCTGAATGTAAATATTTGAAATGTTAATTTCCAAGCTTTCTCATTGTTTCTGATTTTTATTTTTCTGCTATACTTAAGACATTCCTCTCAAAGATGCCCGTATCCCACTGTTTGGATGGCTTTAGTTATTTGAACTTTAGCAGGAATATCCCCCCAATTTAGGCCAGCTTGCCTTGTGTTAATTCATTGAAAATAATTGAATAAGAATAATACAAAATCTCCAGCAGCTATTTTGAGCAAATGTTAACATTACCCCACAATTTCTCTCTTTCTTTTCCAGCAAGTTGTGCAATGTTCTGGACCGCCTTAGCATGATAGCGGAGAACGTGGTCAAGCGAACGGGTTTCTTCATTAATCGCTCTGACTTCTACTGTCACACCCTCAGACCAGACGACAGGTGAGATTTTCAGTCGTGATGATTGGCATACATTTGTCCGTCTGTCTGTCTGTCTGTCTGTTAGTTAGTTAGCAATGTTACTGAAAAAGGAAGTAACGGATTTGGATGAAATTTTCAGGGAAGGTCAGAAATGACTCAAGGACCAAGTGATTGGATTTTGGCAGTGATGCGGCTTATAGTCTGGATCTAGTTCTTATCTTTCACTGTTCTGTCACTTTTATTGGCCGCTAAGCTCTATCTTAAAATGTCATTATTGTTTTCCAGACTCTGTTTAAGGATAATTTGTGGCTGCCTTCCCCACTTAACAGCTAGCCGTTAGCATAGTTTTAGCCACTGTGAGAGTAGCTAATTTCTGGTTTATGGCAACAGCTTGTGGTTCTTGTTCAGTTTTTGCTGCTTGAGAGACATTTCTGAGGCCACAGAGTGATGACAGACAGAGAGAGGAGGCTGCATTAGACTCGGAAGTAGGGCATTTGATTCATCAATAATTGATCAATAAAAATACTGACACCGATAATTGGAAAAATGCCTAATGTCAGCCGCGATAATCAGCCACACCGATAATCGGTCTATCCCAAATTTTTACTCCGCCAAGGAACCCGGCGGAGTTAGATGACGATTGGCGCTGGTCTGTCTGTTCGCAACATTACTCAAAAACGGACTAATGGATTTGGATGAAATCTTCAGGGAAGCTCAGAAATGACACAAGGACCAAGTGATTAGATTTTGGCAGTGATGCGGCTTATAGTCTGGATCCACGGATTTGTTGATTTCTGTATCATTGCCAGATAGCGGCACGGCATCACTGTACCCATGACAACAAGTGAGCACTCCGTCAGCTGCCTGCTGATGATCACATGATTGTGATCCTACTGCAAATCCACCACTGTGGACTTATCAGGACTTATCCATCAGAAATAATACAAGGAACAAATGTTTAAATTGTGGGGTTTCTGAGTCCCATCAATTCCCGTCGCCCGCTACATATTTAGGTCACATGATTTGGTATCCATACATAACATTCACATGCATAACACACATCTGTGCATGAACAGCCTTGGCGAAGTACTGCGCGCTCTGAGTGCTTTTGTAGTTGCTCTTATTCTCCAAGAATAAGCTTAAGCTTCGAAACACACAGCCAGACATGATTTCAAACTTTCAGTCAGCTGTTAAGTAAAAAACAAATACTTTATTCAATGCTTTCATATGAAGAAAACTAAAATGAAACACATTCAGACAACTCATGAAATAATTATGGCATTAGAATGAGAGAGGATAGCAGATAATATTCACCACTGATGAAGAACTGCAAGAAAAAGAACCTATGTGCACGTCTACATATCCACCTTTTCCACTCTTGCGTTTAAAAGTGAGCATATTGTTCGTTTTTTGTATTCATGCATATTCAGAATCACACTTATCGATGCTGCATAATTTTGAAAATCTCCACATATAAATTCTTAATGGAAATTATGCCTGATGGTAATGGTATCGCAGAGATTTCTGCTAACGAGCTGAGTAGATTGGCGTCCATGTACTTAGCGCCTGGCTCTTCCATTGTCTGCATATTTTAATCACTTTCACCCAACATTACCATTCTGTTACATAACCCAACGATCATGCCACAGCCAATATTTATTACCCCTTCTTCTGCATTACACAACGCCGTCTCATTTTCTTTGCTCGACACACTCCTTGCACAGAGCCCCACGGTCCACACAAAAACCCTCCTAAGCATTTACTGTATGTAGATGCACAAATATTCATAGCACCTGTAGCCTTCATCACATGCAGAAATTAGCTTATGAATAATGAAGATGATTTAAAAGATTTGTTAGCACGGCCTTTTTTGTAATTAAATTCTTGCTTGTAGTACTTTTCCCTCTGCATTCAGTCAAACGTGGACAGTTAGTTACTTGTTAATTGCTCACTGATTTCACTCAGGTCATTGGGTTCATGCAGTGATGAGATAAGTTTCGAACTTACCCCTCTTGATATCTGGAGTGTTTGTCTTCAGAGCTTCCCTTTGAGCAATTTGGAGCCAGCTTTTCTTCACAGGGGGATTTTCTTCTTTACTTGCTGCTGCTTTCCAGAGAACACTTTAACAAGAAAGTGTTGAATGAGAGTAGTGAATTGGGTAAAAAGAAACAATGAAGACAGAACCCAAAATCAGAAGTCAGTATTCTCAGAAAGTGACTTTCTTGGACTTTAAAATGTAAAATTTAAAGGTAGAGTCCGTGATTCTGATCCAGCACACTTTTTGTAATAAAGAAAAAAAATAGGGAGTGGTGGAGTGGGCTGAGAACAACAGTGTTTGTTCCTTAAAAGTAAAGCTACTCTTCAAGAAGACTGGTGGCCAATAAAGGTGAAAAAAAAATGACTGGTCCACTTTTTAATAACACAAATCCTTATTTTTGTTCTTTCCCAAGAGTATCAAGAAACTCTAACTTAATTATATATAAAAAACTTTTATTAAAGCTTTTCAACTTTCTAAATCAACGTGTAGACTTTAACGGAAATGGACATTGCATCTAACATGGCATTAAGCAGTAGCAAGCTATCTATCTGTACATGCTAACTAGCTAAATATCAATGTAAATATCTAAATCAGATTCCACCTTTAAAATGTATCACACTTTTAAAGAATGTGATTAAAAAAATAAGTCACTGTTTAGTGAAACCTGAATATTCAAGAGGTAAATAAAAAGATGTAGTCTGAATGCTAAATATGAGGCTACAGTCTGTAGCGTGTTAAGGTAGCTTAGCATAAGGACTACAACAGAATGGAAAGTAGCTAACCTGTCTCCCTCCAAAGGTAACAAAATCCATTTACATTAGGTGCAAAACAGTATAATAATAATAATAATAATAATAATAATAATAATAATAACTTTATTCATATAACACCCTTACGAACAGTGTTCACAAAGTGCTTTGACAGTTAAAACATGTTAAAACAACATTAAAACAAGGGTAAAATTTGGCACATGCTAGCTATCAGCATGTGCTAACTAGCTAAGTATGAACAGATTTCATTTTTAAAAGTAAGCTTACCTTTAAAGAATATAACGAAATGATTTTGTCACTGTTTTGGGAAACCTGAATAATACAGAGATAAATGAAAAGATGTAATGTACATGCTAAATATTAGGCTACAGCTAGCTGCACGTTAGCTTAGCTTAGCATAAAAACTAGAAGCAAAACAAGAAAGAAGCTCACCTGGCTCTCTCCAAAGACAAAATAATCCATCTAGATTGGAATTGAAAAGCATGGTAAATATGGCACATGCTAACTATATGCATATGCTAAACAGCTAGCTAAATATCAACAATTGCTCTCCAGACACACAGATTCCCCCTTTAACATTCATCATACTTTTAAGAACAGGATAAAATGAATACTTTTCTGTTTTGGGAAACCTATATATTCCAGAGATAACTAAAAAGATGCCATCTGAATGATAACTATGAGGCTACATTAGCTTAGCATAGCATAAAGACCTAAAGCAAAATGGAAAGCAGCTAACCTGGCTCTCTCCAAATGTAATAAAATCCATCACAAATCAATGTATGAATGTCTTATTTACTTTTATATGTACAGAAAAAAACAAACTTAAGAATACAAATTAGACTTTGATGGCGTCTCTCCTGGTTGTCTGCTCATCAGTATTGTGGTAATGGCAGCACAAAATAATCACAGAACAGTCCAGCATGTATCTAGCTATTTAACCCTTCAGTTTTGTGTTTTTTTTTCTAGTCTTTGACGTAATCTGTGTTTGGAAAAATCTCTTGACTGTTTCTTTAACAAATTAAAATAATATTTTTACTTTGAGTCACGTTGGAAAACGACAACTATTGTATTTTTTCACATCCTTTGTTTGGGATTGCAGACAAGTACCAAATTTCGTAAGTGTGAACACGACATCCAGTTTTTATCTCTGGGTATTCAGATTTGTCTCCTGAATCTCCTCCTGTACTTGTAGTCCTAATGGAGTTCATTGTGTTTAGGTGTCTTTGCTGCTGCTGTATGTGTTCCATTATGTTTCGCCTTTGAATGGTGATTATGTAATCACTGCCATGGCTATAATCGCAATTTCACTGTAATTGCACTGGAAAAAAGACGAGGAAATGTGCGCTCAGAAGAGCAGAATTGATACGTACAGGTTTTGCTTTTGACTGTCTCCAGGAGTTTATCCACTTAGTTGAATTTAACGTTTAGTTGTTGTTGTTTTTTTTTTTTTTTTTTTTTACAGGTGGGGAGATTTAGGTGGACACATTGCATCCAGCGGGCGAGTGCAGGTATGGCACGCATAAACACAGTTTTTTTAGTGAATCTGTTACAACTTTTATACATATGAAGGTCACTGATGGCAACAAACCACATATCAGTTTATGGCATTGATATTTCTAGGCCAAGAACAACAGCAGCTTATCTTTAATTTTTAAAAAGATGCCCATCATTCATTGCTATAGCTACGAAACTAGGCCAATGCATTTATTGCCGTCCATAATGACAGATCTTGACCGTTTTAATGGAGAGACCTTGATCTCACACACTATGGTCTTCTTTGAATGCTCCATTTCTAAAAAAAAGATAATTCAGTAAGGTGAAATGAGATTATATCATGTTTCACACAGCCGAACCACAATCAAAATTCAAGCAAGACTTTTTTCTATACTTAGATACTGTTCGGTCTAATAAATTACCCTTCATTAGTAGACACTGGGAAATACACGAACACATGTACATTAGTTAAATCAGTAAGCAAGGTATGTGCAACATCAGTTAGTAAGGTGTCTGAGTCTTGTTGTTGTAGACTGGTGTGTTGAGGACGAACTGTGTGGATTGTCTCGACCGGACCAACACTGCCCAGTTCATGGTGGGCAAGTGTGCACTGGCCTATCAGCTTTACGCACTGGGAATGATCGACAAGCCCAAGCTCCAGTTTGATACCGACTGTGTCAGGTAAACCTCACACAATTTGCCACCAATCGTCAAGTATCAATGTGTTTGTTCACGTGTTCAAAAGTTTGGGATCACTTAGAAATGTCCTTATTTTTGAAAGAAAAGCAGTTTTTTCAATGAACATAACGTGAAATCAATCAGAAATCCAGTCTAGACATTGTTAATGTGGTAAATGACTATTCTAGCTGGTTCTTTTCTGTTTTCTTATCTTTCACTGTTCTGTCACTTTTATTGCCCACTAAAGTTGACATTAAAATGTCATTATTGTTTTCCAGATTCAGTTTCATGGTAATCTGTGGCTGCCTTCTGACTTACCAGCTGGTCGTTAGCATAGCTTTAGCCACTGTGAGAGGAGCTGATTTACAGGTTCATGGCAACAGCTTGTGTTTCTTGTTCAGTTTTTGCTGCTTGAGAGACGTTTCTGAGACCACAGAGTGACGACAGACAGAGAGAGGAGGCTGCATCAGACCACCTGAAGTAGCGCGTTTAATTCATCAATAACCCATCAGTAGAAATACCAATACTGATAATTGGAAAAATGCAGAATATCGGCCACAATAATCAACCAGGCCGATAGTCGGTCTATCCCTAATTTTTAGTAATATAACTACTGTCACAGGTTAAAAAAATGAATATTATGCTTGCTGCACAACCAAGGTTCCATCGTCCTTGCATGAAAGTCTGTCTTTGTATTTGTTCTGTGTGTGGATCAGGTTGTTTGAGGAGCTCTACGAGGACCATGGAGACACTTTATCGTTGCAGTATGGCGGTTCACAGCTGGTCCACAGGGTCAAAACTTACCGCAAGATCGCACCCTGGACACAGCACTCCAAAGACATCATGCAGACGCTGTCACGCTACTACAGCAATGCTTTCTCAGGTGTGTACAAAGTTCCCTTCATTGTCTCCTGTGGGAGAAATTTGTTTTGGACAAAGGCATGAAGCAAGCTGCACTGCAACGCCTAAAACAGAACATTTCCTACTAAAAACACATAATATATGTGACATGTAATCTTAGACATATAAATAAGTTACAATAATATAAAAAACTAAAATACACGCATACCCTCATATATACATATATACACTACCATTCAAATGTTTGGGGTCACCCAGGTAATATGTTTTCCATGAAAACTCCCACTTTTATCCATGTGCTAACATAACTGCACAAGGGTTTTCTAATCATCAATGAGCCTTTCAACACCATTAGCTAACACAATGTAGCATTAGAACACAGGAGTGATGGTTGCTGGAAATGTTCCTCTGTACCCCTATGGAGATATTCCATTAAAAATCAGCTGTTTCCAGCTAGAATAGTCATTTACCACATTAACAATGTCTAGACTGGATTTCTGATTAATTTAATGTGATCTTCATAGAAAAAAAACTGCTTTTCTTTCAAAAATAAGGACATTTCTAAGTAACTTTTGGACGGTAGTGTAAATAAACCCCTGTTTGACTGTACAAGACCTTCAGAAAGATCTAGCACTGCATCCATGTTTTCAGAGAAGAGATGACACAGAACTAACTAGAAAAGCACTCAGAGAGCACAGTACTCCACCAAGGCTGTTCATTCCCCCATATGGCATTGTCAGAAATGCTGCATTTTTTTTTTTTTTTTTTTTTTTTTTTAAAGAAATGCACCTTTTTTTGTGGAAATGCAGCATTTGTTTATTAGTTTTACGATGAGCTGTCTTGTCTGTATTAAAAACCTGGCACTTGCGTTTTGAATGTGAAAACAAGTAAATACAAACTTCATAACCAACTGTGTTAAGTAGCTCAATCAGGACTGTAGGTTTCCTCAAGGAGCTACTTCTAAATTATTGCAGTTTTTTTCCTCTATCGCCTACACTTTTAGAGCAACCTTAACTAATATAGAGCAACTTTAACTAATATAGAGGAACTTTAATTTAGAGCAACTTTAATATTGAGCAACTTTAACCAATAATATCAACTTAACTAATGTAGAGCAACTTAAATTCACACTACCGTTAAAAAGTTTGGGGTCACTTACAAATGTCCTTGTTTTTGAAAGAAAAACAACTAGTTGACTCCACACTTTTCAACGGTAGTGTATAATTGTAATGTCTGATCATTGAAAACTAACATGCAAGTGATGCATGTTAGTTTTTGTATTTGTCAACAATATGTATTGTTGACAGCTACAAAGAGATATATTTCGAGGACAATGCTATGAGAAATTTTCAATATGCCAGCCAATTAGCACTCAAGATGTAGGACGGCTGTGCAATATATGCAATTTAGGTTTGTGGTCTTTTTAAATGACATCTTGGAGGGGTGTACACAAGCCACAGAAACCAAAAGGACAGCCGTACATCAAGCCAGGATAAACATAATTGTACCACATGACCTACTAAGACGACCCCCCTCTCCCACGTCTTTGCTTTTGACTCTTTTCTTTCACTTAATTTTGAAAAATTGGATCATTGGCCGGCTTCAAAGCTGAGCCAGGAGAGTAGCAGATTGTTTATTTAGAGGGAAATGTCAAGTCAGAAAATGTCATGTAGTGCAACACACACAGACTGTCATACACACAAGTGCTCAGTAATTTATGAACTACACACTCAGTAATCCCATGACCCATATCTGGTCTTATGATTTGAAGTGGCTCACCAAGATGTGACTCCCTGATGGCACTAAAGAGCATTGTATAAGGGGGGAAATGGCAACAAAACCAAACTCTCTTGTAGTGTTGAGAAGCAGCTGGTGTCTGCTGTCAGCCTGCCCTCTTAGAAGAGCTCCGCCGTTGTCCCAGATTTCTCAGTGATTGCGGTTCCATGCTCTAGACTCGCTAGTTAATCACACATCTCCAGCTGTTTAGTCCCAGCGATGTTACCGACCTGAAAGAGTCCAGTTCTCTCCTCATAGTTCTGACCTACCACCTATCACACATGCTGACATAACCCTTAACGTTTACCCAAGATGCACTTTTTGAGTCACATTGAACATTTTCTAGTTATTTTAGATACATTTTGAATCATGTTGTTCATCATTTTGGTCAGTTTTTTTGTTTAGTTTGGACAATGTTTGGTAGATTTGGACAATTTGGAGTCATTGGGACTCCATTAGGAGCAAATTTTGAGGGCGTTTTGTGCAAATTTGGACAAATTTTAAATAATTCTGAACAATTTTTTATTTAGACAATGGGTTACCCATTTTGGGTCATTTGCGAGTCATTTTAGATAAATTTTGAGTCATCATATTCATCGTTTTGGTAATGTTTTTGTTTAGTTTGGACAGTTTTTGGTACATTTTGACAATTTGTAGTCATTAGGAACAAATTTTGGGGGTGTTTTGTGCAAATTTGGTTAAATTAAATCATTTTGGGCAATTTGAGAGTTATATTTTGGACTATTTTTGTGATTTCAACAAAAGGTTGGTCATTTTGGGTCATTTGTGAGTCATTTTAGATAAATTTGGAGTCATTATGTTCATCATTTTAGTCAGTTTTTGTTTTTTTGGGGGTCATTTGAAAGATTTTGAGTCATACTGAACATTTTGTTGAGTCATTTTAGACACATTTGTCATCATTTTATCCAGTTCTAGAGTGAGCCCTGTCTATAGATGGTCCTGGTTTCTTCCATCGTCTATAATTGCTCTGACCAGCCACCTATCACACATGCTGATATGAGCCTTAAAGTTTACCCAGAATGCACTTTTTGAGTCACATTGAACATTTTCTAGTTATTTTAGCTAAATTTTGAATCATGTTGTTCATCATTTTGGTCAATTTTTTTGTTTAGTTTGGACGATTTTTGGTACATTTGGACAATTTGGAGTCATTAGGAACAAATTTTGGTCGTGTTTTGTGCAAATTTGGATAAATTTTAAATAATTTTGGGCAATTTGCAAGTTATATTTTGTACATGTTTTGTGATTTCAACAAAAGGTTGGTCATTTTGGATCATTTGTGTATCATTTTAGATAAATTTGGAGTCATTATGTTCATCATTTTGGTCAATTTTTGTTTTTTAGTTGGTCATTTGGACAATTTTGAGTCACACTTAACATTTTGGTAAGTGATTTTAGACACATTTGTCATCATTTTATCCAGTCCCACAGAGAGATGATCCTAGTTTCTTCTTCCATCGTCTATGATTGCTCTGACCAGCCACCTATCACACATGCTGATATGAACCTTAAAAGTTTACACAGAATGCACTTTTTTAAGGTCTCCCCATGTTTAGATATGACTTAAATGATTTCGAAACTTTTTCCAAATGAGGTAAAAATTGTCCAAAATCACTCAAATTTTATTTAATTTTTTTTAAAAGGCTTGAAATATGTGATTTTACTTTTTTTTTTTTTTTTAAAGGAACACTTTGTAAATGTTTTAAAGAAAATTCCAAAACTGACTTCTTTGGCTCCTTGATTTCTAGCTGCTTCAAGGAGGAGACCACTGAACTGTTGTCATTATGCAGAGTGGAAGTGCTGTAATTGCTTTTTCTTACTGTGCGGTTTGTATTTTTCTCCCAGTTGATTTTGAAGTCTTTAGGGCAATAATGTTGACCGGCACAGCAAATTACACATCTTTCATCTGCAGACACAACTAGATTTGCTGTCTGGCTTTTAATAGATCCCACTTTTTGCGTTTTTTCCTCAGCTGGCATAGAAGAGAAGAGAGTTTCCTGATCTTTGTTGTTTTTCAGTGCAATCCTGCCATCAATCCCTTGTCTTTTTTCTTCCATTAGATTAAAGTTATTGTCTGTGTACTCTGCGTTGAATAACTACCATCATAGAGGCACAATGGAAAATACAACATAATTTTCCTTTTCGAAAAGTAGTACAGCATTTGACATTATCTGTTACTTTATGAACTGTTTACAAATCTCACTTTTTGTTGGAAGTAGTTCATGGTTAAACTACTTTCAACAAATAGAAAATAATTGCTAGTTTGGAGATGGTTGTCTGTAAAGATGTAAATGTCATTTTCAATGTTTCAAACACCAAATATTTCAAAAATATCTTAACAATTTATTTTGATAATTTTTACTTTTAAGTGGGTCCTTTAGCATGCAATTTCCATTTTATGTTGTCTTTTTACACCTCATTTAAATAAGAATGTGTTGTTTTTTTTTTTTTAAATTGGAAATACACAACAATGCTTCTTCCATGCAGTAAATAACACACACTTTTACATCATTGCCAAGCAACTTTTACAGCTTCTGTCTGACTCACAGACAAGTATACTGTACATGCTGGCATTTGCTTTGTAGCCTCTTAAATTGTAGGAACAGTAAGACTAAACGCTATGACAAAGCACAATGAACAGACCTGTTTGACAGATTTTTATTATGTGCATTTCATTCATAATACATCCTGTAAGACAAGGCTTTTTGTGCGACTTCTGTTGCACGTGTATATTACGTTCACAGATCATCAGTTACTCTTATCTTGTGACGTATTGAATGGATCTCAGGCTGAAAATTACCTTGAGAAAAAGGCTTGATGGCAGGCTTTAATAGGACCCAATTTAATTTCTAATTATCTAACGTGACTGTCGGAGCAGCATGCACGTGGCTTCACAGTTGGGGGATGGATTAAATGGCATCAAACTGGGCAACATGCAAAACACGTGACGCATGCTGAGCACACAAATGCTCACGGAGATCATCTTAGCACACGTTCATGAGCCAAACATGTTGTAGTGTGACTGTTAGAGTTTTCACAGGTACGGTTCCTGTCATGTGAACAGAGACACATGGTGTGAAGAGTTCAGCTTTACTTTGGTTTTATTATTAGGCAGTTTAGCACTTTTACTCTTTCTTCCTGAACATGAATAGCTGGGGAAGTGTCCCTCTGAAGAATTGAACTGTCAGGTGGATTTTATGAAGCTCTGCAGTTTGATCGGAGAATTAGCTCCCTTGTTAGCCGTAGCAGAACAAGGGTCGAGCATAGACTTTGTGAAAAGATAGTTGTAGCAGCCCGTTTGTTTACATTGGAGTCAAACTGAAGCCAAGAGAATGGCTTTATGTTTAATGTCGTCTTTTATGGTTGGAAGCGGAACCATCCAAATATGTGAAGCAGGTTGGAGTGAAGCCTGCACATTGGCTCTGTAAACGTTTCATGTTTAGTTCCCATATTGTGGCCTTTTTCAGCCAGTTCATGACATTTTGATGTTCCCAGAATGTGTCTTTCAGTTTGACAGTCGAAAATACTGCAGTGATGTTTTTTTTTCCACCGTGACTGTGTAACCGTGGGTTCTAGTCCTGCTCTTAACGGGCTGGACTGCTTCTGTCCATGTCCCCTTCAGCAGTGGTCCCCAACCACTGAGCCACAGATGGGTACTGAGCCGTGGATCATTAGGCACCAGGTCACATAGAGATATTACAAAGAGTTAATTTTATATTTTATTTCTGGCGGAGTCTGCAGGCTGTTTTATTTTGAAAAATGACTAGATCGTCTTCCCGTTGCTTCCGTCTCTGCTTGTTTCCTGCACTTGATGTTAAGTGAAGCCGCCAGTCAGCCAAAATTAATAAAAAACTAAAATCTTTGGAGAGATTCCTTTAAAAGAAGGAGAGACTTGATGCTGACACAGAAGAAACATTAAATATTTAGCCAGAACAAGTAATTTTATTTGTTTAGGACTCTTTTTTAAAACAACAACAACAAAAAAAAAACAGTTTCTGTCTGTCTGTATGTCCGTCTTTATGTCTAATTGTCCATCCATCCGTCTGTCTGTCCGTCTATCCATCTGTCTGTCTGATTGTCCGTCCGTCTGTCTGATTGCCTGTCCGTCTGTCTGATTGTCTGTCTGTCCATCCGTCTGTGAGCAATGTTACTCAAAAATCCATCAGCTGCCTGCTGACGATCATGATTGCGATCCCATGATTGTCTTGCTTGAATCCGGTCCGTGGTGTAAAAAAGGTTGGAGACCTCTGCCCTTCAGGAAGAAGACTCTCTCTGCATCCAGCTAGCACAAAACAAGATGCAAATGAGTTTGCGACATGAGGACTTGCTATTGCTTCCAACTTTCTTCCTGAGCCATCATTTTACGTGATAATTTTGACAGATTCACAGCAGTCGTTTTTAACTCGTGTTTGATAAAAATGACTGAACAAGTTATCAATTATCACTGCAGCAAAGATTTTCTGTCGATTGACGAACAGCTTAATTGACTAGTGTTTTCTGCACTAGAGATACTATGTATTCTCTCAGGTACACTCCTTGATGTAAACCTTATTTATGCAATTTTTTAAAAACTCAATTAAATGTGATGATATAATCTTCTCATACATGCAAACACATCTTGATGCAATTTATGACACACTGTGCCTTTAGATTTTCCTGTTGCTTGTTGTTAATCTGTCCATATGGTTCCTCCAGATGCTGATAGACAAGATGCCATCAATTTGTTCCTCCAAGTTTACCAGCCGTCGGAGACCAAGCCGCACCTTTGGGAGCTGCCAACTGACTTCTACCTGCATCAAAGGAGCACCATGGCCCTTCCTCAAGACAGACGCAGGTCAACACAGTGCTACATGTACACGTAGAAGCACACACCACATATTGAACATACTGGCATCTGAATATACAAGAGCATTTATTTTTGTTCCATTTTGAACTGATCGAACTCTCATTTTGGCATGTTTGTGTTTTTTGCTTGTTAAGTAGGTCAGTGTGGAATCATTCATTAAAGATTCGTACCCGCGCTGCCTTGGATGTACAGCTGTGTTATGAGTGCTGAGGTAGCTGCCATCAGTGTGTGGGTGGATTTTTATGAGACTGATTTTATGGGCAATCCGAGTGGGTGCAATCACGCTCCCTCAATCTCATGACAAGGGTCGCAAAGATTTGAACTCCAAGTAACTCGAGGTTGTTTGGGTTCCGCTCCTGAGCTTCATGTCTTCCCACTGCAGCCTGATATGTGACCCACATTGTTTCAGCTACAGAATCTGTGTGTAAATAACTGATAAACATGTTAGCTGTGAAATTTCAACAGACCATAACTTGACAGAAACACGTGTATATTGACAAACACAAGCAGCAAAATCTGAACAAATCTTCAGTCATTTCATAACGCATTCATAGAAGTTGGTCAAAAACATTGCAAAATGAAAAAAATGCAAGACGGTCAGTTGTGCTGCAGAAAATGCATCCAAAACACAAATAGTCAATAGTCAGTCGGAATGAGACAAAACAACAACTTTCCAATGATCATTTAAAGGGTCATTCCAGAATTGGAAGACATTTGGGCTTCAACTTTTTTGAAAAATAAAGCTTCTCTTTTACAGCTTTCTGCTCCATATTCTTCAATAATAGGTAATAAACTATCAAAGGCTTGATTGGCTCAACTTACACATCAATGGTAGCATTTTTATTCCATGTTTTCTGTGTTGTTTGCTAACCCTACTCTAATCACAGTAACAGGGTTGCTAATCCATGCTAATGTGATCTTTTTCTCAGCAGTAGAAGCTAGATATTTAGCTGCTGTTACTGCTGACCAAGAGGACAAACTGACTGATGGAAAACAGTCCAAAGAATTAGTCTGATCCTGATAATATGAGGTAGAGAGAGACATTCAATCAAGGCTGACAGTGTTATGAAAATATGAAAAATAGAAGAGAGGACATAGCTTTGCTCTACACATTCTTTAGGAAAACTGTTTGATGATGTTAATTCCATTGTTTCATGTGATTCACTGTTTTCTTCTTCCAGCTAAACAGGGTTGTTGTGGGACACATGTTCCATGCGTAATAATTATTTATAATATTATGTTGATTAAAAAAATGTTGAAACATGCTCCGAATCTAAGAATTTAATACGTTTGACCTCCCAAAGAAAGGAGGTCTGAGTGAGAAAAGGCTAGATAATTTTGCATGTCCATTTTTCATACTCGTTGCTGAGCCCAACCCTCCCTTTCTTCTCCCAAGCATTTCCAGTGTAGCACATTAATTTTGTCAGTTTTTTTGCATATATTAGATCTATTTGCATGTGTTTTGTTTCTATTCCTAGCATATTATTTACAGTATGTAAGTATGTTCAACAGCACATAGAAGCTGTAGTTTCTATATTCTGGCGTCCTACTCGGTGCAGACTTTTGTAACCCATTTCAAAGTTTGACCCTGAGTCATTCTGTCCTTGTCATTTGTGTGCATGTATGCATGGGTGTATAGCTTTCCATTGTCTTCATGCTTACATAAATGTTGACCCGAATTTCTTTCACAGGCAGCTGGTTTATGTAGACACAATGGGCCGCGGTAGCTCCATCATTATTCCAAGAAATTAGTATGGCTGGAACTAGATTGAATTTGGCAGTCACACATTGCACTTTCGCTCAGAAACTGGCGTAAGCAGCACACTGCACACTAAACTAAATAAGCACATTCACTCAAATTGCTCACATTGAATAAAAGTCTGATGTATTCAGGAGTTCTGCAGTAGGTGGTCAGACCATGCTGGTTTTAAAGTCTAGGTTACCTGAGGCCCGAGAGGAGACGGTGCAGACTGCACAGCAGTCAGTGGGAAGTTTTCAGAAAGGTTTTAACACACATATATGCCTTGTCTGTCTCCAGCTACACACTGTGGTGGTCAGAGGGAATCCTGTCCTACCTTCCTGTGGCCTATGATGAAGGTACTTTCAGCATTTACAATATCTGCATTTTTCACAATAGCTTTCAGAGCCATTGCTGGAATAGATTTTCTAAACCATTCTCGAGCCATTTGACTTCAAGTAGTAGTAAAGGGAGAGGTAACCATGTGATTATAGGTTTATGTACATTTACCACAGCTAGTATTTTCACAGGTAAAGATGAGCTATTCTGTTTGCTGTTGTCCTGCTTAACCAGCCTGGCCTTAACTCTGAAATCTGAAGTCACAATATATTTATGGTTGTTTTTAAATATAAAACAACTTTTGTGAACACTCAAACAAAATGAAATTGTATATTTACTGGTGATTATTTTTGATGAAAAGTAATCACACTGCATTACATTTCAGTCATATTCATCATAGTGAATAAATGGTGCAGTGCTGTGACTCATCGATGCACTTTTGACAACAGCGGTGTAGTTTATCACAGGTCTTTGTTGGCTTTGGTCTTTTCATGGGACATATTTGCAATACTGCCGCTGTTACACTACCATTCAAAAGTTTAAGGTCGCTTGGAAATGTCCTTATTTCTGAAAGAAAAAAGTTTCCAGCAACCATCACTCCTGTGTTCTAATGCTACATTGTGTTAGCTAATGGTGTTGAAAGGCTCATTGATGATTAGAAAACCCTTGTGCAGTTATGTTAGCACATGGATAAAAGTGTGAGTTTTCATGGAAAACATGAAGTTGTCTGGGTGACCCCAAACTTTTGAATGATAGTGTGTGTTTTAAGGATCTGGGTTTAGTCTTGTAATGTCCTTAACTTGTGTTTTTCTTGTGTGGAACCAGTCCCCTGTGATGACACCATGAAGAAGGTCAAAGTAAAGAGAGTGAACCGCTTTGATGAGGGTATCGACATCTACACGGAATTCTTCAAACCTTATGAACTCACCTGCTTTGATGACACATTTTGCATTGCCATGACCAACTCTGCAAGGTACATGCAAACACATGAAATATACACAAAATGTTTGACTATCCAGACAGTGTTGAAGGTTCCGCTTTAAAATTACTGAAATGTTTATGTGGGCACTGCAAGGTTGTCTCAGATTTTGGCAATGGCACTTTGGATAAACAATGTACCAGACATCCATTAGGTGCTATTGTTGTGGTCCAGCAGGATGTCAACTAACAGACTTGTTTTTAATTTGTGTTCATAAAGGGAATTCATGCCTAAGACAGTAGGAGTGGATCCAAGCCCATTCACAGTTCGCAAGCCGGAGGAAACTGGAAAATCAGTGCTGGGGTGAGTGCATCTTTGTCTCCGTCTACATTTGGGGTGTTTTGGAAGGTGTTTTTTATTTATTTTTGATGTAATGAATCCCGAGTCACCATGCCCTCGTACGCACAGCTTCATTTGACACTGTGTTCTCAGGTAACCAAAAACAACACTCCGTCCTTTTTCCTGTTTTTGGTGAGAACACGCTGCATCAAAATTAATGAGCTGCTTGTGTATGTGTGTAGTTTTTTACGATACATATTAATGCACTCACACACTACTAGGAAAAAGAATAATGCAAAGCTTCTACTTGTTTATAAACCTTATGTGCTGTTGGTTTTTAATTGTCTCCTATTATTGGAGCACAACAGGACCACTGCCCCACTAGGCATGACTTCAAATGTTATGGGTTGATTCAGTGTTTTCCTACGATGCTGACCGATTACCCAAACATGTTTGTTCCTGGCTTTCTAAAAAATAATAGAAATGATTCTCTATCTTTTCACTGTCAGTGACACTGGGTTGTGTTTTATAATAGCGCTTGAATACAGTTCAGTTACCTTGTGTATTTTTAGCCTTCAGCCATTTACTGAAGAAACTTTCACCCTGTATTTTAGGTTATAAATGATATAACACTAGCTATACAGGTGAAAATGAGGATAAATCGTTTGGGCACTCAATAGTTGCTTCAATAAAGATCACTGTTGTGTTTTAGTGTTTAGTTTGCCACGCTTTGACTTGCATAGATGGAATCAGCCATTTTCTGTAATAATTGTGGTGAAAGTCGGATCGCTTTACTGGCTTCCAGTTGCTGCCCACATCAAATTCAAAACTCTGACACTTGCATACAAAGCTACAGGGTGGGCCTTAAGTTTCCATACATAGGAAAAATAAGCATTTTTTTGTTGGACAACCGTTTTTATTTATGTAATGTGCTCTATATAATTACCATTGTTTCGTAAACACACATTAATACGTATTTTCCACTGTTATGAACTTGCATTAGCACAGTTGAAGTTATGCTTGTAATGACGTTGGTGATACATTCCTTGAGATGATTTATGTCTCATATCTTCACCTGATACACCATGGCCTGCAAGTGCCCCCAAAGATAGAAGTTAAGATCTGGGGATCTGGGAGGTTTTCTATCTGAAACATAAAGAAATAAACATTATGTATTTTCCTATGTATGGCCAACCCTGTAGCATGAGAACATCTCCCTCCTACCTGAACTCTCTCATTCAGGTCTACAATCCCTCCAGCTCACAACGCTCAGCAAACAAAAGGCGCCTGATCAGACCACCATAACAGGGTCTGTCGATAGCTGGACTCTTCTCCTCTGTGGTTCCCTGGTGGTGGAACGAGTTACCAAACTCTGTTCCATCTGCAGGATCCCTCCCAGTCTTTAGCTCAACTAACTCACAGGCTCATCTTACCCGACTCTCGCCTGCATACATATGTGATTTCTGTGAATTGTTACTCCGCCAAGGAACATGGTGGAGTTATGTGACGATCGATGTTGGTTTGTCTGTCTCTCTGTCTGTTCACAACATTACTCAGAAACGGACTAACAGATTTGGATGAAATTTTCAGGGAAGATCAGAAATCACACAAGGACCAACTGATTAGATTTTGGCAGTGATGCAGCTTATAGTCTGGATCCACACATTCGTTAAAGGTTTCTGTCTTATTGTGAGATACCGGCACAGTGTCACTGTTACTATGACAACCAGTGAACACTACGTCAGCTGCCTGCTGATGATCACATGATTGTGATTCTACTACAAATCCACCGCTGAGGACTTATCGGGACTTATCTGTAGGAAATGATACAAGGAATAATTGATTCAATTGTGGAGGTGTTTCGGAGTCCCGTCAATTCCCGCCGCCTGCTACATATTTTGACGATTCGGTATCTGTACCTAACGTACATATGCATAACACATGCCTGTGCTCACCGCAAGGTAAATTTTTATTAACCCTTTGATGCGCAGTGTAGGTCAGGAGATACCCATTTTCCATTGGATTTAGTTCACTTTTTGACCCATGTTGCACATCAGAGGGTTACAGATTTCATCCGTCGTTAATCATAAAACAACTGAGTGGCCTTGGTGGACTACTGCACTCTCTGAGTACTTTTCTTTTTAATGTAATTGACAGATTCAAATAAATTATTTCTATTATGTGGGCTCTGGTGAATTGGTTTAGTGTTTGATAGAGCGAGGGCATCAAGGTTCCATGTATCCTCCACTGTATATGTCTTGTTTGAAAAGTACAATAGATTGCAAGTATGACTCACTCGCTCTGGACCACATCACGTGTGCACATGCCTACATGCAATCAGGCACACATGTCATGTGCCGTGTCGTTATTATTTCCCATCAATACTGTACTGCTATTTAATCGTCCATCTTCTGAGCCCCTTGTCTTTGTGGCATCACTGGGACAAAATGATGACTTTCAACCTCCTTCTGTACTTCCACTCTATTGATCGTGTTTCAGATGGAAACACTGGATGTGAACTAACATTAACCAGTCTGTCAAGAGCTCTCATATCTTATATCAACTTTGATATTCCATCTGTTCTCAGAATGAATGGCCATGAGCAAAATTCATAAAGCTTTGACCAGTAAGGTGTTCATCTCTCTTTATCATGACCAAATACTGCATCTAAAGCTTTTTGTTTTTACACTACACTCGAGGACATTTGATATTTTCCTCTCATAGCCTTAAAAAAATTAAAAATTGCACCACAGAAAGCTAAAATTGCCAAGTATATCAAATTAGGTTTAAAATCATGAAAAAACTTCTCTGTAAGCTCTCTAATTTTGGCCAATACTGTCCAGCCTCATCTAGTTACTCCATTATTGTCATATTAAACCACTAGTATGAAAATCATGAGAGCTAATTTCACTAAAGTGGGCGCTGCATACAACTGTAAATTAAAAAAAAATCACTACAGGGAAAACTAAGTACCTTTTGATTGCGCAAACACTTGAGAGAAGAGAAAAGAAAGCTGGTATTGATCAAGGAGACGTTTGAATCACCACAAAGACATTCTGTAGTGACTCACCCAAGCTTTTCTCCACAAAAGTAGAAATTAAGCTTCAGAATAGTTACATTTGCAGACTCAAGAGAGCATTTTAGGCATCCTCTGCAGAAAGATGATGGGTCCAAAACTCTTCCCAGCTGTTGGGGACCAGAAAGTTGGTTATAAGTCCAGGTTTAGTCACTTTCCTTCCCGGAGAAGTAGTGGAAGTGTTACTGCTCCGATGAGTTATTTAGTTGTTGAGCTTGGCAGTATTTTATTAAATGATATGTCTTGCAAACATGCTTTTAAGGGTTAGGATTATTATAGGCATAGACTGATTATTAACTATTGCCATTTTACTACTTATTGATATCAGTAAATTATTGACAGACCATTGATTAATTAAACCTTAGTGGGCAATAAAAGTGACAGAACAGTGAAATATTAAGAAAACTAGAGAAGAACGTCCGACATAACTGCAGGGGACAAACTGATCAATCTCAGTCGATCCAATATAAACGGAGGAGAACGTCCTAATTTAATCACTTGTATTTCTATTTTACATATTCAGTTATAGTCATCCTTATTAATGAAGAAACGTAGGTATGAGTGACAGCTTCTCTGCTGTCACATGATGTTAAAACACCAAACCCCAAACCCAAACAATTTCATGTTTTCCATGAAAACTCCCATTTTATCCATGTTCTAACATAATTGCACAAGGGTTTTCTAATCATCAATTAGCCTTTCAACACCATTAGCTAACACAATGTAGCATTAGAACACAGGAGTGATGGTTGCTGGAAATGTTCCTCTGTACCTCTATGGAGATATTCCATTAAAAATCAGCTGTTTCCAGCTAGAATAGTCATTTACCACATTAACAATGTCTAGACTGGATTTATCATTCATTTAATGTGATCTTCATTGAAAAAAAGCTGCTTTTCTTTCAAAAATAAGGACATCTCTATGTGACCCCAAACTTTTGAACATTAGTGTATATTTGTGTTTGTGCACATGCTTATCCGTGTGCATGTGTGGATATTGGCAGCAACAAGAGCAATAAGGAGGAGACGCTGCTCCAAAGGAAGACTGCAGCCAGCGCACCTCCTCCCCCGAGTGAAGAGGCCATCTCCAGCACCTCGGAGGACGACTCCGAGGACGATCGTGACGACGACGGCTCCGTCTCCCAGCGATCCACCCCGATCAAGCTGCTAACAGACTCAGGAGAGAGCAGTCGCACACAGGAGGTATGAAAACACACACACACCTGCTATTGAGGAAGATTCACGTGCAAAGACAAATGTACACATCAGGTCAACACATGTACTGCAGCAATCACAAGACGTCACTTCTGAGTCAAGATCTGTAATGTCTAGAGATAAAACAGCAGTCGACCAAATGAGATCCTCTAATAATTTTAGAATGTCTTCTAATGACTTCAGGGAAAATGCCATCTCAGTTTTGCTTGCGTCGCCAACTGCCTGTATTTTAGGCCACAATTGCCTCTTGCTTTCCAATTCCAGTGTTTCGCCCTGATTGTGTTTTCTCCCACTCATCTCCCTTCTGAGTCTCCCACAAGAAATTAGTTTTGTGTTTCTGTTTGCGTCGGACGTCAGAGTAGACGTCACCATCATCAGTCTTGCCGGTGGAATTAAATGGTGTGGGTTTGTGCTAATGCTGGTTCCAGTGAAAGTAAACTAAACTCTGATGTATTTATGTGATTATTCTGCAATTTCTCCTGTCCAAATGTTTCTTTCTCGCTGATTCTCTGTCACGCTTTCTGAAGAAAACATACCCATCATCGTTTGAAGAATAGTTGCTTACAATTCTGCCATTTCACAGTGAACCAGGACTCCGTGTTAACAGAACATCGGTCTTCATTTTGGCTGCACGTCTGGCGTCCTGCTTCAGAATCAATTGGGGCCAATCAGATGCCTCCCTGACAGCGTTGCATGATGGATAAAGAATGTCAAGTGCCTGTAATTTTTGCACAGTACTGTATGTTTTCTCTCTGAATAAGGCTCTTCAAAGCAACTACAGACTAACAGCTGCCGAAATGTGGAATTAGAGGCTTTTATTTAGTGACGCTTTTATTCAAGACTTTATGTTTTTACTCCCAGTTCCCTTCAGCTCTGAGGGTGGAGAAACCATCATGTTTGTCCTGATGTGTTTTTGACCAAAGGTTTAAGCTTAAGAACATCATTTTATCTATTGTTGCTTAGGAAAATGTTGCATTTGTGAAATGTTTGCAAAATTGGTGCAATTTTTTCTTCCTTTTTAAGATCTAATACACCTCCTGCCACTTGAGATGCATCCTTGGTGTAGTTAGTTTTTAATTTGAAGCTTTTTTGATTCATATCTGGACCAAAGATTTGACAAAAACAAAAAAATAGCTCAAAAGTGGTAGTGGAGATCTGACTTGTTGGAATCAGTTAGCAGCATTGTCCATGATGAGGCTTTTTGTCTTGGCTTGAATGCTTTTATAATTAATTAGGAAAGAGTTGTCTGTTTAATGCATTAATCAGTAAATTTGTTATTTATAACATCAACTGTACAGGATTCTTTTTTGTTGAAACTAGTTTACCTTGTCTGGAGCTTCCTATGCAGCCCACTTTCCGTCCAACATGACCAAAATATTTGAGAACTGACCTATTTCCGGTGATTGTGCTCACTCACAGGGAGTCTGTCACAATGCAGTCCGTCGTTTCCTCCTCCAAAGCCCAGGTACCCTGAAGGAGTGAATGTAGGCCATGAGTAGTGGGATTTTGGCCTGTTTTTAGACATCATGTGATATTTGGTCACCTGAGGGTGTCTGTCTTGCCTTAATTTTTATGATGGCTCATTTAATTTCCTCGTTTGGTTTCCTGCCAATGTTGATATTAAGGTCTGCTTCTAAAAAATACATCCGAAACAAGAACAGCACTCACAGAGCACAGTCCCCCACCAAGGCTGTTCATTCCCCCATACAGCATTGTCAGAAATGCAGCATTTGTTTATTAGTTATTGATGATCAGAAATCACGGCACCATAGAATTTGACCCTTTAATATAGATGTATATAGATGGATTATAGCATCAAAGGCAAAACTTTCAAGGTATTGTCAGTGTGTCATGTTGCAACAGGAACCTGCAGACTTTCAGTTGATGAAGCTGGAAAATGGATAAAATACGCGGATCAGCCACAATATTATGACCACTGGCAGGTTAAGTGAATAACGTTGATCATATTGGTTCTATGTAGTGTTCTGCTGGAAAACCTTGGATTGTGCCGTCTGTGTTGATGAGCCTTAGACACCCAAATAAACGTTGTCCCAGAACAAACACACTCCTTCATGCAAATGGAAATCCTAAATGTCACTGCAGGAAAATACACCCCACCACATTTCAAAAACATCAAACAATCAGGAACATCTTGAGGAACATGACAGTTGCCCAAGATGTTGATTTGACCTCCAAACTTCCTAGACCCCATTCTGATCAGTCATCAACAGGATGCAATAGAACAAGTTTGATTCCCAGAGACCCCACTAAACAACCCAGAGAATGCAAAGATCCACTGCCAGCGTCCTGGTTCCAGACCCCATGGGACACCCTGAGTCCTCTGGTCCAGACCCAGTGGTTCAGAGCATTGTTTACCACATAAAGGGGACCAACACAATATTAGGCAGGTGGTCATAATGTTATGCCTGATCGTTGTATGTTTTTTTATGTTTGGTCCATTGATTGTCTTTCCATAAAAGATGGATGTAGCCACTGTCTCAACCCTCAAGTTTGGGTTAATCAACATCTTGGTTTTATTAAACCAGATATGAGCCCTTAGAAAGATCAGGTTTAGATCACTTCAGCATCTTCTATACACTACCTTTCAAATGTGTGAGGTCACTTAGAAATGTCCTTATTTTTCAAAGAAATGCAGTTTTTTCCAATGACGATACCATTAAATGAATCATAAATCCAGTCTAGACATTGTTAATGTGGTAAATGACTATTGTAGCTGGAAACAGCTGATTTTTAATGGAATATCTCCATAGAGGTACAGAGGAACATTTCCAGCAACCACCACTCCTGTGTTCTAATGCTACATTGTGTTAGGTAATGGTGTTGAAAGGCTAATTGATGATTAGAAAACCCTTGTCCAATTATGTTAGTACATGAATAAAAGTGAGAGTTTTCATGGAAAACGTGAAATTGTCTGGGTGAGCCCAAACATTTACATGGTAGTGTATACAGTCTATGATTTTAATACTGTGTTGTGAACATGAGAAAATAAAGAAACAGTAGAGATGTGTAGACGTGATCGTATTACTGCCTTCTTAACTGACAGCCCTCACTATGTAGTTCAACAGGCGTTAAAGTGTGTATATGTGTGGGTTTACACAGTAGGTGTAGCAAATTCTCAGAATTGGTCATCTCTATATCGGTATCTGTTTCACGCCCCAAGTGGACTCTTCACACGTTTACGTCTCCCGTTGACCCAGATTCCCTATATCAGCAGGAAGAACGAGCTCGTTAATCGGCACCGGTAGTAGGTTAGTGTGTCAAGAGGATGAATCAAAAGCTTCAGAGAACCTCCTCCCTTTTAGGATGTATGTCAATAAGAAATTCCTTTTATCATGAGGAGCCTCAGGTGTGTGACCGGTGACTAAAGCAGCCGTAGTGTTACTATGACAACAGGCATTGTTTACAGCCCCTTTGACATCAGCAACATCATAGTGCTTTCTTCAGCCAACACCTCTATCTCAGTTTCATCTCATTTAGTTGCAGATTTTCAAAAATGGTGTCATGCGCTTCGTTGGCTTGTGACTAAACAGCAAACAGCTCAGTAGAAGAAGCCACGTCTTGTTATTTCTCCCTCTCTCAAATGTTATGTCCTGGATAGCTGTAGGTTGTGGGTAAATCGGTTTTTGGTGCATCAGATGGTCTCAAGGTCTCTGCTCCTGATGCGACTTCGTCTTCTGCCAGGATGGCAACAATAAAGGTGTCAGACATTGGTCCAATTTCATATTTCTGGCAGTCAGGAAAATTTCACAGCTGAACTCTGCTTCAAATTCATCATTTTTGTTGCCACGTGAGAAGCATGGTTTCTCTCTCTGTCCCAACAACCGTGCATTACCATTCAGTTTAATACAGACATCCGTTGATTTTTGCTTTTCAACCGCTGTGAGGTTGACATTTGTGTTTCTAAGTGAAATTTGTGAGCAAATACAGCTCAAGGTCAGCTAAGATCACTTAGAAATATCCTTATTCTTGAAAGAAAAACATTTTTTCAATGAAAATAACATTAAATGAATCATAAATCCAGTCCAAACATTGTTAATGTGGTAAATGACTATTCTAGCTGGAAACAGCTGATTTTTAATGGAATATCTCCATAGAGGTACAGAGGAACATTTCCAGCAACCATCACTCCTGTGTTCTAATGCTACATTGTGTTAGCTAATGGTGTTGAAAGGCTCATTGATGATTAGAAAACCTTTGTGCAGTTATGTTAGCACATGGATAAAAGTGTGAGTTTTCATGGAAAACATGAAATTGTCTGGGTGACCCCAAACTTTTTAACAGTAGTCTAAGTTAATCATCATGTCTGCAATGAGTAGAGCTCATTATTAAACCCTTGTACTTGTTCACTCACTGCATAGATGGAAAAGTCTGTATCTTTTCACGTGTAGAGGAAATTAGTAAAACTGCCCCAACTTTTTCCCCCCTAAGACTAACTTGATTGAGCTCAGCAGAGAATCTGTTAAAAAGAAATTTCAAAAGGACTGTTTTTGATTCTTTGAGTTGAAAGTGAAGGCGCTCACTTTTTCTCCATCCATCTAAGTCCCCTCCTGATTTATGATGTATTTTCCTCAGGTTTTCTCTCCTCTGTCTTCTCGAGGCCTTGAGCGATGAGGTGGTCATGAATATTTCCAGCTGGACAGCTAGCTCACGTGTCGAGCGCACACACTCGCTCTCATGCATCTCTTGCCGCTGCCTGCGAGCCTGTCTCTGAGAATGGATTGCCACGGTGCCAGCACAACACACAACTGTTGAAATATTTAAACGTCAGATCATTACTGCGTTTGCCATGTAATTACACATGCTCATTTAGTATTCCTCCTCAATATGGACACACATGTGCTTGCATAGATTTGCAGCGTGTGTGTGGATGTGTAAGCAAGCATGTGTTTACACAACACACTCGTCTGCTATATGAAAGTGTGTATGCCGTGTTCCCATGTAATCTCGCTTTGGAGTGGGGCGCTGTGTATTTTTGTGATCATGTGTTTGCGTGTGTTCACAGCTGCCATTTCTTGGACATGGTCCTGTAACACCCTCGTTCATTCTCCCCTCCCTGCAGCCCAGATCAATACAAATACAGTGAAAATGTAAAGCATTATGTTGAGCATATTGCTGCAGTGTCAGAAAACAGTCAGCCGGCACGATGGCATAGCTGGTGCACTTAGTTACATAACAAGCTCCTCGTTGTTCTTCTAAGTTTATTGGAGGAAGGTAAAATTCACCTTCAGAATTCATAATTTGTCAAACAAGTGAATTTGTTGAGGACCTTTTGCAGGCTATTTTTAAATAACCTGGACACACACACCTCTTTTATCTTTTAAATCTTACTTATAACACCGATTGGTTCGTCTTCAATGACTGTACAGTGGTGGAGAAAAGTTTTCAGACGCCCTCAAAATTGTACACAATCTCAAACATTATCATGAAATATTTGTGGAAAAATCTTTTGTGGTTTAAAAGGTGTGGCTGCATGATACTGCCTCCACCATGCTTGACAGTAGGTACTGTACATGCTGGAGATAATGCTTCTACTGGCCTTCAGCGTGTCTCCACATTAGCAGGAGGGAGATAAAGCTGGAAACTAGAGTCATCTGACCACAGAATCTTCTTCCAGTTCCTGTCTGTCCAGGTCTTGTGTGCTTGGGCCCAACGATGCTGGGCTAACCTCTGTCTCTCATATATCCGGGGCTTCTAGACAGCTTTGTAGGTAGGGCTGGAGCCCAATATCCAGATATATAGTTGTTTTGGTGGTATCCGAATATTAATTTTGAGATTCGAATACTTGGACCTACCAACTCTGACGTCACGCTTCAATTCGTCCATGTTTGTAAACACAAGACAAAATACCGGAGACGGAGATATCCACGCTCATGCTGTCGGACTCCAACGATGAATACTCTGAACTGGCCCGCCAGAGGGTGCAAGCCGGCCCAAGGGACGACTTTGCAAAAGTGTCAAAATTATAGAGACGACATTAACTGCAATTTTTCAATACATGTAATTGCTATTTTAAAATTGTCCCATGTACTGCCACAACTTTTATGAATTTTTTCTGTATTAATTTTAGACGTTTACAAGGCAGGGAGACAGTTTAACATTCTTCCTGTACAGGTGGTCAAGATTACTACACAGATGTGAAAATGAATGTAAATTTAAAATATCATCTAGCTCTTGACAAGTTGTTTCGATCTTAAAGTAAAATACAACCACCATAGGGGGATTTTTATTTTTTTTTTAAAAAAGGCTACATTCAACATTACAAAAGTAGCTTTGTGCAAGAATTAAATGTAGAAATGCATCTTAAAGGAGCATTTCCTGTTTCAGCGACAGAAGTTTTGCACAAATATTGACCAAACTGTCAAAAATGAGGCCAGCCCTCACATTGTGTTTTCATTGGCAACCCAGATTCGTCCTCGTCTGCACCACAGAAAACCTACCCAGTAAATTAGCCTGATTCTTAAACCCTGTTTGCATTTACTACCAGATCTTCATTCCAGATGTGGACAATACACTGCAGCACTTAACCTTTGTGACTGAATGTTTTATGCCTTTGTAGATAAACTCTGATCTGTAAGTTGTAATGTGTAAATGATAAACTGAGGCACAATATTGTTGAAATAGCACTTATTTTTCTGAAGAAATTTCCGGTTGTGCATTAATGTGAACATTTTCAGAATGTATTTTTTTGCACTAGAACAAAGGGAAAATTTTGAAGTTATTGTTTATACGTTATTTTGCTCTGAGTCCACTGATCACTTAAGATCAAACTGGGCTGAATGTGGAACCTGCACTAGAATGAGTTTGACACCCCTGGTCGAACCCAGTGCACCGACATATTCTCCTCTCACTGCATTATTTGTTGCTCTTTAAACATTTTCCACCTGGAGCCTGTAGTAGGTGGATCAGCATCTATATATCCTGCACGGGCAAACCACTCCCAAGCCCGTGCACTACTTCCCTTCTTGTGTAGTGGCTTCAAGGATACATGTTTTGTGCCTCATGTGGATGGTCAATGGTAAAGGTTCTGCCCTTATATAGCCTGTTTCTATCTTTGTGGTACTCAAAGTGCTTTACAATGCTTCCCATTCAACCACACTTTAGCACACCAGTGACAACAGAGCTGCCATGCAAGGTCTTTGCCTGCCATTGGGTGCTGACAATCTGAGCTACAGCAACACAGACTCTTGTTAAATTTATCTAGCACAACCTCATGTATTCGCAGTATAAAGTCTAGCACTGACCTTACAGTCAAGCCCGAAATTATTCATACCCCTAGCAAACTTTGACTTAAAGTTACTTTTAAATGTAAATAAAAGATGAGAAATTATTTTTCCACAATGATGCCTCTTGTACATCATCTTATTATCTTTTGGGAAACACCTGTGTTATTTCCAATCAAAACTAATTTGCTGGTTGAATAAAAGTAACTTTATGTCAAAATTTGCTTAGGGGTATGAATAATTTCGGGCTTGTCTGTATATTATCCCACCTGCTCTGGGTGAAAAAGGCCTATGACAGACCTACATTTTCCAAAGCCTGAGAACTCATCCAACCAAGAGAAAGTACAGAAGTCCAGTCTCCTCTCATTTAGTTACAATTTTCTAAAAGTTTATTTTGGAATTTGTATATTGGAGCCAGAAATAGTTTTAAGGTCTCTGTTTCATATATTGTGCAAAGTCACTTTTTAAATGTTGTTCGTAATGAAGCATGGTCTCAATTTTCATTCAGTTTCATTATCTTTTGACTTGATTGTGCATTGATATTTTGTTTGTAGTCGTACTGCCAAACTTTCTCATTTTTGCATGAAAAAGAGCATTGAGTTTATCCTCAATGAATAAATGCACAGTACAAAATCATGGTTACACTCTAAACTTAATGCACTTTTGCCTCTCAGATGAGGTCTTTTCGAATCTGTCAGCTTTAACTGGTCTGACCTTTTTGATTTATTCCCCTATTTACAACCATTATTGTGTTTATAAAGTCTGGACAGTGTGTGCAAGAACCCCAGGAGGGCCCTGTCCCTGAACATGAAAGGACATGAAACCGCCTCATCAGACACCAACAATCAAATTACTTTCAAACTTGCTTAGATCAAACTCCACGGTCGTCCTAATTACTGCATCAGTTTTAGAGAAGCAGCTGAACCTGATGACCTTGTCTGTGTAATTTTATGTTTTGAGTTAAGCAGCTTCATCTGCTAATGTCGCTTTCTTTGTATTTTTATGTATCTTGTGTTTTCCTGTCGTGTTTACATGAAACTTCTGACATTTCCTTTGTCACCTCTTCAGGAGATCCAACAGCAGCAGACAGTTAAGGAACCATATGGACTCAATCTGGCCGAGTTTCCTTCAGAGGAAGACGTGCTCATTTACAAAAGGTAAATCTAAGTTACGAGTTAATAGTTTAGCTGGAGCAGATCAAGCTTCTACTACAGAATATGCTTTAAATTCTAACGAGAAAAGTAGTCACCAATACAATCACAACAGAATCGACACTCTTTTCCATGCATTAAGCTGTGCTGTACAGTATGGACTCAATGCTACAGATGGATAGATATAAAGAACTAAACACTGTGAGAAAGAGGAAGAAACACACTCACAGTTCGTGGCATCCTTTTGTCATTTTTGTTACTCACCAGCTGGAGCAGGCATCTGTCTGTCTGGCCTTCAGCTCTCAGTGCACTCTACTCCATGTCTCGCATGTTTTTTGATGTCACGTTGAAGCAGATGTCTGGAAGTGAAAGAGCTTCACCGCTTTATTTTCTAATTGCCTCTACCCAGAAAAATGAAGTGTTTCCAGTTTATTGCTATTGACAATACACCCAGTGTCCAAGACAGAGAGGGCTAGAACAAGCAGTCGGTGTCAGCCTCCCCCTCGGGGTGGTACCGGTCATTTTGAAAAAGGGACATGGTCAACTTTACCCTGCTGTGCTCATCACACGTCTGACCTCACTGCTCTTTGTCCACCTCTCCTGTTCTTTGCTTTTCTGCCTGTCCTTTCTGTTTCTCTTTGTCCTTTTCTACCCATTCGCCCCCAACAATGTTGCTGAGCTACAGTGAATAGCCTTCACCAAGCTCTGAAACTGAACACAACTATCTGTTCTTTGGACCACATGTTTGATAGAGTGTGAGGCATTTGAGGGGGCTTTAATTGTTGACATAAACTGGCCAAGTGTAGAATTACAGTTTTCTGCATATGATTGATGCAACATTTGCCATTGACCGATTGACAAATGCACATTGAATAGGTTAGCAAACACAGTGGGGTCCAAACCAAGTGTGGTTTCATGTCAAGAAGAGTACTACAGATGCAGCATTTGCATTGAGGATGTTGATAGAAAAGTACAGAGAAGGTCAGAGGGAGCTGCACTGTGTCTTTGTAGATCTAGACAGAGCTGAGAGAGGAACTGTGGTGTTGCATGAGGAAGTCTGTATGTTAGATTGGTGCAGGACATGTATGAGGGCTGTAAGACGGTGGTGAGGTATGCTGTAGGTGTGACGGAGGAGTTCAAGGTGGAGATGGGATGGAATCAAGGATCTGAACCCTTTTGTTCGATTCAATTGTTGGTGATGTACAGGCTGACAGATGAGGTTAGACAGGAATCTCCATGGGCTATGATGTTTGCAGATGACATTGTGATCTGTGGGGAGAGCAGGGAGCAGGTGGATGAGAATCTAGAGAGGTGGAGGTATACCCTGAAAAGGAGAGGAATGAAGATTAGCTCCAAAAAACCATTAAATGAGAAGGTGTGTCCAAACTTTTGACTGGTAGTCTGGTAGTGTATCAGTAGAAGGATGCTGAGTTTTGAACTGCCAGGCAGGAGGCCTAGAGGAAGACCAAAGAGGAGGTTTATGGATGTAGTGAAAGAGGACATGAAGTTAGTGGGTGTGAGAGAAGAGGATGCAGAGGAGAGGGTTAGTTGGAAGCAGATGATTGGCTGTGGCAACCGCTGAAGGGAAAAGCCGAAAGGAAAAGAATAATAGGGTCCAAAACCACTTAGAAAATCTGACGTATTTTCATATAAACCTGGGAATAATCAGAACCTTTGATGAAAAGGATTCATACTGCAGTACTCAGACAGGCCTCTAACGATTGCAAGAACTGCATGAAGACTAGAAAACACCAAGAAGAACTTGGATCTACAGTCACCTGACCTCAACCCCACTGAACATTTGGAGGAGTCCATTTGGTGATAATGCTGCTCTCATTATAGCAAAAAGGAGACGCACCAAATCCGAATAAATATTCTGGACATGCACATTTTGTAGGAAAAATGCATTAAAATTCAAAATGCATGCAGAATGGATGTATCTTCACAAGTACGTACTGTATATGTATGAGTTCAGCATTTTCACATCCCAGAAACAGTATTTTCTGTCTCAACTATTCATTGGAAAATGACCTACATAAACCAAGAATCACATTTTAAATATTACAACAAACTCGTGTGTAGTATACATGCAGATAATTTCGTGCAAATCATTTTCACAGAAGGTTTGGCAGTCAGCTCTTGTTTTGTTTTGTTCTTTTGTGGATTGTTCATTTTTCTTACTGTGGAAAATGGCAAAATGTACACTGAGTTGCTAATTCATTTGACCCACCCTGGTAAAGCTAATGCAGTCCAAGTGCTGGGTTGTACAACAAAACAAGAGGCTTGGAGGATTTTTTCAAGTCTGATTCAGCTGTCACACAAAAAGTACTAATAGTTGTGCAAATAAAGGGAAATTCAGTTCTTGGGTTCCTTCTTAGTTCTGCGTACTGTGAATTGCCAGTCTGTGATTGCGAGTCGCAGATTGACTGTAGCTTGCCAGTGTGTGATTGGCAAACTACTGTCATTCTGCAGTTGGCAATCTGGGGTTGGCAAGAGTGGATGTGTGAATGTTGGATTGTAAGTTTTGTAAAGTAGAAGAAATGGTTAGATGTGGCTACGTCCGTGGCCTGTCTCCACAGTTGGAAAGGTGTGTGTTAGGGGGTTTTTCCACCGATTTTCGAACATCCAACAAGTAGTTCTGATGCAGTTTTAAAAGTCTGTGATTCTGCAGAAAGATCACTGGATATTTAGCGTGCGCCTTCCACCCTCTCTTTTCACATGTCCTGTACACGAGCACGAACCCTCCCAGGGTTCTCTTGTACAGTGTTGTGCAGATCAGATCATCCATCCATCCATTAATTATCTATATATACCCCTAATTAGGGTCGCAGGGGGCTGGAGTCTATCCCAGATGACTTAGGGTGAAGGCAGGAGACACCTGGACAGGTCAGCAGTCTATCACAGGGCTACACATAGAGACAAACTATCACAATTAACACCTGCAGACAAGGTTAGAGTTGCCATTAACCTCGGCATGTTTTTGGACTATGGGAGGAAGCCGGAGAAAACCCACACATGCACAGGGAGAACTCCATGCAGAAAGATCCTGGGAAGGCCCGGACGTGAACCGGGGAACTTCTAGCTACAAGGCAAAAGTTCTAACCACCAGCCCATTTGTTTGTTTGACATTTAAAGAGCCAGGGCCGTGCATGAATACCAGACAGCTAGCATAGATAGCAAATAGTAAGGAGATATTGACTGAATTTGACATAACTTATGTTGGATTAGTATCGCTGACTCTACCAATTATGTAATAAATCCCACTTTCCCAAAGCTTATAATGGTTATTGTCTGCTAGAAAAAAAAAATAGCAGACAATAAAAAAAAATTCTAGTTTCAAGATTTGCTGATTTAGGTGCAGCTCTGTTAGTATTAGGCCCCATGAATACGCCAACGGTTTTGGATGAAATACAAAGGTTTTGTTGTGTTGCAGCCTCCCATTTACCCAGAAACGGCATTTTAGATGACCTAAAATGGAAACTTTTGAATATGGCCTCCAGAGTGGAATTTTTCTCAAACACAACAGCTGCCATCACCGTGTGAACGAGTAGACGGAGTTTTCAGCGAGAACCCCGGTGTCATGCTCCACTTCTGGGATTTTAAGGGTCGGGGAAGTGCGCAATAAGGGATTGAGAGAATTTTTCCTGTGGGATTCAGTGCAATTTGTTGCTGTTTTGGGGCAGTGGTGGCGCAACGGTTAAGTCTCAGGACTACTGATCAGAAGGTCAGAGGTTCAAACCTTAATGCGGCCACTGTCCTTGAGCAAGGCCCTTAACCCTTTCTGCTCCAGGAGCGTTGTGCCATGGTTGACCCTGCGCTTTGACCCCAATTGGGATATGTGAAAACAACATTTCACAGTGCTGTAAAAAAGTATTTGTGATAATAAAGGCCTCTTCTTCTTCTGTGAAAGTTGGGTATTTAGGTAGTTTGCTTGATTTCATTACCTACCAGGACGACACACTATAGATCACACTGATGCAAATTTAGCCAAAAAATTTCTTGAATTAGCCCTTAATCCTCTGAACCCCCAAATAGTTTCTAAGCTTTGTGTCTTGCGCTTTTGTTCTAGTTGCCATGTGCGAACCAGACGACAGCAGTAACAATGGTGGACCACCATGTTGGGCTTGTGCTGCAGAGTTTACTGAATTTATTGAGTCTCCTTCAGCAAAATGTGCATTTGTTGCACCATTACTGCAATCAGCGAAGACGCATTGAATATATACGCCAGATAATCAGCCCACCTCTACGTCCGTGGCTGTACTTCTTCCGGTCTATGGAGGAACGGGAGGTGGTCATGTGGGGTGTACCTCTACAAAATTACGTCACCGACTACCGGCCTGGCATTCACACTACAGCGTTTTCAGTCTTTCCTGCGTTCCAGTGTAAATGCAGATTTTCTTCACTCCGTTGTCGTGTAAAACCAACAAAGCAAAGGAAATATTTTTGTGTTTTCGGGTGAAACATTATTGTGCAAACGGGGCCTTAGATTCATTAAAAGGTTTTCAGTGCTACTATAGAGAAATTAAATACACTCCAGAAGACAAGTCAGTCCACTGATAACAGCCTCAGCAGGAATTATGTTTTGGATATCAGGAATATCTATAAATGATTTCTCCAAAAGTGTGGTGGTTGGTGACAAAGCAACATCCATGTGAATGCCAGGAACCCAAAGTTCCCCAGCAGAACGTTGCCTCGCAATAAGATGATGGTTTTCATCCACTTCACCTGACTGTGATTTTATATGTGACTCATCAGTGTCCATACCGGATCTGTTGTTGTGGCAGTGCTCGTGGATGTGTATGAGTCATTTAAAATTTGCTACAGACCAATATAACAGCACTAAATCAGTACAGGATTCACTGATGTACTAACATTAGTTTTAATTAGGTCCTGAGAATGAGAAAAGATTTGTTTTGCTTTTATGTCTTAGGTTTGTATCTCATCTGACTTTGATGGCAGTCACAGTTATGTATGATTGAAGCAGGGGAATTACCTTTAAAAAAAAATTCAAATTGTAGTGAAGAATGTTGTTCATATCCTCCTACTGTAGTGGCACATAATGAAAAAGAAATTGCATTCATTATTGAAGCTGGAAGTTAGAACGGTCCCAAAGATGTTAGCTACAGCCAGAGCTCCGCTAATCAGTGCATTAATATTAAAAATCATAAGCAAGAGCCAGAGGGGAACTCTCAGCCATTGCATATTATTGTGTCTTTGTGAGAGAAAAATGATCCATAGGGAAATTTGTGAGTTGACAATGATGTGATCTGAGTATTACAGATCTCAGCAGGCATGTTTTGCAAAGAAGACAATATGAAGCTGAGATTTAAAGTGTTTCTAATTCTCTTTTTAGTATTCTTCACACAATGCTTTGTCTTTTTTTGCTGGGATTTTTGTCATTTTTTTCTGTTTTCTTTCTCCTTTCTGCAGGTTTGCACACCTCGGGGAGAGTCAGCACACAGTGGAGAGAACTCAACACATAAAGTTGGCAAATATCATCTGTTTGTAAGTAAAACATGCCACGTGTTCATACGAAAAACGATGAGATAAAATAAGATAAGCCTTTATTAATCCCACAATGTTACAGCAGCAAATATAGTGCAAACATTTAGGAAATGAAGTACAAAATAAAAAATATCCAAACCTAGAAAAGCACTCAGAGAGCGCAATACTCCACCAAGGCTGCTCATTCCCCGATATGGTATGGCAAATTTGTTTTTAGTTATTGATGATCAGAAATCACGGCACCATAGAATGTGGCCATTTAATATAGATGTACCCACAAACAAAATGATCTTACACTGAGCATAGGTGTGTTATGCATGTATACGTCATGTACGGATACCGAATCATGTGACCTAAATATCTAGCGAGTGGCAAGAATTGATGGGACTCAGAAAACCCCCCACAATTTAATCAATTGTTCCTTGTATAATTTCCAACGGATAAGTCCTGATAAGTCCGCAGTGATGGATTTGTAGTAGGATCGTGATCGTCAGCAGACACCTGACGTAGTGTCCACTTGTTGTCATAGTTACAGTGACGCCATGTCGCTCTTTCGCAATGATACAGAAATCTTTAACAAATCTGTGGATCCAGACTATAAGCTGCATCACTGCCAAAATCTAATTGCTTGGTCCTTGTATCATTTCTGACCTTCCCTGAAAATTTCATCCAAATCTGCTAGTCTGTTTTTGATTAATGTTGCGAACAGACAGACAAACCAACTCAAATCGTCACATAACTCGGCCACGTCCCTTGACGAAGTAATAAACCAAGATATACACTACCGTCTAAATGTGTGGGGTCACTTAGAAATGTACATATTTTGGAAAGAAAAGCATTTTTTTTCAATGAAGATAACATTAAATGAATCAGAAATCCAGTCTAGACACTGTTAATGTGGTAAATGACTGTTCTAGCTGGAAACAGCTGATTTTTAATGGAATATCTCCATAGGTACAGAGGAACATTTCCAGCAACCATCACTCCTGTGTTCTAATGCTACATTGTGTTAGCTAATGGTGTTGAAAGGCTAATTGATGATTAGAAAACCCTTGTGCAGTTATGTTAGCACATGAATAAAAGTGTGAGTTTTCAAGGAAGACATGAAATTGTCTGGGTGACCCCAAACTTTTGAACAGTAGTTTAAGTACTAAAAAGAATTAACATTCTTGCACCATACATTGTTCGGTTTGTTCAACATGTACCCTGCTCAATAATCCTCACTCATGTGTGAGCATTGTGATGTAGGTTTGTAGTTAGAATTTAGCCCTTATAAATAGGACTCAAGATTTCTGTTGCCTTGGGACAAGGCTGGCTCTGAGTGGTCTCCAGCGAGGCTTCGAACTGTGCACCGTGTAATCGTCATGTCTTGTAACTAACTGCATTTTCTACACTTCTTTGTACACTTCTTTCTCTTCACACCTCCTGTGCACTACAGCCATGACCCAGCTTGTCATACAGGATAGCGTTACTTCTAAAGCGACAATTCAGTAAGAAAGGATGGTTTTACCTTGCCGACACGTTTCAACAGCATCTGCCGTCTTCTTCAGAGCGTCATCCAACGTGTGATGACGTGTCCTTTTTTTATCATGTGGCCATCCTTTCTTACTGAATTGACGCTTTAAAAGTAACACTATCCTATAATAATAAATGACAAAATGAACATAATCCAACCAGCTTGTCATACATTGAGGGTTTTTTTTTTCCCCTCAGGCAGATTCAAAGTTCAACAACACGTGATAGTAATGTGCAGCCTTAAAAATGCATAAACGGTTTCCCTCTTACATATAGAAGAACAGCAATTCAGAGAAAAATCTAAAGTATATACTATATTTTGATTTCTTTTTCTCTCTGATTTCTTCCTCTTTTGTCTTTCCTTACACAAACATACACAATATACACTTACACATTTCCAGCATGAAAGCAAGAGACTACTAGTGATTCGCAAATCCAGAGTCAGATATTTAAACTTTTAAGAATTGCTCTTTGTCAGTGTGGGAAGTGCACTTATTGGTTTTCTTGCTGGGAGTAAAATGAGGAGCTGAACACCGCTCTTTCTTCACTATGAAGCTCCAGTAGCATTACAGCAAGACATGCTCCTCACAGGAGTGGTGTAGCAGCTCTTTAGCACCTCGTACTAACAAGAAGCAACCCTTTGAACTGCACAAGATAAGAGGTGCAGAAACAAAGGCCTTTGTAGGAGAAACATCTCCGAGGCATGCGAGATGGCAGAAGGGCTTGTTGTATTGTTTTGCTGTAAATATACACCTGCAGTTAGCCAGATGGACTTTCAGGTTCAGGTGCGTGCATCATAAATGGATGGAACATAAACATTATGGAAATTATACCTTTTACAGTATGAAAAATGGCATGAGTTAAGTTCGCATTGCACTGTTTTTCTTCCTCTTGCGGTGCATGTTGCTGTATGAGTTCACATGTTGCAGAGTGTGAATCAGATACTCATTGTTAGTGCCAGGTTTGTGTAGGAATAATTATCAGTGTATCACTGCCCGTCAGCCAGATGTTTGTTGATCTTCGATGTGAAAGTCTGAAGTAATTTTGCCACCAGGCTTCAGATGTTTATGTATGAGATCATATCTGTCCAGGGATACCAGTTTACTTTGGAACTCATATTTTAATTTTAAAACTTTGCTTGGGTCTTGTTTTTAACATATTAAAGCATGCATTTCATTAAGATTATGTTACTCCTGGCATCTATACGGCACAAACTAGCAACATGATACTGTCGCCAACAAGACTAGGGGTTTACAACAAGCCCAGCATCTTTCAGAGGATGTACTTAGGTGGGCTTTGAGCTCAATGCTAACATGAGTATGCATGCTAAAGATTGACTGTATATGAGTCATTCCAGAATTAGGAGGAAAATTCTGGAAAAATTAACCTTCTCTTTTACAATTTTCTGCTCCATATTCATCAATAATAGGTAATAAACTATCAAAGGCTTGATTGGCTCAGCTTACACATCAATGGTAGCATTTTTATTCCATGTTTTATGTATTGTTTGCTGGTGGAGCTTCTAATCCGCATTATCATCCATATAACAATGTCTTGCCTGAATTAAATTTATTTTAGTCAGTATAAAGGAGCACATGTTCCTAACCGTCCCTATTAGTCCCCTAGTGATGATAACATGGACACTGATAACTTCAGGCAACAGAATTACATAATCTTTAATGAAACTTCTCTGTTGTATTTTCTCTGGGCTTTTCAGTGCGAATGCACAACTCATGGTGACTGTCTGCGAACATGTGACTGTCTTTTCTGCCACATAACCATTTCTAATAGTACAGTTTTCCTTTAGTGTGTAACAGAAATCTCAGTCAGCAGGGAATTGTGATCTTTTCATCCTTGCTCAGTTTGCCGGGTCTCTGTCTCTGCCTGTTTCCTCAACTTCCATCAGTGTGGCCATTCATTAGTCCATCCGTCCATTGCTGTCGTCCTCGTGTTGGGTCCACAGGGAGCAACAGGTGTGTCTGTTGTTGTGCAACAGTGCTATTCTAAGATGTTACAGCACCCAAAACATGTTGCCACTACTAAGAGTGTTTTAGTCTGTCACCTCCCACGGTGTAGTTTTTCTTCTGATCCATTAGGCATAGGCAAAGCTGACTCAATTGATGGGGATAAAGGCAGGAAGGAAATGAATGTTGAAAAGCACAAGTGAGGTGTAGGGATTTATTTCCTCCTTAAATTAGAAATTCTGATGCAGATTGCGGAATGCCTAAGACTTGATGTATTTATGAGTAATTATAAACTTTCTCCATTCCCTCCAGCTGATACCAAACCTTTTATATGCGCTGTTTTCTATAGACCATACACCAATCAGGCATAGCTTTATTACCACCCCCCTAGTATTGTGTTGGTCCCCCTTATGTGGTCTGAACCACTGGGTCTGGACCAGAGGACCTCTCAGGGTGTCCTATGGAGTCTGGAACCAGGACGTTGGCAGTGGATCCTGTGGGTGCTCTGGGTTGTACAGTGGAGTCTCTGGGAATCAAACTTATTCCACTGCATCCTGTTGATGTTTGATCAGAATGGGGTCTAGGAAGTTTGGAGGTCAAATCAACATCTTGTCATGTTCCTTGAGATGTTCCTGATTGTTTGATGTTTTTGTGATGTGGTGGGGTACATTTTCCTGCAGTGACATTTAGAATTTCCATTTGCATGAAGGAGTGTGTTTGTTCTGGGTTTATGTGGGTGTCCAAGTCTCATCAATATGAATGCTGAAATCCAAGGTTTTCCAGCAGAACACCACATAGTACCAGTATGATCAATAGTATTGATTTCACCTGTAAATAATAAATACAGAAAGATGTAAAAGTGGTGTGAGTTTAGATTATTCGAAACAAAGTTTTACATCTGGGGTAATTTTAAGGTTTCAGTTATCTCCAAACGTGAACGTCTGTAGTAGGGGTTCCACAAAATACCAGTTCTGATAAAATATTGATTATCATGTTAATAATACTTGTGTTAATATAAATAATCCAACATTAATAACGATCTGGTTCACCGTAGGAACAACAGCATTTAGGACAGTTACAGATCATCCTTATACAGCTACTTTCAGTGTAATTCATTTCCAGAAAACGTACAATAAACAAACTTAAAGTTGAATTTAACTGATCAAAATATACTGTTTTAAAACTAGCTATCAATAAGGTCTCCATGGTTCTCATGACACACTATTCTCCAGTCGGATCTACATTTCACATCACCTTTAATGTGGATTTTTACTTATTCTAATTATTTACGCTACTGTTCAAAAGTTTGGGATCACTTGGAAATGTCCTTATCTTTGAAAGAAAAGCAGGTTTTTTTTTTTTTTTCAATGAAGCTAACATTAAATGAACCAGAAATCCAGTCTAGACATTGTTATGTGGTAAATGACTATTGTAGCTGGAAACAGCTGATTTTTAATGGAATATTTCCATAGGGGTACAGAGGAACATTTCCAGCAACCATCACTCCTGTGTTCTAATGCTACATTGTGTTAGCTAATGGTGTTGAAAGGCTCATTGATGATTTGATTAGAAGTGCGAGTTTTCAGTGAAAACATGAAATTGTCTGGGTGACCCCAAACTTCTGAATGGTGGTGTAAATCGGAGCTGGAACAAAGCATTGGTTGATCTGCTGCTTGGCACCAGGAACACACATTGACTCAACATGTGACATTTAGTTCAATGAGCATTTCTCTAAACTTTTCTGTTTGTGATGTAGTGAATTATTTACTCCCACACATGGTCCCAGACAGGAGCTGCTCATCAGCAGGAGTTAAAAACATCCACCGATGCTCTGAGTTTGCCCCCAGCTTTTGATCTCTAGCTTGGACCTTTGTTACCTGCTTGGGGCTTTGATTTCCATTAAAACTTTAGCTGAGGAGCCTAAAATGAGTTTATAATTTATCTCAAGGCTTCCTCGATCTACCAGAGCCTCTGCTGTGGTTTGGCCATCGCTAAGGAGCTGCGTTTGAGAGGCAGCTTCTCGCAGGGGCCTCGGCTGCTGTTGAACCGGCTGACCGAATGGATGACCTGACAAGCATGCAGTTGATAATCCATCCTGAAGATGATAAGCCATGCTTTAGAGTCTAGTTTCCACGAAAATATGAGTAATCCTGCTGTAAAAGCACCACTCTCCACCATCCTCGTGCTGTTTGCATTAACATTTCTCTAAATGACTCACTCTCAGCTGCAGATTTTCTGATAGATTTTGCTGGTTAGACAGCAGTTTTTCCAGCGTTGGTGACAAATGGTAGATTGTGGCATCTTTTTCCTTAAGGTGAAAAACTAAACTTTATGGCTTGTTCCTGTTACACCACAGGATTTATCAGGAATTAATTTAGATTCAAGCCGACTTTATTAATCCCCAGAGTGAAATTCAGTTGTTACAGCAGCATGGATATTCAACAGAGCGGTAAACAATAAGACAACACAGAATATTAGGGTACAAAATGAAGGTAAAATAAGATAAAATATAGAAAATATAATATAGAAAGAAAAAAATCTACAAAATATACAAGAATATACACTGCCTGTCCAAAGAAAACGTCACCACCTGGATTTAACTAAGAGGTAAGAGCCTTCCATTGGATAATTACTGCAGTGATGAATATGTTTCAGCTGCAACAACTTCTTTAACCCTAGATGATGCAGTGAGGAGCTTCTCATTTCTTAAACAGCCAAGTTGGAAAACATATTCTGTGGTCATGGAAAGGATGTTAGTCTGTCTCAGAAGGGTCAAATTATTGGCCTGCATCAAGCAAAGAAACCATCTAAGGAGATGAAACGACTAAAATCAGGTCAAAAGTACCGTCCAACACATTATTAAATTCTAAAAGGATAGCAGTGAACCATCATCTTGGTGGTCGGAACAAACTATTAGATGATCGTAGGAAATCAACAGTAGAACTCCCGGCTATGTTTAATAGTGAAAGTAAAAACATTTCCCCACACACAATGCAAAGGGAGCTCAAAGGATTGGGACTAAACAGCTGTAGCTCTAAGAAAACCACTGATCAGTGAGACTAATCAGAAAAAAAAGCTTGTTTGCTAGGTAGCACAAAGATTGAACTCTGGAGCAATGGAAGAAGGTCATGTGGTCTGATGAGTCCAGATTTATCCTGTTCCAAAGTGATGGGGGCATCAGGGTAAGAAGAGAGGCAGATGAAGTGATGGACTCATCATGGCTAGGTGGGGGTTAGGATTATGATCTGGGGTTGGTCAGGTTCAGCAACGTAATGTTCCCAAAGAATGAGGTCAGCTGACTACCTGGATATACTGAAGGACCAGGTCTGTCCATCAGTGGAGTTTTTCCTCTCTGATGACATGGACATGTTCCAAGATGATGATGCCAGGATTCATGGGGCTCACATTGAGAATGAGTGGATCAGGGAGCATGAGATGGATTGTCCTCCACAGAGTCCAGACCTCAGCCCCACTGAGAATCTTTGGGATGTTCTGGAGAAGACTTTGTCGATGTTGATGATGGGAGCATCATCAATATAAGATCTTGGTAGAAAATTAAAGCAACTCTGGACAGAAATCAATGCTGTGACATTGCAGAAGCTTATTGAAACGATGCCACGGCAAACGTGTGTCATTCTCAGAGCTAAAGACGTCCAATGAAATAATAGAGTGTCTGACTTCTTTTTTTTTTTTTTTTTTTGGATGGGCAGTGTATGATGAATGCTGTTAGAATGTAAAATGTCCGGTATGTAAAGTGGAATGTGTTTGTGCGTCCGTCATTTGAACGCATCGTCTGTTTTTTTTCCCCTCCTTTTCCCCTCAGAGAGCCGGTGTCCTGCTTCCCGGACGACAGCGTCTTCTCCGTCTGTCCTCCGCAGGTGGACAGGAACAGCCATGACGTGTTCGAGAGCCACGTGATGCTGGGGCAGGGCCAGGTGAGGGCGCTGTGCCGCGAGGACGTGTTGATGTACCGGGAGTACATCAAGAACAGATACATGTGAGACGCACAAAACAGGAAGTGGAGCTCTGTTACCGCTACCAGGATCGTCAGCTGCAACATTCCAACATCACCAGTCCAAAGGTTTCAGCTTTGAGATTTAGTTTTTGTTTGTTCTCCAGAAGAGAACCGGTTTTTATGTTGGACAGCCGTTAATGAAGATGACTTTGCATGACAGACCTATGTGGCCTGTATTGGGACCCAGTCATGCCTGAGAGTTGGTATTTTTTATGTTTTTTAGTAATTTCTCGATTTTTTTTTTTTTTTTTTTTTTTTAAATGAATGCAATCATGCCTTAATGGGGTACCTATATGCTGCTTTTTATTTTTTGTGTCTTTGGTTCAATTTTAATTGCAGCTTTTTAAGGACAATTTATTTATGCAAATTTCATGTAAATTCATGTCATAATTTAGAATCTTAAATGCTGAAACCATTGATTAAGGACTTCTCTTCCAGTTTGCTCTGCATTTTTAACAGAAAGGCTGTTAAAAACTAATTAGAAAGAGAATGCATTATGGGAAATGTAGGGTATTGTCCTTTCCTGAGAGTACTAAAACTTATTCACTGGAATAGCTCCTGCTCAACGACACACATGCTTCAGGTTCTAATTGAACTTTTATTGCTTTTGCCAAATACTTTTCAAGTCATTTGAGAAATCAGTTTTAAAAAGTCAGGCGGGAGTTTTTTTTTTCCCTTTTAATTTAATCAAAACCAATGTCTGGTCTTATATTTCATAAATCTGTTATTTTTTGTTAATCTCTAAACAGAACATGTTATCTGTTTTGTTTTTTCCACCGTTTACTAAATTGCAAACTGATTTTATTTCTTGTAAATACACTCCTGAGCTGTCGGCTAATCACGGTGTACAGAAGTTCTGCATTAAACATTTATTTATTAACGAGGTGTGACGGATTGGTTGCCTGCCAGCACTTTTCATGCACTGTGGTGTTTTTTTTTTCCTTGTCTTTTGTTCTTCCACTTGCATGTCGGCGCTCCGTTGTTCTTCACTCTTCACACATACAAAAAAAACCCCGACCATCATGCCAGTCATGCGTCACTTTCTCTGGCTCCTTCCTCACCAATTACGCACCCCATTAACTTTTGTTCTATCTCACACTCTGTCGTCTCCCTCCCTTCTCTTTTTGTGCTCGGCTTTCATATGCAGGTGTCAGAAAATGTGAAATGCGATGAAGACCGCCTCCCCCCATATAACACACAATCAGTCGGCAAACTGACTGACCACTGCTCTGTGCCTCGTGAGTCTGAGGATGGGGGGAGGTGGGAGGAGGAGGGCTGCCTCAGCATGTGATGTGATGGAGAATGGCAGGGGAATTGAAGAAAAATAACATTTCTTTTGTGCGTGTGATTTGGGTCCGTGTTTAAAATCAAATGCACTCCAAAGAGAAACACGAGCCGTCTTCAACCCCTACAGGGTAATTGGGAGTCGTGCAGATGTCTGTTACCCCATCCTGTAATGGTGACAAAATGATCTCTGCTGCTCCAGGAGGAATCTTCTGCATTTCTACATTCTGTCGTGTTTCCCCTGGATGCTACAATATCTTCGTAGTTTCTGACAATTTATGTTTGGCAGAAAGAATGGATTTCAACTTTGTGCTCAGCAGCTTTTATACAAACAATTTTTTGTTGATTTTCACATCAGCAAATACAGTAAAGCAATAAAACCTTTGAGAAAACCCTCCAGGCAACTTCAAAGATGGATAAAAACGCTCTGATCTGAGTAACAGTTTATTGTATATCTGCATCTATAGATGGATGGATAGATAGATACTTTATTAATCCTGAGGAAAATTCAAGTGTTCAGCAGCTTACATACAACATAAAATTACAAAAAGGCAAGTTAGTAACATTAACATGAAAGGTTAGTATTTAATCTGAAGTAATGTGGTAAATGACTATTGTAGCTGGAAACAGCTGATTTTTAATGGAATATCTCCATAGAGGTACAGAGGAACATTTCCAGCAACCATCACTCCTGTGTTCTAATGCTACATTGTGTTAGCTAATGGTGTTGAAAGGCTCATTGATGGTTAGAAAACCCTTGTGCTAGGAGGTGTAATTGTAGTAAAAGTTTTCAATAGTAGAAGCTGCTTTTAGAGAAAAGCAGTCAGTCCGCTGTCAGAGGCTATGCTTGCAGACAGACTGATGGACCAGAGCTGCTTTGTGTTGCAGTTTTGTGTTACAAGCTGTAAAAGATGATGGTGGCTTCAAGGTTTGAGTCTTCACTAATCTCCATTTTTGTCTACAAACTATTTTTTATCTTTCTGATCCTGGACATGGACTATGGTTGAGACTGAGTAAACCGGATGTACTGAAATGTCCAGATAACTCTCGTCTTCTATGAAGCTAATTAAATACAAATTGCGCGCAATGCGGCAGAGAAAGTAGAGAGCTAAACAAGAAAAGCACTCAAAGCGCAGTACTCCGCCAAGGCTGCTCAGTTGTTGCGTGATTTCCGACGGATGAAGTCTTTAAACAAATCGTGGTCCGCAGCTGTTGATTTGTAGTGGGATCGCAATCATGTGAGCAGGCAGCTGACGTAGCGTTCACTTGTGGTCATAGTTATAGTGACGCCGTGCCGCTATCTCACAATACAGAAATCTGCATCACTGCCAGAATCTAATTACTTGGTCCTTGTGTCATTTCTGATTTTACCTGAAAATTTCATCCAAATGCGTTTGTCCGTTTTTGAGTAATGTTGCACACAGACGGAAGAACAGACGGACAGACAAACATACGCCAATCGTCACATAACTCCGCCGCGCTCCTGGCGGAGTAATTAGCTGCGTCGTTGTGTTTGTGTATCCAGTAGCCGTGTGTTCCTTTCCTGTTGACCAACCCTCACTCTGTGGACATCTGACTGACGGCGTATAACCAGACCTTCCAGGCTCCTGAGTCGGCATGGTGGAGCTGGACGAAGCCGGAAATGGTTCCACAGCTTCATGCTGGTGGCGATTAAACACATGCATGCATGCAGTCAAACAGAGCACTATATGTTGTCTAATGCACAATGTGTCAGTTTAGCCCTGTGACATGACAGGATTGGTCTTCTCCAGCTGCGTTGCTATACAAGCTGATTCCTGTCATCAAACTGTGTGTTTGTTAAAGGCTCTGGGTGGCTTGGTCTACCAACCGTTCTATCAAAGAATCCTGTCCACTGCATCTTCCGCCCAGGCCCAAGTGACCTGCGTCGCCTCCTCGTTCTTCTGCCTGGTTGGTGCTGGATATCCCATCTGTGCTGGCTGGAGCTGTGGCTGCTTCTACAGGTCTATCCACCTGACTTACACCTCAGCTGATTGTCCTCAGGTTTTTGCATTTGAAATAATCGTATTTTCGGCCTATCTCTTAAAATTTGGAGGCAAATTCAGAATGCATGCCAGATACAAAACATAGCCAAACTACTAAAATGGTGTGCTTTTGATAGTGTTTTTCTCCCCAACCTTAATGATGAAGGATTTAAGGTATGGGCAGAGAATGGAGCTACTGCCTACTGCACTTTAATACAAAGGGGAGTCACTGAAGAGCTTTCAAACTATGGGGGAAGAATATGGTCTTGAACAGAAGGATTTTTACAGATGCCTCCAAATGAGACACTGTTTTGACACACTAAAGAAAGACATAAATATGGCCAATTTAGAGACTGGAATGATGAAAATATTTGAATCTGCATATAACTCTGAGGACAACACTAAAATCATTTCCAAGATTTACAACTATTTCTCAGAGAAAATCACAAGACTCTGTATATGAAAGAAAAATGGTTTAATGAGAGTAATGAGGTTTTCTCTCAGGATGACTGGAACGCAATTTGCCAAATACAATGGAAAGCCACTAGTTCTATGAGCTGGAGGGAAATCTGCTGGAAGAATCTGGTACGTTTCTTCATGACCCCTCACCAAAAGCGACACGACACCACTAATTCCAAATGTTGGAGACAGTGCCAAACCGATAATTCCAATCACTGCCACATATTTTGGTCCTCCCAGTGCTGGTCTCTTACTGGAAAAGTGTCTACCAGATTATACAGGAGGTTCTTCAAACCACTTTTTCACCTTTTAGATTTGATATTCTAAACTTGGGTAACCTTCCACAAGAGATAGATGCAAAGGACAGGAAGCTTGTGTCCATCTTACTGGCAGCATAACCCACAAATAGCTGCAACAACAAGCTCCCTTGATTGATGATTGGGTTGATGTTGTTTGACATATACAAAATGGAAAGATTGACATATTATTTCAAACTTCACCAAGACGTTTTTGCCAGTATATGGTTGAAGTGGACCGTATATATAGCTCCCAGAAGAGGAGATTTTATATGATATATATTATGTTTCTAACTCAAATATGTATCTTCCTCCTAGTTCTATGGTGTATATAGTTCTGTTGGTGGTACCAGACAGATTCTTTAAAGAAGGATAATACACAAGTTATCACATACTTCAGTATTTGTCTTCTGTTTTTCCTACTTTTGATTCTGTATATGAAAGACAACAAGTGATAACAAGGACGATAATTTTAATGAGATATTTCTGTTATCATTTACGCTTATTATTTTCTGAAATGTCTTTCCTTTTGTTTTTTTTTTTTTCAGTCTGCTTAATTTTATTCCTTCAAGAATACCCCCGTGACTTGTGTATTTGCACTTGTGACATGGTTGGAATGTACTCTGTAAAGCTCTGGACACCAATGAAAAAGCTCATTTAGATCGACTCATTTAGATCAACTTCAAACAATATAGAGCAAATTTAATTCATGTACACTGTCAAAAAATCTTTGGGGTCACTTAGAAATGTCCTTATTTTTGAAAGAAAAGCAGTTCTTTTTTCAATGAAGATAACATGAAATGAATGATAAATCCAGTCTAGACATTGTTCATGTGGTAAATGACTATTCTGATCATTCTTGTTTTCATTAAATAATGGTACATATTTTATCAATTCTGTCAGGATAAGTAAACTTATGAGCACAACTGCATGTGCAGGCCTTACACTGGTTTCCAAACTAGTTGTGATGTTCCACATTTCACCTTCAACTCTGATTTCGGTTGAGATATGTCTGTTTTGTTTCGTTTTTTTTGGCAGACAGGTTTAAAAATATCCTTCTCATATCAAACTCTGCAGTCTCACTCCAGAATGTGCAATAGCTCTGTTGGCCCATGGTGCAAAAACATATTAGTTTCACAATAAAAGCTGTAAAATACTGTGATGCCTACTGTTGTTTTATGTCTATTTAATGTTTATTGGCTTGCGTTAATGTTATGTTGCTCGCAAATTTTAATTTTACACATTTAAAATGGCAAAAAAGGTCTGACATATGGAGATTGGAGACCTGGAGGCACCATAAACCACAAGAGGTTCAGTCCAATGTGAGGCACTTTCACTCAATGCTTAGTTTTGTTTTTGGCTGCTGTTGCTAACGGCAAAAAACTGTCAAATTTAAGCACCAAAGTTGCTTGGTGATGCCGAGAAAGATATAGTTTGGGTTAAAAATGCGCCTGTTTAAATGCCTTACTGTCAAAGTTTACTTTCCTTTTCAGTTGCTGTTTTCTGTCACTGTTTTCTTTCATTTTTAGTCATTGGTTGGTTTGTTTACGACACTAAAGGTATCAGAAGTAGTCGAGACAAGATCATGGTTTGAGGTAAAATACATCCATGCAAATGCTGAACACAAAGCTCCATTTGTGACGCTACGGTGACGAGTCGCTCGCTAACAACAGCACCGACAAATAGCTCACAATTTTACTTCCTTTTTTTGTTAAATTAATACATGTTGCGCCTGTGGACGGGCTGCACAGTGGCTTGGTGCTTAGCATCGTCTCCTTGCAGCTAGAAGTTCCCTGGTTCCTGTCCCGGCCTTCCTGGGATCTTTCTGCATGTTGTTTGCATGTTCTCCCTGTACATGTGTGGCTTTTCTCCAGCTTCCTCCACAGTCCAAAAACATGCTGAGGTTAACTGGTGATTCCAAATTGTCTGTATGTGTGAATGTGAGTGTGATTGTTTGTCTGTATAAGTAGCCCTGTGATGGACTGTTACCTGTCCAGGTGTCTCCTGTCTTCACCCTCAGTCAGCTGGGATAGACTCCAGCCCCTCGTCGGAGTCTAATGAGGATTAAGCGGTGTATAGATAATACATGGATGCACTATGGACCAGCATAGCCAATACACAGTTTTTGGTGCAATTTTGAAGCAAAAAATTTCCCTAAACTGCTCTAAAATCAAGACATTTAAAGAGACTGATTCTTAAGCTGAGTAGAATGTGCCTTTAAAAACTGCAAAGTGTGTCTAATAATTGAAATTCCAGAAGAAAATCTCAGAATTATGGGACAGATTCAAGCAAGACAATTTTCTACTGACTGGTCATCGCACACATAAACTAGAAAAGCACTCAGAGAACACAGTCCTCCACCAAGGCTGCTCAGTTGTATCATTTCTGACTGATGAAATCTTTCATAAAAAATGACCTTGTGCTGAGCACAGGCATGTGTTCTGCATGTGTTCGTTATGTACGGATACCAAATCATGTGACCTAAATATGTAGCGGATGTCAGGAATTGATGGGACTCAGAAACACCCCCACAATTTAATCAATTGTTCCTTGTATCATTTTGGACAGATAAGTCCTGATAAGTCCTCAGCGGTGGATTTGTAGTAGGATCACAATCATGTGATCATCAGCAGGCAGCTCATGTAGTGTTCACTTGTTGTCATAGTTACAGTGATGCCATGCTGCTGTCTCGCAATGATACAGAAATCTTTAACAAATCCATGGATCCAGACTATAAGCTGCATCACTGCCTAAATCTAATCACTTGGTCCTTGTGTCATTTCTGACCTTCCCTGAAAATTTCATCCAAATCCGTTTATCCGTTTATGAGCAATGTTGCCAACAGACAGACAGACAGACAAACATAAGCCGATCGTCACACAAGTCTGCTGCGTTCTTTGGCAGAGTAACAAAGTCTGTTGAAGAAAGGCTTACTTGCATGACATATTGCACTACGGATTTTTTTTTTTTCAATTTTAAGACGTCTCTTTAAATGTATCATGCTGGGTTCAAAGCTAAATACGATGTTTAAGATGCATTTGATTTGCAGCAACAGACAAGTTGTGTACGTTTATGGTAAAATCAAGGTTATGATGGCATCTGCAGAAAAAACTCAGCTTCTGTGACCTATCCATTAGCTTTGTAGAGTGATTGAAGTTTCCTCGATTGTATCGGACCACCTTTCATGTAAGAAGTAGGTCAAGTGTGTGAGTGGATTAAAAGTCCATGCAGTGTCTCCTGCCAGCTATAAACAACCACTGGTTTACTGCTACATATGAGTCCTCAATTGTTTGTTTTACTGAGGTCTTTTTCACTGTTTCAGGATGTTTGTATTTGTTTGTGAATTTCTGATGTTTTATTGTTTTTATCTCTATATGTAGCACTTGGACTCAAAGCGCTTTATAAATAAATTCATTATTATTATTGTTGTTATTATTATTGTACATTTGATGGGTTCCAATTCTGGAACAACCCACCAACGACATGTTTTCTCTGCCTGTTGAGCTCCTTCAGATTCCATCCTTCGCCCGTTCTGCCGTATTTCATTATTAAAACGTTCTTTGTCCGGGCTCCTTTGTTAACCCTCGTGTCGTCCTGCAGGTCAAATTGACCCGTTTCAAAGTTCAAAACTGTGGAAAAAAAATAATTTTCACAGTGAAACTTCTGATGTCCACATTTTCAACATTTTTTGGGAAATTTTTGAACATTTTTTGGTGGAAAAAGAAATGTTTAAAAAAAAAAAGTTTCTTAAGAACATTCACAAAAAATCAACCAAAATCCAGCAAACTTTGCTGGATTTTGGTTGATTTTTTTGTTAATGTTCTTAAAGGAAAATATTAAAAGTTTTGCTGGTATATATGGAATCACTCTAGATCTTTTTAGGATTTTTTGGAAGATTTTTAATCATTTTTTGAATATATTTACAAGAATTTTCTTGCCAAATTTGGGGGATTTTTTTAAATACAATTTTTAAGGGAAACTTTCAAGGAATTATTGGAATTTTCTTCCTGAAGGTTTTGCAAATTTTCAGAAATTTGGGGGATTTTTTTTTGCAGAATTTTTGGATTTTTTTCAGACAAGGAAACAGTATTTTTGGTGCCTGTAAATGAAGACGACAGGAGGGTTAATGACGTTTTCTCAGCCTAGTTAGACGCCTGCTCGGCTTGTGTTTTTTGTGTTTTTTTTCCTTCTCTGTGGTAAATATCACCATGAGGGTGTTGAGGCTCTGAGTCCCCGTGTGTTCGTGCACGTGTTCGCAGGTGAAAACAGGGCCACCGCTGTTTATGTAAGGGGGTTTGTTTCCCGAAATTTTTTTCATTATTATTACCAGGAGAGAAAAAAAAGAGGCCTTTTATGTAAAGTCTTGTTTGTCCTCCTGTTTTTCTGTCCCTAATGACAGGTATTTCATTACACTCCTCTGCACACATGGTTGACTAAATGCATCCGGATATTTTTGAGCCGCTTATTCCTGGCAGGCGTCGCAAAAATAGAACAGAGGTGGAGTGTGTGGGTGCGGCGTGGTGGTATTTTCAATTAGAAAATGATAACAATAAGGATAAAAAATTGGTTTTAAGTTGTATATTTGGGGGTTTTCTGTGCGTGTCTACGGCCGGGTATCCGCCTTAGCTCTTTGACATGAGTCACTCGGCACTTCATGTGACTGCTTAGCTTATGAATGAAGACAACCCCCTCTCCAGCCCCCGGTCCGCCGACAAAAGCTGGCCAAACAGCTGTTGCCAGGAAACCAAAACAGGTTGCCATATTGCTGTGCTGCTTTGATTCTCCCCTCCTCCCTCCTCATCTACCTCCACCTGTGTCTCAACATTTCCTGCGTTGTGTTAACCCTCCTGCTGTCTTCATTCAAGAGCACCAAAAAAACTGTTCCCTTGTCTGAAAAAAATCCAAAAAATCAGCAAAAAATTCCCCAAATTTCTGAAGAAAATTCCAATAATTCCTTAAAAGTTTCCCTTAACCCTCATGTTGTCCTGGCGGTCGAACCGACCCGTTTTAAAGTTTGAAAAAGTGAAAAAATATATATTTTCACAGTGAAACTTCTGATGTCCAGATTTTCAACATTCTGGGGAAATCTTTGAACATTTTGTAGTGGAAAAAAAGAAATGTTAAAAATGTTTCTTAGGAATTTTTACCAAAGAATCAACCAAAATCCAGTGAATTTCACTGGATTTTTGTTGATTTTTTTCTGAATGTTCTTAAAGAAAATATTACAAGTTTTTACTGATATATATGGAATCACTTTAGATATTTTTAGGATTTTTTTGGGAAGATTTTTACTAATTTTTTGAAAATATTTACAAGAGTTTTCTTGCCAAATTTGGGGATTTTTTTTTTTTTAAATAAAACTTTTAACCCCCCACTTGTCCTCATTTACAGGCACCAAAAAATATTGTTTCCTTTTCTTAAAAAAAATAAAAAAATTCAGCAAAAGAATTCCCCAAATTTCTGAAAATTTGCAAAACCTTCAAGAAGAAAATTCCAATAATTCCTTAAAAGTTTCCCTTATAAGATTTTTTTTTAAAAATCCCCCAAATTTGGCAAAAAAAAAATTCTTGTAAATATTTTCAAAAAATGAGAAAAATCTTACAAAAATCTTAAAAATATCTAAAGTGATTACATATATATCAGTAAAGCTTCTAATATTTTCCTTTAAGAACATTCAGAAAAAAATCAAACAAAATCCAGCGAAATTCATTGAATTTTGGTTGTTTTTTTTTGTGAATGGTTTTAAGAAATATTTTTCACATTTCTTTTTTTCCACCAAAATGTTCAAAAATTTCCCCAAAATGTTCAAAATGTGAACATCAGAAGTTTCACTGTGAAAATACATATTTTTTCAATTTTTTCAAACTTTAAAATGGGTCAATTTTGACCCACAGGACGACACGAGGGTTAAAACAACACACAAGAATATTTCTATGTTATTTCTCATGTAAAGCATTCCAAAAACAGACACTATAAGCTGAGTCTGGAGTTCCCCCTAAAATGCCATTTTTCTCTCGTCTCACCTCCTGATGACCAAACTGAATCTCTAATAAAACAGATAAATGAAATTTAAATCTCCCTTTTTTGGTGTTTTTTTTTTCATTGTTGTCTCTTATAAGTGTGGGAAAAATTTTTTTAATCAACAAAACATTTTAAAAAATAGTTACTATGAATGGAATGTGTGTCCCACAACAACTCTGTTGATGATGTTTTTCTCATTTTGTGTCTTCTTCTTGTGTCTCATTTTTGAGGTTTTGTGTCTCATTTTTGTAGTTGTGTGTCTTGTTTATGTTTTCATTTTATGTCTTATTTTTCTTTGTGTCTCGTTTTTGTGTTTTTTGTCTTGTTTTTCTCATTTTGTGTCTCGTTTTTGTGTTTTTTTGTCTTGTTTTTCTCATTTTGTGTCTCGTTTTTTAATTTTGTGTCTTGTTTTTGTTGTTTGTCTCATTTTTCTCATTTTGTGTCTTGTTTTTGTTGTTTAGCATCTCATTTTTCTCATTTTGTGTCTTGTTTTTGTCATTTTGTCTCATTTTTATTTAGTGTCTCATTTCTCTCATTTTCTGTCTTGTTTTTGTCAATTTTCTGTCTCGTTTCTGTTGTTTAGTGTCTTGTTTTTTTCATTTTCTGTCTTGTTTTTGTCATTAACATCATCAGACAGTTTTCCTACAGAATGGGCAGAGCAAAGCTATGTCCTCTCTTTTATTTTTCATATTTTCATAACATTATCAGCCTGACTGAATGTCTCACTCTGCCTCATGCAACCCTGCATGCTAAGCTAACATTAGCATGGATTAGCAACCCTGTTACTGTGATTAGAGTAGGGTTAGCAAACAACACATAAAACATTTATTTTTCAAATATTTTGAAGGCCAAATGTCCTCCAGTTCTGGAATGACCTACATATTTTGCAGATTCTTTAAAACAGACAGGATGTGCAAACTTATGAGCTCAGCTGTATCTGAGAACCTCTTCTACTTCTGCTGAACTTGTGCAAATTATCTTATCTGGAACCTTAAATTTTACAAATTTACTCAAAACAGCCATAAATTATTGGATGTTTTTACGTAGAAATGATGCTCCAATGAGGAAGTTGGGCAGCAAAGAGAGAGATGTGTCAATATTTGCTCGGTCACAGATAAGACGAATGTGGTCGTAGCTTTATCAGTCAGACTGTAACCGCCGTAGTATTGTGGTTGCTATAGCGACGTCATACAAAGGAGGATATCGGCACTGATTTGCTTCTTCCAGTAACTTCCCACAGATAATTATTGTGTTCGTTTGACTGGGATGAAACTGATTTAACCGTCGTGTCGTCCTGCAGGTCAAAATTGACCCGTTTTAAAGTTTGAAAATGTGGGGAAAAATCTATTTTCACAGTGAAACTTCTGATGTCCACATTTTCAACATTTCAGGGAAATCTTTGAACATTTTTTGGTGGAAAAAAGAAATGTTAAAAATGTTCAAGAACATTCATAAAAGAAATCAACCAAAATCCAATGAATTTTGCTGGATTTTGGTTGATTTTTATGTGAATGTTCTTAAAGAAATATTAGAAGTTTTACTGATATATATGGAATCACTTTAGCTATTTTTAGGATTTTTTTTGGAAGATTTTTACTAATTTTTTTGAAAATATTTACAAGAATTTTCTTGCCAAATTTTGGGGATTTTTTTTTTTTTTTTTTTTTAAATAAATCTTTTAAGAGAAACTTTTAAGGAATATTGGAATTTTCTTCCTGAAGGTTTTGCAAATTTTTTTGCCGAATTTTTGGATTTCTTTCAGACAAGGAAACTATATTTTTCGGTGCTCGTAAATGACGACAACAGGAGGGTTAAGAAGAAGTGACGCAGCACTAAAACTCTCCAACGAAACCACTTTGTTTAAAACGGGTGAAATTAGTTGTTTAAGATGAGCCGACTCACTTCACCTGTTCAGAGGGAAAAACTCTGCACTTCCTTTGATTTGTTCATTTGCAGCAACATGTGAATAAAATCCCAGCACTCTCAGGCTGGACTTGTTAACATTCATGGTGCTATTAATAGTTGAAGGCCCTTTGGAGGCTGCACTGCTTTGTATCGAAGCAGATTCTCCACAGAAAGACGAACTAGCAGGCGTCTTGACTAAAGTCAGACAGGATTAATCAGTGAGAAACCCTCGAAAATAATTATTTACAGCATATGGAGGCTACATGAAATCGCAAAACAGGGTCAGTCTGTGTCATTTTATATGGTAGTGTTGCTCCATCCTCCTACATTTTTGTTCAGATTTGTTATTTGGAACCCAACATCCAAGTTCTGTGAAATATTTTGGCTGAATTTTGAGAATTTCGTACGTTTCCAGATCTCGTATTTTATATATTTTTATCCACAAAGGAAAGAAGAGTTTGGCAGCCCTGGAGTAGAGGATGGGAGTCAGGATGGAGCTGGAAGGTTGATGATCTGAGTCTTCTTCACTCCTTCATCCATCAGCATCATGTACGAGAAATAAAACCGCTGAAGAGAAGTTTCTCAGGTCTGGACATGTATAAATTTGTGTTCTCGAAATTGAAATTGAATTGACATGGTGCAGAATTTGTACACTTTCTCCAGAAATATTTAGGAATCATGGAAAACAGCAGGGATGTGTTGGGTTGGGATTCAGTCCTTCGAGGGTCGACACTGATGAGATGCTTCATGAGAGGAGGAGAGGATGAAATGAGGAAAGAGACAGAGAGAGAGAGACTGCCTTTAACTCCCTCCCTCCCCCTGTCGTGACATCACTCGGGTTTAAATCTCTCCTCGCGTGGCTCTGCTCGTCCCCCTCCAGTCCTCCTCTTCCTCCTCCTCCTCTTCTTCAGTCACCCTCCTCACCGAGCGGCACTCCGGCCAATGCTTCACTCCGCTGCTGCGCTGGGTGTCTGCCCCATGCGTGGGAAGCACCACAAAACCAAGGGCTTCACCTGAGAGGCGCCCAAGAAGCGAGGAAGGAAGAGAAAGGGAAGATCGCTGCATCTTTTTCATCATTATTATTATTGTTTGAATTCCCCCCCACCCTACTTCGGACGAGGGGCTCTGATTTCAGCAAAAATACTCAGCTTATAGTGTTCTGTCACGGAGGTAAGTGTTCTCAACTTTTTCAGAAATCTTGTCTCAGGAAGGAAAATGAAGAAAGATGATTGTAACGGTTGCATGGGGTTTTATTCCTGCAAAACAGCAAAGTGGGAGCTCTGAGAGGGAAAATCCTGCAGAAAAACTCTTTCTTGGAGAAAGAAAATTAATAAATTTCACATTTTTTTGGAGCATAATCACATTATCAGTTCTTATATTAGTATTAAAATCATTTATATGTTACATTAGAGTAGGAAACCTGTTATATGAGTGATGTTTAGTTTGTCCATGTGTAGTTTTGCTGTGATTTCAGCACCACGGTCAGCTCCTGTGCTGCATTGGAACTTTTAAAAGGAGAAATCCACCCAAAAATAGGATTTATGGGGATTTTTCTGCACAGAAAAGTCAATATTTTAACAGATAGAAGATTGTGTTTGCAGGAAAATTGAAGTACTGGAGATGAAGGGTGGTTTTCTGTTGGGTTTTATTAGAATGCGTGGTTTTCATATCAGAAATCAAAATCAGAAAGTAGGTTTTCACACAAGGATTTTGCAACGTATAGTAAAACCAGTGTTGCTGGTCAGTAGGTAGTGAGTGTAATCAAGGGTTTTACGAGTCACAAAAAGTCATACAAATATTAGATATCTCAATAAATAGGTGATATAAAAGGAGAAAACTATGTCTGAGGAGTCCTTTTTTCTAATCTACTGACTGTGAAGCAGCTCTAAAATGTGACTTTTACTGAAATTCATAAACGTAACTGTGCAGTAAATAATAAATATCTGTTTTATAGTAGAAGTTTTGCATGAGCCTTCATCTAAAAGACTGTCTTTAATTGATTCCACTGTAGTATCGCCCCACAACTGCTTCTTTAAGTTGTCATTTATTAAAAGATCTGGTGAATGATTTGCTTTTTTTTATGTGGAAATGTATCTTTGGAGTTTACTGAACTCAGTGCAGCCTGTCGGTTCATGCAAAGACTGTTAGAGGACTCAGATCTGCTCATTTCCATGAACGATCTGCTTGTGTTGCAGGACCGAAGGACGACAGCGTGGAGCCATGAACGAGTCGCTGGTGGTGAATGACTCCTCTGCGACTCCCGGGGCAGGAGAAGCTCTGCCCTGGATGGAGGCTGAGGCTCTGGACCACAACGGCAGCCTGGAGTTCTCCACCGCCCCCCTAGACTTCCCCGTCAACCCCTGGGACATCATGCTCTGCATGTCGGGCACCGTCATCGCCTGCGAAAACGCCATCGTGGTGGCGATCATCTTCTACACGCCCACTCTGAGGACTCCCATGTTCGTGCTGATCGGGAGCCTGGCCACGGCGGACCTGCTGGCCGGCATGGGATTAATCCTGAACTTTGTGTTTCAGTACGTCATCCCCTCTGAGACCATCAGCCTGGTCACCGTGGGCTTTTTGGTGGCCTCCTTCACCGCGTCCATCAGCAGCCTTTTAGCCATCACCGTGGACCGTTACTTCTCCCTCTACAACGCCCTGACGTACTTCTCGGAGAAGACGCTGCAGTACGTCCACCTGATGCTGCTGGGGACGTGGGGCGTGTCCCTGTTCCTGGGTCTGCTGCCGGTGCTCGGCTGGAACTGCCTGGACGAGCCGGCCTCCTGCAGCATCGTGCGGCCGTTGACCCGGAGCAACGTCATGCTCCTGGCCACCTCCTTCTTCGCCATCTTCGTGCTCATGCTCACCCTCTACTTCAAGATCTGCAAGATCGTGTGCCGCCACGCCCACCAGATCGCCCTCCAGCAGCACTTTTTCGCCACGTCGCACTACGTCGCCACCAAGAAAGGGGTGTCCACTCTGGCCATCATCCTGGGGACTTTCGGCGCCAGCTGGCTCCCCTTCGCCATCTACTGCCTGGTGGGCGAGAGGGAGTATCCGTCGGTGTACACCTACGCCACGCTGCTGCCGGCCACCTACAACTCCATGATCAACCCCATCATCTACGCCTACAGGAACGCAGAGATCCAGCGCTCCATCTACATGCTTCTCTGTGGCTGCTTTCAGGCCAACGGGGCTTACCGGTCCAGGTCGCCAAGCGAGGTCTAAGTTTCAAAATAAAGGTGCTAGAGCTCTCTGTGTGCTTGTATGTGAGAAAAGCCAGAGCAAAAAGACAAACCACCCCATGACAATCTGCTTTACCGTTGACATTGAATGCTTTGGAGACACCAGAAGGGGGAGCGTGAGGCTGGAACTGTCTCTCATCCACACTGTATCTGCACTTTACTGTCTCGAGGAGAAACGCTGTGAACAAGAAAACTTTGGTGAAAAAGACAAAAACAAAAAACTTGTGAATGTACTTTTAAAAAAAAGTTGGAATGGAAAATCTTGCACTTTATTCTGTGTTTTTTCAGATGCCAAAGCAGTATTGTGAAGCTCTCAGTGTGTTTAAACGTTTGAGCTCGTGAGTGCCCTGTGCCATTTCTTTTCTATTTTGTATTGTACCGTCTTTGATGTCCATTTTTGTACGAGAGGAATAAAGAGTTGAAATCCAGCCGTGGCTCCGTCGCGTTTCTTTAAAGCAGTTGTTTTTCTTTTCTTTACATTCTCTTCACCTGTTTTCCCAGAGTGCAGGTGGGTCTGTTTGAAGAGACTAATGACAGGAAAAATAGCTCCAATTTTCACTGTGACACATTTGAATTCAGTTTGCTCAGTCATGTGTGTTCGACTCGGGGAACATAGAGAAAAACAAACGTGTGAAAACATGTGCAGGTGTAATGAAACCTAATATGCAGGCTGTGATTTATTCTGCTGCAGAAGTCCAAGAACCAGCGCTTCTTTCTTGCAATAAAGCGACTAATTCCCCTCCCTGCTGGTATACGGTGGCATTGATGAGATATGATGCACTCAGGAAATGAGGAAGGTTGCTCAGACTGTTGCACCGTCTCCTCCTCGTCTTGTTTTGTTTTGTTTTTTCTGGTTGAGTTACGATCATCAGGCACGTGTACGTCCGTGTGACAAAAGTGGGAAGAGCGATAAAAGTGAGTCCACTCTGCCTGTCAGCTGTTCTGCAAAGACTCTGCGTGAACTTGGCAGCTGCCCTGCAAGCAAACAGCAGTTTATCTGGCAGGCTGTTTGAACAGGATAGCGGTGGAGGGAAAGGTGTGTTGGGATTTTTCACTGGCTAGACTGATGCTGCTTCTGTCACATGACTTTCACACACCAGACTTAACACTGGGGACACTAATGATGACTTAATTTAATTAGTATTGTCTGAAGAACATCTACAAGGCCACAGTGGAAATAAAGTAATGGAATTAGTGCCTTCTCCTCTTTGTGCTCTAACTTTTTGTGCAATGCCTTGTCGTTATTTTCCAATGAAATACCTTAAATTCCGTCTTTTTTCCTGTTCAAACATGCAGAAAGTACATCTGCAACACCTCGTTTTAACCTTCTTCATGAGAAACTTAACAAAGCTGGTGATTTCTGCTTCAAACATGGGCTCCAATTCATCGCTTAAGACAAAAGTGTGTTCCAAACTTTAATAAATAAAGGGAGGTATAGAAGTAGGATAAAGACCTATGACAGTGATAACTAACCGATAAAAAGAACATTAGAAATACTTTGGCTGTGTGATGCAACTACACTAGCAATCAAAAGTTTGGTCACTTAGAAATGTCATTGATTGTGGAAGACAAGCAGTTGTTTTCAATGGCGATAATTAATATAGAGCAACTTTAACATCTTTAGGGCAACTTTAAGTAATACAGAGGAACTTCAACTAATATGGAGCAACTTTAACATAGAGCAACTTTAATTCATATACACCACCATTCAGCAATTTGGGATCACTTAGAAATGTCCTTATTTTTGAAAGAAAATCATTTTTTTCAATGAAGTTAACATTAAATGAATGATAAATCCAGTGTAGACATTGTTAATGTGGTAAATGACTATTGTAGCTGGAAACAGCTGATTTTTAATGGAATATCTCCATAGAGGTACAGAGGAACATTTCCAGCAACCATCACTCCTGTGTTCTAATGCTACATTGTGTTAGCTAATGGTGTTGAAAGGCTCATTGATGATTAGAAAACCCTTGTGCAGTTATGTTAGCACATGGATAAAAGTGGGAGTTTTCATGGAAAACATGGAATTGTCTGGGTGACCCCAAACTTTTGAACAGTAATGTATGTGTGCAAATGTACATGAAAACATATTGTTATGCTCATAGTACCAAAGGTAGATTAAACTTTGTCCTAAAGTTTTTCAAAGTAAAAGCAATATTTTATAGAGGCCATCCTTTCTATAGAGCACTAAATGTAATTAAAATTCAATAAACAATATTTATACATTTCAAGGCACAGTGATTTAAAGTGATTTAAAGTGACTTTGACAGATAGTAGGACACCAGCTGTATCAGTTGTTTATGACTGGATAGAACCATTTCTTGCAAGTTTTTGACACCTGTCTTTTGGGTTTTAGTTCATTCCTCATTTGTAAAACCTTCAGGCTTTCGAATATTTTTAAAAGAAGGAAAAAGTATAAAAATTTCCTTTTCCTTTCCAGTTTAGCCTCATCCCTCGATAAACAGCCACAGGATTCAGGTTTTCTATCTTTATGTATGTTTTGTTTGCTTGGTGTTCTTATGCTCATGTTTTCTTTCACAGGCTTTTCTAAATTTATCAACTGTTCTTTTCGGACGCCTTGATTTCCCTTTGGAGAAACGCTAGTTCCTTCTTCTGCAGTTAGGAAGCTTTACTGCTGCACCATGAATATCAGACTTGTACATGACGCTGCCAACGGAGTCTCTCGCCACTTGGAGCGTCTTTAAAATCCCTCTTTAAACCATCACAGTGTTTGGTGTTATGTGATAATTACACTCTTATCTTTAGAAATGGCTCAATTAGGCTTTTTCATGCGCTCATAGATGGGATATGAGCTTCTTTTGTTTGCTTGTAAAGCCATGCAGGGTTTTATATCTGGGTACATTTCAGAACTTCCCTGTTCCGACTCCACCTGGAGGCCTCTTAGAGCTTAATGAGACTTTCCGAGTTAATCAAATGTTATGATTCCAGTCAAATTTTGTGAGAAAAATCTCAAGACTTTTATGTTTTTAGTGGCTTTTGGTTTCTATTAATGGTCTTAATATTGAAGTATTCTTGATTTATTTTGTTTTTGGAATTTATTTTCTTTGTATATTTCATTTTTTTTTCTTTTCCAAACAGATTTTACTTTTTTGATTTCTGTATCCTGTCTGGGTTTTTGCAGAAATGTGGTTGTTCTCAAAAATTAGCTACATAAATAAACCTAATTTGATTGTATAAGGGTCATTACAGGATTGGAGGACATTTGGGCTTCAAAATTTTTGAAAAATAAACCTTGTCTTTTCCAGTTTTCTGCTCCATATTCATCAATAATATGTAATAAACTATCAAAGGCTTGATTGGCTCAGCTTCCACATCAATGGTAGCATTTTTATTCCATGTTTTCTGTGTTGTTTGCTAACCCTACTCTAATCACAGTAACAGGGTTGCTAATCCATGCTAATGTGATCTTTTTCTCAGCAGTAGAAGCTAGATATTTAGCTGCTGTTACTGCTGACCAAGAGGACAAACTGACTGATGGAAAACAGTCCAAAGAATTAGTCTGATCCTGATAATATGAGGTAGAGTGAGACATTCAATCAAGGCTGACAATGGGATGGAAATATGAAAAATACAAGAGAAGACATTACTATTTAAAATATTATGTTGATTAAATAAAATGTTCCCACAATTACAAGAGACACCAATGAAAAAATAATACCAAAAAAAAAGAGATTTAAATTTCATTTTAACTGTTTTATTTGAGATTCAATTTGGTCATCAGGGACAAGAGAAAAATGACATTTTAGAGGGAACTCCAGACTTATTTGGTATTTTTAAAAACATTTTCAAACATTTTTTTCTCCTAGTTTTTAAAAATTTGGTCTCAAGACAAGTAGATTTACACAACAACTGGATGTTTTGGTATTTTGTACAAGGATTATTTGGAATTTGACGTAAAATGTCCTCCAGTTCTGGAATGACCCACATATGCACATAATTGTGTCATAATTGGAGCAAATTCAGTTCAGAAGTGTCTCAAGTGATTTAAAAAAGCAACATTAGATAGCAATTGAATAAATATAACATGATTATATGTTGAAAATAAAACAAAAGACGAACATTTCACTGAGTTTGGGTCTGCCACTTCACTCATTCAGAAGTGTGCATTTGATATTGTGAACATTATTCATATTTATGTACATACATTTACAGAACATATATGAATAGTGTGTGTGTGTGTGTGTGTGTGTGTGTGTGTGTGTGTGTGTGTGTGTGTGTGTGTGTGTGTGTTCTGATCTTTTCTTGTATCAAGCATCTACAGTATTTGTTCAATTTTGTTGATGCACTAAAAAGGCAAAAGTCCAGTTTCTGAAGCCCACATATCTGTGGCTCCCAGCAGAAAATGATTTATTTATTTTTTGTTTTTATAGCTCTTGTTTTTCTCTCTGTTGGACAGTTCCATCTCAACAAAAGCTCTCACACAACAGCCAGACCGAGGCCTCTGCACTTGTAATGGTGTTAACCATCGACTGTAATAGAGTCTAGTGTGACAGCAGCCGAAGCTTCGGTCAGTTTGAGGCTGATTACAAAGTAGGGGAAAGGTGAGGGATGCTGAGGGCCGCTAATGGACCGCACACTGAGCTCCAGCCACTCTGAGCTGGAGCTGTTTGTTCACCTTGTTTTTTCTTCTCCACCTCGACAGATGTTGCTTTCGGTCGTCCACCAAATCAGGCAACCACCTGTTTGTGCAGAGGGCCTCATAAAGTCAACCAGCTGGGTACAGTAGGCTGTTCACATGTTTCATGTGTCATGTTCATTTCAATAATCACATTGGATATTTTGTCTTAATTAAGTGAGGATTTTACAAGCCGTCTGTGCAAAAAGATGAGTTTTCTTTGGAGATTTATCATCCTGATAGCACTATTTTATATAAAAAACGAGACACAAAACAGCAAAAACGATACACAAAACGACGAGACACAAAATGAGAAAAACCAGACACAAAGCGACAAAAACAAGACACAAAACTACAAAAACAAGACACAAAATGAGAAACACCAGACACAAAACGACAAAAACAAGTCGGAAAACTACAAAAACAAGACACAAAATGACAAAAACAAGACATACATCAACAAAAATGAGACACAAAATGAGAAAAATGAGACACAAAACGACAAAAATGAGACAAAATGACAAAAACGAGAAACAAAACGACAAAAGCGAGACATCAAATGAGAAAAACGAGGCACAAAATAACAAAAACAAGATATAAAATGACAAAAACAAGATATAAAATGACAAAAACAAGACATAAAATGACAAAAATTAGACACAAAATGAGACAAGTTGGTTGCTAACTTGCTGAAAAAAGACACCTCCATGTAACCACTGAGACTGAACCAAACCACTTAAAATCTCTGCTGTTTAATTAAACCCCTAATGATCATTTTTCAATGAAAACAATCCATTCCGGCCTTAAAATGGCTTTGATGTAACTCCTTATCTTTGCTGCTTTGGAATTCGTGCAGATCTTTAAAGTCCCTGCCTCTTTCTGCAGCTCGAGCACTCCAGCTCACCTACAGCTCAGCTCAAACACAGTAAAATCACTCTATGCTACATTAATTAAGGATGAAAACTGATTCTGAGGAAGATTAACAGCACAAAAACAGCACCTTGCATGATTTCTTTCTCAGGTCTGTTATGTATGGAAGCCTGGCTGTTTGAATTTGTGCTTTCAGAACCGTCTAACTGTTCAGAAACACAAAGTATGTCGCATAAAAGACACAATACAAGTGTAAAGTTACATTGCATTTCCAGACTACTTTACTACTTTAATGAACCACATGTCAAAATCCACTGTTACCAAATCCGATTTCCTACCCATCTGTTGATTGTGTGTCCATCATCCTCTGGTTTCACGGTCCACGACTCTCTTGGATATTGCGTGTTTCTTCGTCCATGATGTGTGGCAGCAGTTATTGGTGGTTTTGCACAGTTCTCTGGTGGTTTCTCCTACACTGCTTGTTGTGTAAGATCAAAACTTCCTTTCCATCTCCTACACATGTCTAGTTTTTCATCCTGACAGTCAGATTTCATGCAAAGTAAAAAAAAAAGTAATAATTTGAAGCTAATTTTATAAAGCAAACATCATGGAAAGCATTTGTCAGTGTCATGCATTCTCAATCTAAAAGTGGACTCTTTATTGTCACGGAGGTTAATGTTAATGACACTGAAATTCACCCGTAGTCCTTCACTTTATATTACATCCATTAGACCAAAGAGAGGCTGCTAGTAGTGATTGAATTATGTAATGCTTGATCAGTGCAGACCTGCGCAGCTCTTTGGGCAATTACCAAAGTATACAGTCGAATGGATCCCTCATTAATAACATTAATTATAGCGCTGTAGCAAATGCTCTCCATAGGAACATTACTATTACTGAGTTAGCCATTAAGTTGATGGAAAATGCTTTGCTGTTATTGATTGTGTAATCACACCAACTGCTGGTCTTTCCTGCCCTCGTGGGCTGTCATTTCATATTCATAGGAGAGTGATGCTGCAATAATGCTTAGAGAAACAGGTGATAGAAGGAAAAACACACACATAAAACAATAGCAACTTTAATTTCTGATGCACCTCCCCACGGAGAGCTCAGCAGCGTTCAGGGAAAACCTCAAAGCCACCTGCATGGTGGTTAGTAGACACTGGAGCTGAACATGAAGAACACATGCAGACGCACACGAGCAACAGATGTATTTATTGCAACGCAGGTTTAACGAAGCAGATATAAGCTTTCTCAGGAGATGTAGTTTGTGTGTGTGTCTGTTCTTCGCCTTCCTTGACAATGGTTTATCTGATCTACTTCACACTTGGTGGGTGTTTTGCTGTCAGCCTGAGGAAGTGCAGTGTCCAATTTGAAGCTGTTTGGATGAGCGGTCCTCATAGTTTGACCAAAAGTTGTTTTCTGTTCCGCCTTCATAACGGTATCCTCAGTGAGCATTTGGCTGCATCCTTCACCAACATCAACAGTCTACGAAAAGCAAGCCGAACTAGTGTAGTCTATTCAGTCCAGTTCAATTTTATTTGTGTAGCGCCAATTACAGGTCATATTGTCTCAAGACACTTTATAGCATCACAACATTGCACACTGGCTACTGATGACGTCGCCTAGCAACCGGCCCTCCACCCAGAGGCCACCAAATGCCAGGCTGAGGACCCCAAAAAGACCATGAAAGCAGCCCCAGTTTGGCTGATCTGTTTCCAGCTCAACACTGCACTTCCATAGGTCCACCCTGATACGCTCACCATGTTTGAAGCAAATTAGACAAACGGTTGTTGAGATACTGTATGTGAACACACGCACAACTTTTAAAGCTTTGAGAATTAAAAAAATTAATTATAAGCCACATCACTGTCAAAATCTAATCACTTGGTCCTTGTGTCATTTCTGACTTCCTCTGAAAATTTCATCCAAATCCATTAGTCTGTTTTTGAGTAATGTTGCTAATAAACAGACAGACAGACAGACAGACAGTCAGACAGACAGACGTACGCCGATCGTCCAGACTCCACCACTTTCCTTGGCAGAGTAATAAATAAATAAACACATACAAAGATTTCTTGATATAGTAGAGAGATGCAATGAAATATTCAAGCCATGAAACCTACTTCAGTTTCATTCATGATGATCAAACACTTCTGATGGCAGGTGGAGTCAAAGGAAGCAGCGTTAAAGCTAATCAGAAGAGCTCCTCTCATACTAAAAAAAATACAAAACAGAGTTTAAATGTGGCAAAACTTCATCACAAACCTGTTTTTCCAAACATGAAAATGTATTTGTGGATTCATGTAGGGTAAATGGGTAAATCTGAATGTCATTTCTTTCTTTTTTCCAGAGCTCACATGGTTTGTTTTAGACTCCATGTCAGTATTATTGAAGGAATGTGTGTGTCTGTTCTTCCTCAACAACTATTCATCCGATCTATTTCAAATTTAGAGGGTGTATTCCTGGGAACCTAAGAAAGTGTAGTGTTGAGTGTGTCGTAATTTGAATGAGAAACATAACGATATAGCGATATATTGCCGCAGCAACTCAGTAATGTCATTGATTACAACAGGTACACATTGCAAAGACGAACCTGATCAAAGTGTGACGCAGCTAAAACACTTTTGTCTTGATCATCTAAAATACCTTAGATGCAATAAAGTGATGCTATACAAGCACAGCAATCTGAAAATGGCCGATCGCACCAATACAACTGTCTAATATGAGCACCTAAAGTGGAAAACTCTGAGCTGCTGAGACTGTGGAAACACACAACGCCATCCAGTTTGTTTTTTTGTTCCCAGCCGAGCATGATGCAGGCTATTAGGATTAGCAACACGTGGGGCGTGTTCTGTCAGAAGAAGTCACTTAGAATTGGTTTCATGAGAATTCCTGTGTGTGTTTGTGTGTGGAGGCACATGTTGGCACAGGACCAGACCATATGAGTGTTCTTGCTTGGAGCCTGGCACCTACCAGGATGTGTCCTGGGTAAATTAGCAGATTGAGGGTGGATGTGCATGTGCTGCCTGTATGCTGTCTTCATTGTGTACTGTATACGATGCATGCATGCTGTGTGAGGGTGTGTGAACAAATGTGACCAGCCCTAATCCCAGCTTCTCTCCCTCGGCCTTCTCAGAAAAACACTACGTAACATGGTGAGAATGGGTGAGGGACATTTTCTCAAGGTACAATGAGCTTATGAAGTGTCGCGGACACTCAGTCACATACTGAATGAGCTTAAAGCTCTGTACTCGTGGAGCCTAATTATGTTTACTTTAGATGTTGAACAGCACATGAAAAGGGCACACTGTTCCCTACAAATACATGGTACTCCCAGATATGCTCAGTTTACAGATGAGGGAACACAATTGAACCTCATAATCTTTTTTGGTTTTGATAACAACATTTCAGTGGAATAATTCTGCATATAAACAACCGTTCAAAAGTTTAGGGTCACCTAGAAATGTCCTTTAACTTTAATATTGAGCAATTTTAACTAATAATATCAACTTGAGCTAATATAGAGCAACTTCAAGTAATATAGAGCAACTTTAACTCAAGTTTGGGTTCACTTAGAAATTTCCTTATTTTTGAAAGAAAAGCATTTTTTTTCAATGAAGATAACATTAAATGAATGATAAATCCAGTCTAGACATTGTTAATGTGGTAAATGACTATTCTAGCTGGAAACAGCTGATTTTTAATGGAATATCTCCATAGGGGTACAGAGGAACATTTCCAGCAACCATCACTCCTGTGTTCTAATTCTACATTGTGTTAGCTAATGGTGTTGAAAGGCTCATTGATGATTAGAAAACCCTTGTGCAGTTATGTTAACACATGAATAAAAGTGTGATTTTTCATGGAAAACATGAAACTGTCTGGGTGACCCCACACCTTTTGAACAGTAGAGTGATTGTTTGAAAAGACCCAACAGATTTCTTCTGGCTGGACATGACAGAAAAACTGCTAAAAGACAGTAAGACAAAATGTTTGAGATGCAATTGATGAATTTTAAGAATGTCCTTTTTTCTAAATTTTTGCTAAAAATGTCACGTCAAAGTTGTAAATATTTGACAAATTGCAATCTTCTATGGGATTCCAAATGGTTTCGTCAATTTCTACCATGTTCAAGAATATTCTAATACACTATAAACTGAGATAAACTGAGATGTAATAGTTCTCTAGTTGGTAAGAAGTCAGTTGCAAGTCATGGCTAAAAACAAGGACTTCAGTGAGTTTGTTATTTTGGACCATGACTGAGAGAGATGCACACTGTGACTGCTCATGACACTGAAAAAGGCTTGAAAGCAGAATTCAAGTGTTTTCAAGTGCCGGTGGCCACAGTGCAAACCGTCATTAAAAAGTTCAAGGAGCTCCACTCTGTGAAAAATCTTAACAGGAACCAAGAGTGACCTCTGCACTGACAAGAGTGGCAAGAAAAATCTAAGGATCACTAGCAAGGCCTTCCTGATGAATCCCAACAAGTCTAGTACCAACATCTCAACACTGTACAGGGTTGGTCTCTATGGATACCAACCAAGAAGAACTCCACTTAACCAAGACAAGCAAGCAAAACCTCATCTGAGCAAAAAAGGAAGCTTCTGTTTGTCAATTTGCTGGTCGAGTAAGACAAAAATGGACCTGTTTGGATGTAGGAATGTGGCATTTCTATTGGTAAAGTAAAGAAAAAGCATTGGACCCAAAGAACACTATCCCCAAGGTTCACCTTGGAGATGGGAATGTAATGTTTTAAGGTGTGTGTTTTTTAGCCTGTGTGCCCTAAAACTTTGTGAAAGTAAATGGCATCATAAGAAAAGAGGATTATGATGCTGATTTTGGAGGAAAACAACAAGCAGTCTTCAGATCTTGAGCAACATCAGACCTTCCAACAAGAAACCGATCCAAAACATAAAGCCAAAGTGGTCAAGAAAACAGCATTTTGGAGCAGCACAACCACAATCCAGACCAGAATCCTACTGAACATCTGTGGAGGAAACTAAGACCAGAATGAGGGTAAGGAGGCCGTCTAACCTCGAAGACCTGGAGAGCAAAAAAGTGGAACAAAGGGACAAAAAAATGGACAAATGACAAAAATGAGGGAAAAAATTACATAAATGACAAACAAGACAGAATATTTAAAGAAATGAGACACAAAATGACAAAAGTGAGAAATGAAATGACAAAAAAATTAGACAAATGACACAAAACAAAACAAAAAAAGACAAAAAATTTGACAAAAAAGTTACAAAGGGACAAAAAATGGACAAATGACACAAACAAGACAAAAAAATGGCAAAAGTGAGACACAAAACGACAAAAAAATTGCCTAACACAAGCGAGACATAAAAAACATAAAACAACAAAAACAATACACAAAACAACGATTAAAGCAAAACACAAAATGACAAAAATAAGTAAAAAATAAAACTAAACACACAAGTGAGACAAAAAGGAAACACAAAACAACAAAAACGAGAAATAAAACAACAAAAACATGAGACAAATGACAACAGTCAGACAAAAAAGACAAAAAACTACAAAAACAAGACAAAATATTGCAAAAATGAGACACAAAATGACAAAAGAACAATGAACAATCTAGTATTTTACTTTAAGATCAAAACACTTGTCATGGTCTAGAAGTTATTTTAAACTTATAGTTTTATATATTCACTATTTCCAGTTAATGTCTTCTCTGTAATTTTTGCACTTTACAAAGTTGTTCAGCTGACTGGATTGGACCATCTGGATGGCCGGTTTTGGACCACAGGCCGCATGTTTGACACCCCTGATCTAGACCATAAAATCTTAGAGAAATGATCTGGAACTCAGTTTGGATTTTTGGTGGGTTAGACCACTCTGCTTCTAACCTCCTCATGTGATCTGTCAGCTTTCTGTCGGGTGAAACATGAAGGAGGCTTTTGGATTCCCGGTTATTAGAAAAAATGTGTCGTCAGTGTTAGTGGGATGAATTGCGTAAGAGAAAATCACTGCCCCAAGTGACCAAATGAAGATCAAACACAATAACTGAACCCTCATTTCCACAACCAGGTCACATTGACCAAAACATTATCTCAATTACGTTGCTAAATTATGTAAACATGCCAGGGGCTCAGCTATGCTCCAAATTGGAGATATTTTTAACAATTTCATTACAACAACTCAGGCAAGGAACCAAAGTATGATGCTGGATGAAAAGTCTTTAATACTTCCCTCAGTGGAAGAGGTCAATTCGACCTGCGGGATAATAGGAGGGTTAAGAAGGTCGATCAAACCGCTGGAGATTACATCATACCTGCAGCTCCATTACCTGCCATCAGCTTACTGATATTCACGTCCTCTCCTGCACACTCGCTGTACCTTTCCACCCCAGTCAGGACAGTTTAGAGGAGACTAACCTTCATGACCTGACAGCTCAACTCTTCAGACGTACTTCTGTGTCAAATTAACTCCCCCCATTGAACCATGAATTACACCCGTCACCTTTCTATCATCCCCTTCTGCTCTCATCTCCTATTCAAAAGGAGCTGCGCTGTATTTATTAAGAGATTCATCACCAGTCTGGCTACAAAGATGATGAGTAATGCAGAAATTAAGTGTGGAGGGGATAAATTCAGCAATGACAAGACTCAAGAATGGGACTTATATGATTCCTTGGGCTGGATGACTTCATTTCTTGTTATCAACTGGTTTAAAAGCTGGTAGTTTGAATGACAGAAGCTTCAGATGTTTTTTCATGTCACTCAGAAGACATTTTGGTTAATGCACACACTATACATACCTTAATATGGCAAGTGCATGATAGGAAAAGTAATTTAAATCCAAATATTTCCTGCATGAGTGAAGTGAGGTGTGACAGTTTAATGTAGTTATGAACTTCACTGCTTACACCGACTATAGGTGTGAGTGTGAGAAGAATTCAATAAACAAGTAAAAGTCGAGTCAAATCTCAGCAGATACATTAGAGAGAAACATAAAAATGTTTGTTACAGACTTCACTAAAAGTTTTTAAAATGAGCTCTGCCTTGATAATTTTACGCACCAGAGTGAAATGCTGCTTACACATTAATACTTAACAAGAAAAGCACTCAGAGAGTGCAGTACTCCGCCAAGGCTGTTCATTCCTCCATATGGCATTGTCAGAAATGCAGCACTTTTTGTAGAAATGCAGCATTTTTTTATTAGTTATTGCTAATCAGAAATCACTGCACCATAGAATGTGTCCATTTAATATAGCTGTACCCACAAACAAAATGACCTTGCGCTGAGCACAGGTGTGTGTTATGTATGTGTACATTATGTATGGATACTGAATCATGTGACCTAAATATGTAGTGTGTGGCAGGAATTGATGGGACTCAGAAACACTCCCACAAGTTAATCAGTTGTTCCTTGTATCATTTCTGACAGATAAGTCCCAATAAGTCCGCAGCGGTGGATTTGTAGTAGGATCACAGTCATGTGATCATCAGCAGGCAGCTGATGAAGTGTTCACTTGTTGTCATAGTTACAGTGACGCCGTGCTGCTATCTCGCAATGATACAGAAATCTTTAACAAATCCATGGATCCAGACTATAAGCTGCATCACTGCCAAAATCTAATCACTTGGTCCTTGTGTCATTTCTGACCTTCCCTGAAAATTTCATCCAAATCTGTTTGTCCGTTTTGGAGTAATGTTGAGGACAGACAGATGGACAGACAGACAAACATATCCCAATCATTACATAACTCCACTGCATTCCTTGGCAGCCATCATGGCCACGTGCCATGGTGGCCACCATAAAGATGCAAAATCACCACAAAAAGACGCAAAATCACAACAAAAGATGCAAAATCACCACAAAATTATGTAAAATCATCACAAAAAGACACAAAATCTTCACAAAAGACACAAAATCGCCACAAAAACACTCAAAATCACCACAAAAAGACACCAAATCGCCAAAAAATGATGCAATATCAGCCAAAAAAGACACAAAATCACCACAAAAGCCACAAAATTGCCACAAGAGATGCAAAATCATCACAAAAGACACATGCTGCAAATTGTTCAGGTATGGTTGAGAAACACAACAAAGAGTTTGGATCCTGTGGGATGTGCTCGATAAATAAGTTCCATCCACTGAGGCTCCAAATTTACAGGACTTACAGGAACTGCTGCTCATGGTTTGGTACCTGATACCACAGGATGCCCTCTGAGGCCTTGAGGAGTTCATTCCTCGACAGGTTGTTGCTATTTTGACAGCACCAGTAGCTCCTGCAAACTATTAGACCGGCGGTTTTAATGTTGTGGCTGATCGGTGCACATTCAGCCACGTACCCCACAAGACAGAAACATTACATTCAACTGATGTCTGACCAAATATTTTATATAAACCTCTTGTTGTCGTCTGACTCAAGTGCACCAGCCCAAAAAAACTTACATAACAACATTTGACCCAGGTGTAGACGCTGGACCTCCACCACAGCGGCTGAACTCAAACATCCTTCTGTTTCAGATACCAAATCATTCAAGGTGACATCTGGCATTTTGGTTCTGTTTAAAAAGATGCTTTTTTGAAGTCGTGTACTTTTATAACTTGGGGCCACTGGGCACATCTTGTCATGAAAGCTGAAACACACAAGGTCAGTATCTGTACAGCAACAGTGCCGCAGCGGTATTGTTATGTATTATAGGAAGAGCAATTGACTAAAAGTAGCACTAATTCATGGAAAATGCATTTCTGGCTGATTTCCTATTATTGCTTTTTTTCCAACTTGTGGATTTGCTACTTTTGTTTTAAAGTGGTAATAAATGAGCAATAATATCAACCGCAACATAAAAATGATGGTGGCCATAATTATCTTTTAAATCCCTAAGAAGTGTTGCGTAATGGTCTTGTTTACGTCGGTTTCATGTGGGGGTGAGAGAATGAGTGTGTGTGGGCGTGCTGGTGCTAATAGAGTGTGTAGGAGGGAGGGCACACAAGCTATTGTTTGCTGCTGAGCTGGCCTGTCATGCATTTGACTTGATTCCCACCACAATAAAAGATCTCCCTTGTGGATCCAAAGCAGCAGATCAGATATTATTTTAATTAAGGGGTCAGGTTTGATTATGTTGTTATATTATTATTATGACTACAAAAACAAGGACAAGACTAAAATCAACAATTAACTAATGCTGCAAACATGCACTGGAAAAAATGCTCCTCTCAAAACAAGAAAAAAAATTTATTTCAAGGAACTTTTGCCTTGAAATAAGAGAAAAAATCTGCCACTAGAACAAGTGAAAAATGGCTTGGTAAGATTTCTTGAAATAAGACATGATATTTATAACACAGAGATCTTAAAATTAGCTGGGGAAACTTATTTTAACCTCTATTTTACCAGGATTGTCAAGCTTAGGTGTCTTAAAATAAGCCAGACATGCTAAAAAACAGTACTTTTTTACTCAAAAATAGATATTTGTTTTCATGTAACCTCCTAATTTGAGATGTATTAAACTTATTTTGAGTTGTATTATAGTGGCAGATTTAAGACCATCTAGTACTTGAAATAAGATTACGAAGATTAATTTAAGCATTTTGAGATGTCTTCTCACAGTCCTCTAGAAACCCTAATATTTAGTCATGTGTTGACAGCATTTGGAGGTGTTGTGTTTTAGGGTAAGCCAGATGATTAGAAAACCCTTGTGCAGTTATGTTAGCACATGAATAAAAGTGTGAGTTTTCATGGAAAACATGAAATTGTCTGGGTGACCCCAAACTTTAGAACGGTAGTGTACCTGCCCTTCTGTCTGTTACATATGAAACCATTACTGTCCAGACAAAAATGTGTTTTTGAGATGACCGTTGGTGCACTGCAGCTTTGCACCAGTGGGGTCTTTCAGAAAATTCTTTAAATCAGATTATGCTTTCATTTACAGTCTGGGAGAAGAGATGGGTAAACAGTGAAGACATTAAGTCCACACTCATTTGCCTGTAATTACATGAAACAGTATGACGAGGACACGCTAATGTGAAAACACCATTGTGGTTCTAATAAAAATGAGGTTAATTGTGTTATAGTTCTGTGTTTGTTTTCCACAGCTATTTTCTAGCTCTCAAAAAAACCAGGCCACATAGTCAAGATTCAGGTCATCTAAACTGTATGTAAAAGTAACAGAAATGACGTGCCTGTAAAATATATTTCAAAAAGTCTTGACTTCATTTTGTATTTATTACTTTACATTAAATGAGCTTTTAAACAACAGTGGAGTTTCTCAAGAAGTAAAAGTGTTTGTGAGGGAACAAAAGGTTGCAGAATGCACTGTATATATTTATAAGGAGGAAATTACAACTTTAAACATTTACAACCCTCCAAGGCCACTTCAAGATGATTTTCTCTAAACTATGTAATCTCAACGTTGTCCACTTAGTCATGGAAGGCATTTAACAGTCATTTCAATCATGTTAAGGACCAATTCTCTTTTTTAACGCAGTGCCCTCAGGCTAATACTGAGTGTGTAAACCTTAAATTCATGGATGTGTGGTGAACGAACACCCCACAGAGAGAGAATTCCCCCTTTTACTCAAATATCCATTAATGTTACACAAGAACAGGCTATTTGTCATGTTGAAGAGACTATTACAATCTCCAATATCCAGCTCCATGGAAACAGGGTGGCCTCTGGTAATGAAAGTGTTGCTGAAGAAGAATCTAGTGAATCTCCTTCTTCCTTTGTGTGCTGAAGGAAGTCTGTGAAATTCTGTTCCGCCTTAGACAGCTGTTTGACAAAATTAGCAAAAAAATTTGATTGAATAAAAATGTAGCAAGAAAAGCAGTCAGAGAGCGCAGTCCTCCGCCAAGGCTGCTCAGTCGTATCAATTCAGATGGATGAAATCTTCAATAAAAAATGACCTTGCGCTGAGCACAGGTGTGTGTTCTGCATGTGTACATCATGTACGGATACCGAATTATGTTACTTAAATATGTAGCAGGTGGTGGGAATTAATGGGACTCAGAAACACTCCCACAATTAAATTAATTGTTCCTTGTATCATTTCCGACAGATAAGTCCTGATTAGTCCACAGCGATGGATTTGTAGTGGGATTGCAATCATGTGATTGTGAGCAGACAGCTGATGTAGCGTTCACTTGTCATAGTTACAGTGACGCCATGCCGCTATCTCGCACTAAACTAATACTAAACTAAAACAAACACTAAAATAAAATTAATACTGACACTAAACTAAACTAAACTAAACTAATGCTAAATAAACTAAAACTAAACTAATGCAAAACTAAACTAAAATGGATCCTAACACTAAACTAAATTCATCTAAACTAAAACTTAATTTAAAATAAACTAAACTAAAACTAAACAAAACTATGTTATGTACGGATGACGGAGTGTTCACTTGTTGTCATGGTTACAGTGACGCCGTGCCGCTATCTCGCAATGATACAGAAATTTTTAACAAATCCATGGATCCAGACTATAAGCTGCATCACTGCCAAAATCTAATCACTTGGTCCTTGTGTCATTTCTGACCTTCCCTGAAAACTTCATCCAAATACGCTAGTCTGTTTTTGAGTAATGTTGAGGACAGACGGACACAAACGTATGCCGATCGTCATATAACTCTGCCAGCTTGGCGGAGTAATTAAATAATTGTGTCGAGGTTGTATCTTGCTAAGCTAAGAGCAGACTCCCAAACTGTGTCCACGATTATGGACCTCATAGAAAACCTGACTCCTGACCTCAAGCCTATCAGCAACACAGTTAAATATCTCTGTAATAAAACTTATTTAAATCTGAATTATCTTGCTCCTGAAATACTGGGAACCTTTTTCTCTTTCATCAAACTTCCCCGTTTACCACTAAACACAGACTTCAATATGGATATAAACATCTTAATATAACTGTATGTGATAATGATGTTTTTATTTATTTATCTTAACTATTGCTTTCAACCCCAGTCTTCATCAATATTATAGCTGAATTTAATACGTTTTCAGGTTATTAGATGAACTTCCCTAAATCTGACATATAGGAAAACCCAAAACACTCACCTTCAATCCCAAGTACAAGGGTAATATTCTTTCGCAACTGTACTAAGTGATCAGGAAAGATGGAATAACCTGCATTTTTCTTTTCAGGGTCACAATGTTCTGATGATAAATATTCTCCCCAGACTACTCTACCTTGTACAGATGCTCTTCATTCTGTTCTTGATGAAAACCATTAGAGTCTTGAATAGTTGGTTTTGTTCTTTTATATACGGCAGGAAAAAAAATACACATCTCAGAATTTGTATCATACAGCTTCAGGTCAGGGCAGATGTCAAAATTTCACAGCCTCCTTTACATTATTTCATCATATGGCACGTTTTTACAACATATTAAAAAAATCGCATTTTTTTCTCCGACATAGTATACTATGGCGTTTTTTTGTGCCAAAATTCATTTAGATTTTTTTTTCAAAGAAAACCTTTCTGGAGTGTTTTTCACGGCCTCATTTACATTATTTCATCATATGGGACGTTTTTACAACATGTTAAAAAAATCGCATTTTTTTTCGACATAGTATACTATGGCGTGTTTTTGCGCCAAAATTCATGATGATTTTTTTTTCAAAGAAAACCTTTCTGGAGTGTTTTTCACAGCCTCCTTTAAATTATTTCATCATATGGCACATTTTTACAACATGTTAAAAAATATCGCATTTTTTTTCGACATAGTGTACTATGGCGTTTTTTTTGCACCAAAATTCATGATGATTTTTTTTTCAAAGAAAACCTTTCTGGAGTGTTTTTCACAGTCTCCTTTACATTATTTCATCATATGGCACGTTTTTACATGTTGAAAAATCGCATTTTTTTTGACATAGTATACTATGGCGTGGTTTTGCGCAAAAATTCATGATGACTTTTTTTTTCAAAGTAAACCTTTCTGGAGTGTTTTTCACTGCCTCATTTACATTATTTCATCATATGGGACGTTTTTACAACATGTTAAAAAAATCGCATTTTTTTCGACATAGTATACTATGGCGTGTTTTTGCGCCAAAATTCATGATGATTTTTTTTTCAAAGAAAACCTTTCTGGAGTGTTTTTCACAGCCTCCTTTAAATTATTTCATCATATGGCACGTTTTTACAACATGTTAAAAAATATCGCATTTTTTTTCGACATAGTGTACTATGGCGTTTTTTTTGCACCAAAATTCATGATGATTTTTTTTTCAAAGAAAACCTTTCTGGAGTGTTTTTCACGCGCTCCTTTACATTATTTCATCATATGGCACGTTTTTACATGTTGAAAAATCGCATTTTTTTTGACATAGTATACTATGGCGTAGTTTTGCGCAAAAATTCATGATGACTTTTTTTTTCAAAGTAAACCTTTCTGGAGTGTTTTTCACTGCCTCATTTACATTATTTCATCATATGGGACGTTTTTACAACATGTTAAAAAATCGCATTTTTTTTTCGACATAGTATACTATGGCGTTTTTTTTGCGCCAAAATTCATGATGATTTTTTTTTCAAAGAAAACCTTTCTGGAGTGTTTTTCACGGCCTCCTTTACATTATTTCATCATATGGCACGTTTTTACAACAAGTTGAAAAATCGCATTTTTTTTTCGACATAGTATACTATGGCATTTTTTTTGCGCCAAAATTCATGATGATTTTTTTCAAAGAAAACCTTTCTGCAGTGTTTTTCACGGCCTCCTTTAAATTATTTCATCATATGGCACGTTTTTACAACATATTAAAAAAATCGCATTTTTTTTCCGACATAGTATACTATGGCGTTTTTTTTTTGCGCCAAAATTCATGATGATTTTTTTTTTCAAAGAAAACCTTTCTGGAGTGTTTTTCACGGCCTCCTTTACATTATTTCATCATATGGCACGTTTTTACATGTTGAAAAATCGCATTTTTTTTTGACATAGTATACTATGGCGTGGTTTTGCGCAAAAATTCATGATGACTTTTTTTTTCAAAGAAAACCTTTCTGGAGTGTTTTTCACGGCCTCATTTACATTATTTCATCATATGGGACGTTTTTACAACATGTTAAAAAAATCGCATTTTTTTTCGACATAGTATTCTATGGCGTGTTTTTGTGCCAAAAATCATGATGATTTTTTTTTCAAAGAAAACCTTTCTGGAGTGTTTTTCACAGCCTCCTTTAAATTATTTCATCATATGGCACGTTTTTACAACATGTTAAAAAATATCGCATTTTTTTTCGACATAGTGTACTATGGCGTTTTTTTTTTGCGCCAAATATCATGATGATTTTTTTTTCAAAGAAAACCTTTCTGGAGTGTTTTTCACGGTCTCCTTTACATTATTTCATCATATGGCACGTTTTTACAACAAGTTAAAAAAAATCGCATTTTTTTCGACATAGTATAGTATGGCGTTTTTTTTGTGCCAAAATTCATGATGATTTTTTTTTTAAAGAAAACCTTTCTGGAGTGTTTTTCACGCCCTCCTTTACATTATTTCATCATATGGCACAGTTTTACAACATGTTGAAAAATCACATTTTTTTTCGACATAGTATACTATGGCGTTTTTTTGTGCCAAAATCCATGATGACTTTTTTTTTCAAAGAAAACCTTTCTGGAGGGTGTTTTTCACGGCCTCCTTTACATTATTTCATCATATGGCACGTTTTTACAACATGTTGAAAAATCGCATTTTTTTTTCGACATAGTATACTATGGCGTTTTTTTGCGCCAAAATCCATGATGACTTTTTTTTTCAAAGAAAACCTTTCTGGAGTGTTTTTCACGCCCTCCTTTACATTATTTCATCATATGGCACATTTTTACAACATGTTGAAAAATCACATTTTTTTTCGACATAGTATCTATGGCGTTTTTTTGTGGCAAAATTCATGATGATTTTTTTTTTCAAAGAAAACCTAAATGACAGACGAAATGACAGAAATCCACAACTGTAATTTTATTTCAGGACTCGGTTATTAAATTTCAAAAGAATCCATGTGACTCTAAAAACTCAACACCTTTACAAACTCTAAGATTAAACTCTCCACAAGGATCCAAAATAAGTTGGACTTCTACATGAGAGCTTTAATTATTCTTCATCTACTTCCTGAAAAGTTTGGTCAATAAAAAAGACAAAAACTAATATTTTCAGCTGAACTAAAGACAGACTTTGTGATTTTTCTGCTCACATGTTGTGTTGTTGTAAACTTCCTTTTTCAAATAAATATCCTCCTAACCCCCTGGAAACCAGCATTTGTCCTGTTTTTGTGTTACTCCTCGGTGACCCTAGACAGCCGGGTACTAATGTTTTTTGAGCAACATACCATACTATGACGTTTTTACAATGAGGGTTCTACTATGGAACCAGTTTGACATGTTCAGGTGTTCTTTGTGTGAAAACTCAGAGATTTCAGGTGTCAGAAGGTGGTTTTCAACTTTCTTTATTAACTTTCTGCTTCAACTTTAAACTAAATTTCCTTCACTAACCCAGCCCTCTGGACTTCCAGGAAGCTGTGTTCCTATTGGCTGTCCAGGTGGCAGCTTGGTGTTATCAGGAACACCTGAGCAGCTCAGTGTCTTCCTGCTTTATTTAGCTGCAGACAAACATTTCCTCTGTTTCTCTTCACCAGTGATCTGGGTTTGGTTCCGTTGCTTTAGTTATTTCTTTAGGCGTTGGCTTGCAGCTTCCAGCAGTAAAATCATCTTTAATGTGTTTCTTGGTGTGTTTTAGGGCTTTGTACTGGATAGTTGTCTTGGTAAATGTGGTTCTTTAGCCACAGGTAGCACATGGTGGTAATGTGTGCAGTGATTAGTGGATTTGGTCCAGCTGAGTTGTGTCTTTATCTTGGCTGTAGTGAGTCTTTAGAGGTTTTTGGTCAGACACATTCTGTATTCTTGTTTGTGAACCAACGTTGGTTGTCCAGAAGGTAAGAGTTCCAGTCATGATTCTCTGTTCTCAGAGGTTCTCTGGTAGGCTGCAGGAGACTTTAGCATTTGGGTTGTACTAGTTTGGTTTTTGTATGGTTTCATTTGGACGACTATCTTGAGGCCCCTCCATGTGGTTTAGTGAGGTTTTCTGGAACAGTTCTACAAAGCAACCTGCAGCAGAAGAGACTTTGAGAGTTTTTAGGAAGTTCTGGAGACCAGACTTTAGAGCAGCAGAAACATTTGTCAGCAGTTTGAGCAGGAGAAGGTGAGCTTCAGAGTAGAAATGAGACAGAAACCTTCTTGACCCGTGTGGTGAGGTCCTGTACCAAGAGTTTGAGCAGGTTGTGAAGAGTCTGTAGTTCTTTGGTCTGAAAGCACAAGAAGAGTCGACTCATTAAAGGAGAAAACAGGAGATATTGTTGGTTCTTCTGTTGCTCTGCAGTTTCCTTAGACTGAATATCAAGTTTATATGTTAAATGATTTCCCATGTGAGCCCAAGAAGACTTCAATAAACTCCCTCCATCCCCTGGACACAACAGATTTTATTACCATGTGAAATCTTTTTTAAAAATATGTTTTTGAGTTTTAATCATAGTTTTAGCATAGTTTTTTCTCTGCTTGTTTAGTTTTGTCATCTGTGTGAAAGGTGCTAAACAAATAAAGTTGAATTGATAAACTGAATAACTGACTAACTCATGATTGTGACAACAGAAGTATTTTCATTGTGGTTTAAGGGTTTGTTTCATTTTTAAGGTTGGGGTTAAAATCTTGACAGAAAAAAAAAGATTAAAGAAATAAACTACATTAAAAAATGCAATTAAAGGAAAAAGGCATTTAATACAATAAAACTTTTAAAAAGAAATTAAACATTAAATACAATTAAATGATATTAGACAGACAAAATATTTAATTGGATAATTAAACAGAAGATACAAAACATGTGATTATGAAATTAAACAAAATGTTTTAAACAATTAAACATTAAAGTTGAAATATTTTAGACATTTAAACATTTAAAAAATACAATTTCACAAGAATATTAAACATTGTAGAAAAAAATACAAAACATTTTATTCAAAAACTAAATAATTAGAAAAATTAAATCCTAAAGACAATAAAATTTTAAATAGGAATTAAACAGAAAATACAATGAAGCATTTAAAAAGAAAATTAAACATTAAAAGGTGGTAAAACATTTCAAAAGAAAAACCTTTAAGATTTAATCAAAAAATTAAACATTGGCAAAGAAAAGGAAATTTTTCAAACAAGCTGATAAAACATTTGAAAAAACAACAATTAAACATTAAAGAGACAAAACATTTCTAAATCAAATCAGACATTAGAAAAGAATAAAAGGTGAAAAAAGCAAAACTAAACATTAAGAAGAATCAAACTAAAGACAAAACATTTGAAAAGACACCAGTTAGACTTTAGAAGATCAAATTAAACAGAAGAGACAATAAAACAATCAAAAAGAGCAAAAACAGATAAAGGTATTAAAGCATTTTCTAGTCTGAAATGAAAACATCAAGTTGTTTCTTCAAACATTTCCTCTTTCTATGTTCTTGGTTTGATTGTGGACAGATTTACTAAGAACTCATTTCAGAAAACTGCTTTCCAGATAAAGTCTACTAGTAGTTGAAGGCATTTATCAAACTAATGTTACCTTCTGATCTTCACAAACTTTACTGTTCAGTGAAAAGAATCAGTTTGTTGAGGATTTCTAAAAAACCCACAGGTGAAGGTCTGAGAAGAACTCAGATGGATGGTCTAAATGTGAAATCAAGACTCATGGTCACAAGTTTTAAGGCTTCTGTTAACCAGAAAGTTCAAACTAACAGAGAAGTACTGAGAAACTTTTAAAACTTCAGTCCTCAGACTGTCTAAAGCTTCAAACTAACAAAGAACTACTCAGGAACTCAGAAGATATCAGTCCTCAGACTGTCAGAAGGTTCAAACTAACAGAGAAGTACTCAGGAACTTAGAAGATATCAGTCCTTGGACTGTCTGAAGGTTCAAACTAACAGAGAACTACTCAGGAACTTAGAGGACATCAGCCCTCAGACTGTCTGAAGGTTCAAACTAACAGAGAACTAATGTGGGACTTAGAAAACTTCAGCCCTCAGACTGTGTGAAAGCTCAGGTCCTGAGGACTCGGGAGGCGTGGAGGCTTGGAAGGTCTTGGAACTGAGGGTTCAACCCTCCAGCACAAAGGCTGAAGTCCAACCTCCTGAGAAAAACGGTCGAGTCGAGACTCGAGTTAAAAAAAAAACTCGAAAATGACAAAAAATAGATGATAAATGCGCAAAAAAAAGAAGAATTAGTATCTGAGCAAGTAGCTCAGGGGGTTAAGAGGATAGACTCCCAAGCGGAGGGTCGCAGGTTCAAGACCCACCACCGGCAGTTTTCTTTCTTTGTCTTTGTCAGAATTTTGAGAAAATTTAAGAAGTGTCTGGTCTTGAACCAGCGACCTGCAGCTCCATAGGCAAATCCTTAACTCACTGAGCTACAGATCAGATACAAAGACATAATTTCGTCGTCCCTTTGACATCGTAGTTTCTCAAGTGACCACATGGGTGGAGCCAAGGCGGAGTCTGGGTGGAGTCAGGGCGGAGAGTAGGCGGGGAGGTGGGTGGCGGCCTCCCCCCTCTACTCCCCCGCCTCCCCACACCACCCACCACACCTTCCCCCGCCCCACGAGTTTTTCGAGTCTCCACGAGTTCTTCGAGTCTCCACAGGTTTTCCCCAGTTTCTGGAGTTTCCACCAGGTCCGAGGCAGAACAAGTTGTCATGAAGAGGTGTTGAAGTCAGCCAGGATGGACTGACTTTTTACAGCGACTAGAAGGAAGACGACTAGAAGAGCAGGTCTTTAACCACCATCCATATAATCCATGGAGTCGCTCCAGAGAAATGAAGGGAGGTCAACTTTTATCACCCTCCATCCACATGTTCAGCTTCATATCTTTACTTGGACATTTTTAGCACCACAAACCTTTAGTATCACACTTTATTATCTTTTATTAGGACTTTAATGGAATCCACCAGCAGATTTAGTTTTTGTTGACAAACTTTATTCTTGTCGTCGTGGGACTGCAGTATTTAAAACTCTTCCTTCTATTTGACCTCATGTTTATTAGTTTTAGTGGAGAAACTTATTTTAATTGTACATTAGTCTCTTAAAAACCAAATAATAAATTGGATTAGTCAAGAAGTTTAAATTTCTTACTTTGTCATATTTTAAATATGACAAAAAAATATAAAAATAAAGCATCTTGAGACAATTTAACCTGTAATTGGTGTTATATAAATAAAATTGAATTAAAACTGTATGTATCTTGTAATGTTGAAGTAATTCAGCCATATATGTTGGAAAACACATTTTCTTTGTCCATTAATCTGTTAATTGTTTTCTCCACTAATTCATTTCTTGTTCTGGTTTATAAAATGTCAAACCCAAATATATTCAGTTTACTGTCATAAAAACCAAAAAGATTTACATTCATGATGCAGGAATCAGGCAGTTTTTCACTTTTTATCTTAGTTTAGTCAGAAAGATAGTTGATAATGTGTGAATTGTTGCAGCTTGTGAGCCGTAAAAGGTTTTAATCTTTGGGGACGAGTGTCAGAAAACATTTAGAAACAAACATCAACAAAACACTCAACAAAGATTTGAACATCATTAAAGGGAAATCCAACTTTTGCATGACAATGTCTAATTAAAGGACATTTATTTCCAACGTAAATGTGTGATATTCATCCTCTGGAGCTTTCTCTTCACATCATCTTCCACCTGGACTGGTTTGGTCGGGAGCATGTGCAACAAACATTTGAAAAACTGCACTTTCACATCAATGAATGACACTGAAGTTTAATCTCTACATAAATGAGACTGAGTCTGGATGTGCTGCTCTGTCATTAACTCCTAAGTTTAGGGAAAGTTCAAACAAAAGAGGACAGTTCAGATAATACTTGAGAATGAGCTTATTTTGAACAAACATCTCAGACTTTCTGAGCTTCAGCACCTCTAGCAAGATATTTTAACAACAAGCAACTCAAGAGATCCAGAAGTTGGAGAGAGTTAGCTTTAGCTGAGCCAAAGTACATGTGGGACGCTAACCTAGCAAACATTTCAGACTTTTCTCTGTGAATTCTGAGAAATAATTTCCTATTTAATGACAGAGCTACACATCTTAACTCAGTCTCATTAAAACAGACTCTAATTCAGTGTCATCCATCCATATTAAAGTGCAGTTACCCAAAATGTTTGTTGCATGAGCTCCAACAAAACCTGTCCAGGAAGAAGGTCACTTTGACAAACAGGAAGTGGAAGATTCCAAGCAGATTTATAGAAGGGGGAACCGGACTGTACTAAGTGTGGTGGAGTATAGAGGGGTGTTTTGTGGGTTTTTAAGGCTGATAATGATTATTAGTGAGACATTTGGAGTAGATATTCATTTGCAGTAAATGAAAGTATTTAAAATCTTGGAGTTAAACTCAGAAGAACACAAACTAACAGAAAACTTTGTTGACAATTTTTTTTTTCCTATTGATTATCATTTACTTGGTTCCTGGTTGGAATGCCCATCAATGTCACCGTGAAGTTCACTTTTAGTTCTGTTTATTTATTTTTATTTTACTAACACCATTTGCTTTTAACCCCCTCACATGTTGTGTTGTTGTAAACTTACTCTTTCAAATAAATAGATGTCTAACCCTCTGGAAACCAGCGTTTGGACTGTTTTTGTGTTGCTCCTTACCTACTTCAGACAGCTGGGACATAACAATGTTTTCAGAGCGACATGCTAAACTATGATGCTTTTTGGGTGACATGCTATACTATAGGCTTTTTTAATTGACATATTACTATGACTTTTTTTGTTTTTGTTTTTTTGTTGTTTTTTAGCAACATATAAGAATTTGACGAGTTTTAAAAACTACTATACTTTTACTTGTGCAATGAAATATTATTCTATGGCATTTTTTAGAGGACATATTATACTCTGATGTTTTCTTGAATAACACACTATTTTGACAATATACTGCACTATGACATTTTTTGAACCACATATCATACATGACAATTTTAGGTAACATCCTATCATTTTGTGCTTTTTGAACCACATAATAATCTATGGGGTTTTTTTTTCGCCGACATGCTGTACTATGAACTACAGGCCACACTATGTTATTCTTGAAAAGTATACTGTACTTTGACATTTTCTGAACTACATCCTATACTATGGCGTTATACACAGAGTGCTTTGGTTACATGTTGATTTATAATCTAGATTTTTTTCTGCTTTGTTTTTTGACAGGATTACCACAGACCTGACTGTGAACACCGTTGACATCCACCCGAAGGAGACTCTGCCTAAGATCTCAAGGCTGCTTGGTCGTGGTCTTTCTGGTCCCGCTCCAGAACGTCTTCATCAACTATGTCATCTTTTGAAGAGGCCCTCAGATGCTGCAATCTCTGACCTTCAGGAGGAACTGCTACTTTCACTCTGTAACGAGACAGTGGTTATTTTAAAGACCCAGCTCCTGGACAATAAATGTGAAGAATGTGAGCAGCAGCAGCCTGTGAGCAGTGGAACAGATGTGATCAGAAAGAAGTCATCTTCTTTTTGCTTTTCTTTCTGGTTGACTTGATGCTGTCAGATGCAGATGTTGGAGCTGATTCTGATCTTTCAGGATAAAAATCTGCTTTTCCTTCACAGACTTTTCAGGAAATTATTCTCTCAGGTTTTCTCTGCTATTTATATTTTTATTATCTGTGATTATTTCATTAAATGAAAATTAAATAACCACTCATTTTTTGCTTTTCAATACCTGTTTCAGAATGGAAAATCCAATTGCCAAAATATACATGGACCGTACCGCCACCGGTGATGGTCTGTTTAAAGCTGGAGCATGCAGAAACGCAAACTATTAATAAGGATTCAGCATGTGTTAATGTACACACATGGATTCAACATGTGTTATTATTAAACTACAAACATGGATTCAACATATGTTAATATAAAAATTACGAACATGGATTCAACATGTAATAAATAATAATAAACTGATAAAGTCTCTCATGGCTGCAGTGAATCCACTGGTAAGGAAATGTATTTCTGTGTGCTAACCACCAGGGGGCGTAGTCAGTATATGACAGATTTAACAGCAAACTAAGCTGTGCAGAAATAAGGTGTTCTACTGGTCTCAAACTGAGGTGCACTAAGAAATTATCATTTGTTCAGAGGCAGAAAAATATTCAAACCAAAAGTAGATCTGCTCATGCTGAGCGTTTCTTTACAGATGAAGAAAAAGAAACTTTACTGGGTTGAGACACCAGAAATACAAGTTGACGTCTTATAAATCCAGTTTCCTGACAATTAAGAAAGAGGTTCACAGACACTATTATTATTATTTAATTTTCATTATTGCAGCTATCATTAATAAGAGTGATTTTAAAAACCTAAGAACATAAACTGCGTTTTTAAATTATTAAAAAAGAATTAGACTAAGGGATGGATTTAATTTAATTTAATCTAATTTAATTTAACTGAAGTTCATTTCCTTTTATTAAATGTATATATTTACATATATTTATTTTATTATATTTATATATTTACATTCATTTATTTTCAATGATATTTACTGTTATTGTTATATTTAATCATTATTTCTATTTATTAGTAGTAATTTAGTTTAGTTCAACTTCATTTAATTTTTTAGTAAAATGTCCATATTTACATGTATCATTTATGGAATTCATATGTTTACATTCATTTATTTTTCAGATTTTAAGTTATTATGACTATTATTTATTGATGTACATCCATATATTTTCATTTGTTATATTTTATTAATATTATTGTTAACATTAGTAGTAGTAGCACTAAAAACAAAAAAGCATAAGCAGCATTTGGCTTTTAAAAAGATGATTGCTATAATAGTTATTACTGTTACTATTTTATTTTTTATTATTGCTATAATTAAAAATAGAGATAATAAAAGCATAAACAGCATTCATGTCAGCGATAGACCAACAAGCCAGGGCAGCATTAAAGGAAGGCATGGATTTAATTTAGTTGAATTTTATTTCATTTTCTTTTATTAAATGTATCTATTTAAATATATTTACATTTTTGCATTTATATATTTACATTCACTTATTTTTCTGAACTTTAAAATTGGTATTACTAATATTTCTTTTAATTTATATATGTACCTTAGTATCAATAATATCTCATTTGTGTCTAGAAGAAAAAACAGAAACAACAATGAGATCTCTTCTTGGATTTTGCTTTCCTCTGGGTGCTGCTATTTACTGCCCATGTCAGCGGAATAAATACACCCAACAGATTTGGTCCATTAAGTCTTTCTCTGTCATAAAAACAACAGCTTTACCAGAATGTTCTGCATGGAAAATAGAATAAGTTACATTTTATAGCTGAGTAGAAGTCTTACCTTTCAATGTGTTGCTTTTCTGGTCATCAGTTTTCTGTCAGCAGCTAACAGCAGAAAAACGAGTGATGAAACTTACCAAAGAGAGCAAGCTAACGGCCCAACATGCACACACACAGACACGCTACTCCTCGGCTAACTTCTTAACATCATCAACGAATGTGAAAACCAAACTCTGTCAAAATTTCATCAGCAACTAGTTTAGTAAAGTTCAGGACAGTGACTCACTGGCTTAGGGTTGCCACCTTTCAGAGATGAAAATAAAGGACGTCCACCACGGCTGCTCAGGGCCACAGTTCAGTAAAGTTGGAAAGATATTCACAGATTCAGACTTCCAGCATCAATAACTCATTAGATATAGGTTGTCGAAACATAAACGGTGCCTCTTTCCCATTGTTGCAAGGCAGACAATGTGCTACAAGCCCAGTTTTATCAAAAGTAGCTGTCTTTCAAGCTACAGGAATAACATTGGTGTCTATGGAGTGAACAGGGTCCGTCTGCAATTTGCAAAACCGCTGCAACAGTAAAGAGAGACAAATATTCAATAACTTCACTCTTATACATTGTAGTGTCACTAAAATCACTGCAGCCTTCAACTGGCTCCTGTTGACACCAATGTTATTCCTGTAGCTTGAAAGACAGCTACTTTTGATAAAACTGGGCTTGTAGCACATTGTCTGCCTTGCAACAATGGGAAAGAGGCACCGTTTATGTTTTGACAACCTATATCTAATGAGTTATTGATGCTGGAAGTCTGAATCTGTGAATATCTTTCCAACTTTACTGAACTTGGGGCCACTACCACCTAAGGAGTGATATATTTAATTTTGAAAAAAGCATTTAGCCATACTTAAAGCTTTAAGTGCTTTATTAACACGGAACTAAAAATTTTGTATTGTTTTATTATCACAGGTTCTGTCTGAAAAGAGGTGGCATCATTTTAAACAGTGAAATCAAACTAATAAAATGTAATGACCAACCAGTGAGCAATACTGGATTCTGCAAAAACATAAACAACTGAATGCAGAATACTGTACAAAGAAATTCTCTGCAGACAGTTGTTTTTCATCTAAATCTTATCTTAATATAATTAATGTATTGACATATTTATGTGTGTGTGCATGTATTTCTTGATTTATTTAGTACTGTTAGCATATCAGAGTTCTGAGTTTTTCTTTACATAGTCAAAGGCCATTTATTGATTACATATAGGCTATTAAATAAATGTTTTATTAAAACTATAAAAGCATTAACAAATAATTAAACTTAGGCATTTATTGAGTCACTAAAATACTGTAGAGTACAGACCACATCAGCCATGATTATAAGCATCCTCTGGTAAATTAAACATCCAGATACTGATGTCTCTTACCATATGGACTTCAGGAGATGATTAGATGATGATAAACTGTTGACCTGCTGGTTGGATTCTCTCTGTTCTCATGGTTCTTCCATGTTGGTCTCCTGATGCTGCCTTACTTCAGCTAATCCAATGAGCAACAGAGAACAGTTTGTCTCGTATCCACTGCCAGGGGTTCCACTCTTCCCACTCACGTCTGCAATTTTGAAAATGTTCTTGCTATCTTTGAACGTGGTGGGAGTTCCGCTTGTAGACATTTTTAGATGCGCGGGTGCAGCAGCGTCTGTAACCAGGGCAACCGAGAGACAGGACCGGAAAGGGGGCAGAGAAGTCTGAGATCTATCCTGCTGGACCTGGGCATCGGGTCCTCGCTGCAAAGGTCCTACGTCGAAGAAATTGGCTGCCCTAAGTATTTTCCAGATTTTTTTTTTTTTTTTTTTATGACATTCACACAGGTTTTGATGAGTGTGTGACAGAAGTGTACGGGGCATTTATGAAAATACGGAAACACAATTAATTGTCAATAAGGCCAGGATTCCGTTTTTAAGGGCGGTGGTAACCCTACACTAGGCTAAGGAGAGCGTCTCTTTTTTTCTTTCAGTTTACCGTTGGACACACCAGACCGTTAGCAGACCAAACGACTTCAAATTTAACGTGAAATTACAAAGTAATGAATGGATTAATGGACAAACACATAAATTAGAATCTTTGCCAGCGAGGTCCAGGAAACAACTCGGAATAAACAGGCGGCCATCAGCAGACACCTGGGAAAGTTCTGGAGAATATTAAGAAGGCGGTTCCTCCTCCTTTGCCTGATGATTAAGAAAATATGTCTGTTGGAACGATGCAAAATGTACTGCTGAAAACTCCCGCTTTTATTTTATTTTATCACCTCACTGAACTTAAACATTTTACATTATAAATTCATAGACATACACATTATTTTTAATGCTGCTATATGGAGAGTGTGAAACTGATTTTCATTGTTTTCTGTAACAGTGACAACAAAGACCTATTCTATTCTATTCTATTCTATTCTATTCTATTCTATTCTATTCTATTCTATTCTAAGGCATCTCATTTTGTCTAAAGGAATGTTCTGAGTTTTTGCTTGGTGCAGGCAGAACTCTAATTCTCTTGTGCTTTTGATAGGAAGCGTGTATTGCTGGTAAATCTTGCTTTGTTGTGTGTTTTGTTAAGACCAATAGTGATAAATGTGTACTGTTATACTTCAGATCTTTGTGTAATTCTAGAGGGGTGAGTGTACCAGGGTCAGTAGTGCAGCGTATCCCCAAAAAGACTTGTGTCCAGGATCTCCTCCACCCTCCTCCTCCAACCTCCATCAGCTCAGCCCACCTCCCCTCACTCCTCCTCTGCATGCTGCTGTTACACATCAATTCCCTATTAACCATCAGTAAACTATATGTATTCTATTCTATCTTTGGTTTCTGGCTTGTTGTTTTTGTTTGGCTCTTGCTAAGTAACGTGAGTGGCACAGCTCCCAGTGTGATGTCACAGAGAGAAGCTTCCGGAACAATCAGTGAACCAGATCAGTGCAGCTGAGTTTAGACACAGACACACTTTATTCAATAAGACCTGCATTAATCTGTTGTTTTCAGCAGAAGTTAGAAATAATAATAATAATTACTGCTGACATTTAGCGTTTAGCACATGGAAAATAATCCGTATGCTGTTTGGTTTTAAGTGGCATGATGTCAACAAATTTAAGGGTGAAAAATCCTGAAAATGAATATTTGTTTTCTATGACCAGAGCTGATGTTGGTTCAAACATTTACTCAGTGAAAATAGAAATTAATATTCATGTATAATATCTGTCAGAGTTTTTTTTTACTGAAGGACATTTGTGTAACTTTTTAAAATTAAAGCGCAAGAGTTAAAATAATTATTTCAACCTGAGTTTAGTCACAGAGCAACCAAAATCTAAACCTATTTTCAATGTTAATTCATTTCCTTTTACTTCACTGATGTGATGAATTGAAATGTTGAAACTAAAGTCTCACTGATAAACCTTCTACAGAAAACACCTGTCAGAAAAGTCTGTTAAAGTCACTCAGAACAAACAAATTCTGAGGTGAAACTCATGTTGTTGGATTGAAGTGAGAAGAAAGAATTCATGAAAAGCTGCTGCACTCAGTCAACAAATAGAAAACATGTTCTGGTATTATGATTTTTATTATTTTATTTTTTTTTTGAATTTTGAGTTCATTTGTTTTAGTTATATTTTAAATTTGAAGTTTAATTTTTGATCTCTGTTTTATTATAAAAGTTTGTTAATCTAATTATAAAAGTTTGTTAATCTAATTCTAAAAGTTTGTTAATCTAATTATTAAAGTCTTAATCAGATCATCCATTCATCTTGAAGGAAAGATGCTTTCGGTGCTGTTTTCTTAAGATGGATGAAGACATTATTTTGAAGAGTCATCGTTGGTATCTTGCTTGTTCCTTTTGAACCGTCTCTTGATCGCTGAGAGGAACCTTTCAACTGCTGACTTCATGCTATCTGGCCGAGGGATGATTTTCAAATTAATTTTTAAAATCATCAGCAGAGCATAATCAAAAGATGGATCTTCTGCTGTCAAAGCTGCCTTCAGCAGATTTTCTGCAGATCCAAACTCCTTGTGAAGATCTTTCAACATGGACTTGGATATTTTCTTATTCGTCTCGCTGATTCTGCTGGCAGAAACGCTGATATCATCCAGCGGCAGGGCAAGCACACGGTTCAGGACAGTCTGGAAGTCCTTGGTGATCACAGGGTCTCTGGATTTATCAAGGGATTTCAACAGCACCCTCACTAGCAGAGCATTGATAGCATCGGCGCTATCTTGGGACTTGTTGGAACGAATATCTGGGGTTTCGGTTTTAGCTTCAGGTTCGGAAGCAGCGATGAGTTTGGTCATCGGTTCTGCAGAAGAGGAGCTCTGATGGGGCTCAGGCTCTTCATGGACTGAAACCAAACTGCAAAGAGACTCAGAAAGAGACTCAGAGTCCCTGAGGGCTACAACCGGTGTAGACACTTCAGCTGGACCCTCATCATCACCCTCATCATCACCCTCATCATCACCCTCATCATCACCCTCATCATTACTGCAGACAGATTTGGAATCTGCTGCAGCAACAGCGGGACTCAGAACAGGACTCAGATCGGCGGGTGTTGGAGAACGTTTGTGTCCAGCAGCAAGAACCTCTGGCTCAGTGATGAAGTTTTCTTCGTTACATGAGCTCACAACGATGTCCTCCTCTACAGTTCCAGAAACCTCCTCAGTGTGAGCCTCCTTTGGTTCCCCTGAACAGAGCAGCAGGTTTCCCACTGAGCAGTGTGCGCACAGCTTCTTTGCATATTTTTTCAGACATGCAGCCGCTTGAAGCACCAACTGATTCAGGTTTCTGATGCTGGACTCGGAGCCGCTGATATTAGTGGCCAGTTGTGATGGTAAAACAGAACTGCTGATGGCCAGAGACACAGCAGAGTTCACCTGCTCTGAAACTTCCATCTCAATAAGTTCTGTCAACTGTTTCATGCTCTTCAATTTTCTCTCTGGGAGGCTGAGAGACTCTGCAACACTGGCAGAGATGGAGTCTCCCAGAGAAAGCTTAACATTCTGTCTGCCAGCCGCTGATGCTGCTTTGAGCTCAGGAATGTCACGGACTACCCGTCTGACGACTTCTGCACCAAGAGCCTGAGTGATGTTGGATATCACATCACTCAGAACTCTAACCGTCGCACAGTCGGTAGTACCTGCAGCCAACAAGTTCCACTGCGGTTCCGAGATTCTGCTCAAAGACAGTTTTATGATTGGCAGAACATCTTCTTTGGACAGACAGACAGTTTGTTCTGTCTGCAGTTCACACTGGTCCACTGTGGTCGGTTCAGATTGGTCGCTGCTTGTGTCTAATGGAACAATACTTTCCATCAGCGCTTCCATCTCATTATCAAAGTCAACAATGGTCTCCATCATGTCTTCCCATTCAGGTCCTAATTGCTGTTCATTTCCCGACATGTTTTCGGTTTTCGGTACACGGTTCTGCACGGTTCTTCTGGTTGGTTCTCGGTCCATGGTTCGGCGTCGTCACGAAGGAGTGTGGAATCCTGAATTTTCTGACCTGAATTTATAGCCTTTTCTAATCACTTATGACATCACAGATGACATCACAGATGACATCATAATAAAGACATTCAAAATGTACAGTGTAGGCAAATGAGCCTTATGACATCACAGATGGCATCATCGATGACATCATATCATCAGTACAGCAGATAGACAGATGACATTTTAGGTGGAAAAACACATCTGAATTCTGCTAAAAACTGACTCCAGATCAGTTTTACATCATCCAGGTGTCTCAGTCTGAAGAATAAATCTGGTTTCTGTTCTTTTTCTCTATAACCCTCTTTGAGCATCAATATTATTAGATGCATCATAGTATGAACAGCAGTTTAAGTGATGCAAAATGAACACAGCAAGATGCAAAACAACTCCAATGTGACACAAAATGAACAAAATGTGACAGAAAACAACCTAAATTTGATGCACAATTATCACCAAAAGATGTAAAACAACCAAAATGTGAGAGAAACAGACTAAAATGATCACAAAATGTTGCAAAACAAAACAATTTCATCCATCCAGATCACAGTCTAAACATTAAATATGATTTTTGTTGATTTTCTCTAGAACCAACTGTGATCATGGGCATTATGGGATGTATCCTAGTGTGAACAGTTTAGAGTCCTACAAACAATCATTGGTTTAAAAAGGTCATTCTGGGTAAACTTTAAGGCTCATATCAGCATGTTGGTCAGAACTATTAGACCATGGAAGGATCGTTTTAGTGACACTACAATGTAGAAGAGTGAAGTTATTGAATATTTGTCTCTCTTTACTGTTGCAGCGGTTTTGCAAATTGCAGACGGACCCTGTTCACTCCATAGACACCAATGTTATTCCTGTAGCTTGAAAGACAGCTACTTTTGATAAAACTGGGCTTGTAGCACATTGTCTGCCTTGCAACAATGGGAAAGAGGCACCGTTTATGTTTTGACAACCTATATCTAATGAGTTATTGATGCTGGAAGTCTGAATCTGTAAATATCTTTCCAACTTTACTGAACTTGGGGCCACTACCACCTAAGGAGTGATATATTTAATTTTGAAAAAAGCATTTAGCCATACTTAAAGCTTTAAGTGCTTTATTAACACAGAACTAAAAATTTTGTATTGTTTTATTATCACAGGTTCTGTCTGAAAAGAGGTGGCATCATTTTAAACAGTGAAATCAAACTAATAAAATGTAATGACCAACCAGTGAGCAATACTGGATTCTGCAAAAACATAAACAACTGAATGCAGAATACTGGACAAAGAAATTCTCTGCAGACAGTTGTTTTTCATCTAAATCTTATCTTAATATAATTAATGTATTGACATATTTATGTGTGTGTGCATGTATTTCTTGATTTATTTAGTACTGTTAGCATATCAGAGTTCTGAGTTTTTCTTTACATAGTCAAAGGCCATTTATTGATTACATATAGGCTATTAAATAAATGTTTATTAAAAACTATAAAAGCATTAACAAATAATAAACTTAGGCATTTATTGAGTCACTAAAATACTGTAGAGTACAGACCACATCAGCATGATTATAAGCATCCTCTGGTAAATTAACAACCAGATACTGATGTCTCTTACCATATGGACTTCAGGAGATGATTAGATGATGATAAACTGTGACCTGCTGGTTGGGTTCTCTCTGTTCTCATGGTTCTTCCATGTTGGTCTCCTGATGCTGCCTTACTTCAGCTAATCCATGAGCAACAGAGAACAGTTTGTCTCGTATCCACTGCCAGGGGTTCCACTCTTCCCACTCACGTCTGCAATTTTGAAAATGTTCTTGCTTCTTTGAACGTGGTGGAGTTCCGCTTGTAGACATTTTTAGATGCGCGGGTGCAGCAGCGTCTGTAACCAGGCAACCAGAGACAGGACCGGAAAGGCAGAGAAGTCTGAGATCTATCTGCTGGACCTGGCATCGGGTCCTCGCTGCAAAGGTCCTACGTCGAAGAAATTGGCTGCCCTTAATATTTCCTGTTTTTTTTTTTTTTTTTTTTTTACATTAAACAGTTTTGATGAGTGTGTGACAGACGTGTACGGGGCATTTATGAAAATACGGAACAACAATTAATTGTCCAATAAAGGCCGATTCCGTATTTTAAGGGGCGGTGGTAACCCTACACTGGCTAAGGAGAGCGTCTCTTTTCTTTCAGTTACCGTTGGACACACCAGACCGTTAGCTGACCAAACGACTTCAATTTAACGTGAAATTACAAAGTAATGAAGGGATTAATGGACAAACAAAATTAGAATCTTTGCCAGCGAGGTCCAGGAAACAACTCTGGAATAAATCAGGCGGCCATCAGCAGACACCTGGGAAAGTTCTGGAGAATATTAAGAAGGCGGTTCCTCCTCCTTTGCCTGATGATTAAGAAAATATGTCTGTTGGAACGATGCAAAATGTACTGCTGAAAACTCCCGCTTTTATTTTATTTTATCACCTCACTGAACTTAAACATTTTACATTATAAATTCATAGACATACACATTATTTTTAATGCTGCTATATGGAGAGTGTGAAACTGATTTTCATTGTTTTCTGTAACAGTGACAACAAAGACCTATTCTATTCTATTCTATTCTATTCTATTCTAAGGCATCTCATTTTGTCTAAAGGAATGTTCTGAGTTTTTGCTTGGTGCAGGCAGAACTCTAATTCTCTTGTGCTTTTGATAGGAAGTGTGTATTGCTGGTAAATCTTGCTTTGTTGTGTGTTTTGTTAAGACCAATAGTGATAAATGTGTACTGTTATACTTCAGATCTTTGTGTAATTCTAGAGGGGTGAGTGTACCAGGGTCAGTAGTGCAGCGTATCCCCAAAAAGACTTGTGTCCAGGATCTCCTCCACCCTCCTCCTCCAACCTCCATCAGCTCAGCCCACCTCCCCTCACTCCTCCTCTGCATGCTGCTGTTACACATCAATTCCCTATTAACCATCAGTAAACTATATGTATTCTATTCTATCTTTGGTTTCTGGCTTGTTGTTTTTGTTTGGCTCTTGCTAGGTAACGTGAGTGGCACAGCTCCCAGTGTGATGTCACAGAGAGAAGCTTCCGGAACAATCAGTGAACCAGATCAGTGCAGCTGAGTTTAGACACAGACACACTTTATTCAATAAGACCTGCATTAATCTGTTGTTTTCAGCAGAAGTTAGAAATAATAATAATAATTACTGCTGACATTTAGCGTTTAGCACATGGAAAATAATCCGTATGCTGTTTGGTTTTAAGTGGCATGATGTCAACAAATTTAAGGGTGAAAAATCCTGAAAATGAATATTTGTTTTCTATGACCAGAGCTGATGTTGGTTCAAACATTTACTCAGTGAAAATAGAAATTAATATTCATGTATAATATCTGTCAGAGTTTTTTTTTACTGAAGGACATTTGTGTAACTTTTTAAAATTAAAGCGCAAGAGTTAAAATAATTATTTCAACCTGAGTTTAGTCACAGAGCAACCAAAATCTAAACCTATTTTCAATGTTAATTCATTTCCTTTTACTTCACTGATGTGATGAATTGAAATGTTGAAACTAAAGTCTCACTGATAAACCTTCTACAGAAAACACCTGTCAGAAAAGTCTGTTAAAGTCACTCAGAACAAACAAATTCTGAGGTGAAACTCATGTTGTTGGATTGAAGTGAGAAGAAAGAATTCATGAAAAGCTGCTGCACTCAGTCAACAAATAGAAAACATGTTCTGGTATTATGATTTTTATTATTTTATTTTTTTTTTTGAATTTTGAGTTCATTTGTTTTAGTTATATTTTAAATTTGAAGTTTAATTTTTGATCTCTGTTTTATTATAAAAGTTTGTTAATCTAATTCTAAAAGTTTGTTAATCTAATTCTAAAAGTTTGTTAATCTAATTCTAAAAGTTTGTTAATCTAATTATTAAAGTCTATTAATCAGATCATCCATTCATCTTGAAGGAAAGATGCTTTCGGTGCTGTTTTCTTAAGATGGATGAAGACATTATTTTGAAGAGTCATCGTTGGTATCTTGCTTGTTCCTTTTGAACCGTCTCTTGATCGCTGAGAGGAACCTTTCAACTGCTGACTTCATGCTATCTGGCCGAGGGATGATTTTCAAATTAATTTTTAAAATCATCAGCAGAGCATAATCAAAAGATGGATCTTCTGCTGTCAAAGCTGCCTTCAGCAGATTTTCTGCAGATCCAAACTCCTTGTGAAGATCTTTCAACATGGACTTGGATATTTTCTTATTCGTCTCGCTGATTCTGCTGGCAGAAACGCTGATATCATCCAGCGGCAGGGCAAGCACACGGTTCAGGACAGTCTGGAAGTCCTTGGTGATCACAGGGTCTCTGGATTTATCAAGGGATTTCAACAGCACCCTCACTAGCAGAGCATTGATAGCATCGGCGCTATCTTGGGACTTGTTGGAACGAATATCTGGGGTTTCGGTTTTAGCTTCAGGTTCGGAAGCAGCGATGAGTTTGGTCATCGGTTCTGGAGAAGAGGAGCTCTGATGGGGCTCAGGCTCTTCATGGACTGAAACCAAACTGCAAAGAGACTCAGAAAGAGACTCAGAGTCCCTGAGGGCTACAACCGGTGTAGACACTTCAGCTGGACCTTCATCATCACCCTCATCATCACCCTCATCATCACCCTCATCATTACTGCAGACAGATTTGGAATCTGCTGCAGCAACAGCGGGACTCAGAACAGGACTCAGATCGGCGGGTGTTGGAGAACGTTTGTGTCCAGCAGCAAGAACCTCTGGCTCAGTGATGAAGTTTTCTTCGTTACATGAGCTCACAACGATGTCCTCCTCTACAGTTCCAGAAACCTCCTCAGTGTGAGCCTCCTTTGGTTCCCCTGAACAGAGCAGCAGGTTTCCCACTGAGCAGTGTGCGCACAGCTTCTTTGCATATTTTTTCAGACATGCAGCCGCTTGAAGCACCAACTGATTCAGGTTTCTGATGCTGGACTCGGAGCCGCTGATATTAGTGGCCAGTTGTGATGGTAAAACAGAACTGCTGATGGCCAGAGACACAGCAGAGTTCACCTGCTCTGAAACTTCCATCTCAATAAGTTCTGTCAACTGTTTCATGCTCTTCAATTTTCTCTCTGGGAGGCTGAGAGACTCTGCAACACTGGCAGAGATGGAGTCTCCCAGAGAAAGCTTAACATTCTGTCTGCCAGCCGCTGATGCTGCTTTGAGCTCAGGAATGTCACGGACTACCCGTCTGACGACTTCTGCACCAAGAGCCTGAGTGATGTTGGATATCACATCACTCAGAACTCTAACCGTCGCACAGTCGGTAGTACCTGCAGCCAACAAGTTCCACTGCGGTTCCGAGATTCTGCTCAAAGACAGTTTTATGATTGGCAGAACATCTTCTTTGGACAGACAGACAGTTTGTTCTGTCTGCAGTTCACACTGGTCCACTGTGGTCGGTTCAGATTGGTCGCTGCTTGTGTCTAATGGAACAATACTTTCCATCAGCGCTTCCATCTCATTATCAAAGTCAACAATGGTCTCCATCATGTCTTCCCATTCAGGTCCTAATTGCTGTTCATTTCCCGACATGTTTTCGGTTTTCGGTACACGGTTCTGCACGGTTCTTCTGGTTGGTTCTCGGTCCATGGTTCGGCGTCGTCACGAAGGAGTGTGGAATCCTGAATTTTCTGACCTGAATTTATAGCCTTTTCTAATCACTTATGACATCACAGATGACATCACAGATGACATCATAATAAAGACATTCAAAATGTACAGTGTAGGCAAATGAGCCTTATGACATCACAGATGGCATCATCGATGACATCATATCATCAGTACAGCAGATAGACAGATGACATTTTAGGTGGAAAAACACATCTGAATTCTGCTAAAAACTGACTCCAGATCAGTTTTACATCCATCCAGGTGTCTCAGTCTGAAGAATAAATCTGGTTTCTGTTCTTTTTCTCTATAACCCTCTTTGAGCATCAATATTATTAGATGCATCATAGTATGAACAGCAGTTTAAGTGATGCAAAATGAACACAGCAAGATGCAAAACAACTCCAATGTGACACAAAATGAACAAAATGTGACAGAAAACAACCTAAATTTGATGCACAATTATCACCAAAAGATGTAAAACAACCAAAATGTGAGAGAAACAGACTAAAATGATCACAAAATGTTGCAAAACAAAACAATTTCATCCATCCAGATCACAGTCTAAACATTAAATATGATTTTTGTTGATTTTCTCTAGAACCAACTGTGATCATGGGCATTATGGGATGTATCCTAGTGTGAACAGTTTAGAGTCCTACAAACAATCATTGGTTTAAAAAGGTCATTCTGGGTAAACTTTAAGGCTCATATCAGCATGTTGGTCAGAACTATTAGACCATGGAAGGATCGTTTTAGTGACACTACAATGTAGAAGAGTGAAGTTATTGAATATTTGTCTCTCTTTACTGTTGCAGCGGTTTTGCAAATTGCAGACGGACCCTGTTCACTCCATAGACACCAATGTTATTCCTGTAGCTTGAAAGACAGCTACTTTTGATAAAACTGGGCTTGTAGCACATTGTCTGCCTTGCAACAATGGGAAAGAGGCACCGTTTATGTTTTGACAACCTATATCTAATGAGTTATTGATGCTGGAAGTCTGAATCTGTGAATATCTTTCCAACTTTACTGAACTTGGGGCCACTACCACCTAAGGAGTGATATATTTAATTTTGAAAAAAGCATTTAGCCATACTTAAAGCTTTAAGTGCTTTATTAACACGGAACTAAAAATTTTGTATTGTTTTATTATCACAGGTTCTGTCTGAAAAGAGGTGGCATCATTTTAAACAGTGAAATCAAACTAACAAAATGTAATGACCAACCAGTGAGCAATACTGGATTCTGCAAAAACATAAACAACTGAATGCAGAATACTGTACAAAGAAATTCTCTGCAGACAGTTGTTTTTCATCTAAATCTTATCTTAATATAATTAATGTATTGACATATTTATGTGTGTGTGCATGTATTTCTTGATTTATTTAGTACTGTTAGCATATCAGAGTTCTGAGTTTTTCTTTACATAGTCAAAGGCCATTTATTGATTACATATAGGCTATTAAATAAATGTTTATTAAAAACTATAAAAGCATTAACAAATAATAAACTTAGGCATTTATTGAGTCACTAAAATACTGTAGAGTACAGACCACATCAGCATGATTATAAGCATCCTCTGGTAAATTAACAACCAGATACTGATGTCTCTTACCATATGGACTTCAGGAGATGATTAGATGATGATAAACTGTGACCTGCTGGTTGGGTTCTCTCTGTTCTCATGGTTCTTCCATGTTGGTCTCCTGATGCTGCCTTACTTCAGCTAATCCATGAGCAACAGAGAACAGTTTGTCTCGTATCCACTGCCAGGGGTTCCACTCTTCCCACTCACGTCTGCAATTTTGAAAATGTTCTTGCTTCTTTGAACGTGGTGGAGTTCCGCTTGTAGACATTTTTAGATGCGCGGGTGCAGCAGCGTCTGTAACCAGGCAACCAGAGACAGGACCGGAAAGGCAGAGAAGTCTGAGATCTATCTGCTGGACCTGGCATCGGGTCCTCGCTGCAAAGGTCCTACGTCGAAGAAATTGGCTGCCCTTAATATTTCCTGTTTGTTTTTTTTTGTTTTTTTTACATTAAACAGTTTTGATGAGTGTGTGACAGACGTGTACGGGGCATTTATGAAAATACGGAACAACAATTAATTGTCCAATAAAGGCCGATTCCGTATTTTAAGGGGCGGTGGTAACCCTACACTGGCTAAGGAGAGCGTCTCTTTTCTTTCAGTTACCGTTGGACACACCAGACCGTTAGCTGACCAAACGACTTCAATTTAACGTGAAATTACAAAGTAATGAAGGGATTAATGGACAAACAAAATTAGAATCTTTGCCAGCGAGGTCCAGGAAACAACTCTGGAATAAATCAGGCGGCCATCAGCAGACACCTGGGAAAGTTCTGGAGAATATTAAGAAGGCGGTTCCTCCTCCTTTGCCTGATGATTAAGAAAATATGTCTGTTGGAACGATGCAAAATGTACTGCTGAAAACTCCCGCTTTTATTTTATTTTATCACCTCACTGAACTTAAACATTTTACATTATAAATTCATAGACATACACATTATTTTTAATGCTGCTATATGGAGAGTGTGAAACTGATTTTCATTGTTTTCTGTAACAGTGACAACAAAGACCTATTCTATTCTATTCTATTCTATTCTATTCTATTCTATTCTAAGGCATCTCATTTTGTCTAAAGGAATGTTCTGAGTTTTTGCTTGGTGCAGGCAGAACTCTAATTCTCTTGTGCTTTTGATAGGAAGTGTGTATTGCTGGTAAATCTTGCTTTGTTGTGTGTTTTGTTAAGACCAATAGTGGTAAATGTGTACTGTTATACTTCAGATCTTTGTGTAATTCTAGAGGGGTGAGTGTACCAGGGTCAGTAGTGCAGCGTATCCCCAAAAAGACTTGTGTCCAGGATCTCCTCCACCCTCCTCCTCCAACCTCCATCAGCTCAGCCCACCTCCCCTCACTCCTCCTCTGCATGCTGCTGTTACACATCAATTCCCTATTAACCATCAGTAAACTATATGTATTCTATTCTATCTTTGGTTTCTGGCTTGTTGTTTTTGTTTGGCTCTTGCTAGGTAACGTGAGTGGCACAGCTCCCAGTGTGATGTCACAGAGAGAAGCTTCCGGAACAATCAGTGAACCAGATCAGTGCAGCTGAGTTTAGACACAGACACACTTTATTCAATAAGACCTGCATTAATCTGTTGTTTTCAGCAGAAGTTAGAAATAATAATAATAATTACTGCTGACATTTAGCGTTTAGCACATGGAAAATAATCCGTATGCTGTTTGGTTTTAAGTGGCATGATGTCAACAAATTTAAGGGTGAAAAATCCTGAAAATGAATATTTGTTTTCTATGACCAGAGCTGATGTTGGTTCAAACATTTACTCAGTGAAAATAGAAATTAATATTCATGTATAATATCTGTCAGAGTTTTTTTTTCTGAAGGACATTTGTGTAACTTTTTAAAATTAAAGCGCAAGAGTTAAAATAATTATTTCAACCTGAGTTTAGTCACAGAGCAACCAAAATCTAAACCTATTTTCAATGTTAATTCATTTCCTTTTACTTCACTGATGTGATGAATTGAAATGTTGAAACTAAAGTCTCACTGATAAACCTTCTACAGAAAACACCTGTCAGAAAAGTCTGTTAAAGTCACTCAGAACAAACAAATTCTGAGGTGAAACTCATGTTGTTGGATTGAAGTGAGAAGAAAGAATTCATGAAAAGCTGCTGCACTCAGTCAACAAATAGAAAACATGTTCTGGTATTATGATTTTTATTATTTTATTTTTTTTTTGAATTTTGAGTTCATTTGTTTTAGTTATATTTTAAATTTGAAGTTTAATTTTTGATCTCTGTTTTATTATAAAAGTTTGTTAATCTAATTCTAAAAGTTTGTTAATCTAATTCTAAAAGTTTGTTAATCTAATTCTAAAAGTTTGTTAATCTAATTATTAAAGTCTATTAATCAGATCATCCATTCATCTTGAAGGAAAGATGCTTTCGGTGCTGTTTTCTTAAGATGGATGAAGACATTATTTTGAAGAGTCATCGTCGGTATCTTGCTTGTTCCTTTTGAACCGTCTCTTGATCGCTGAGAGGAACCTTTCAACTGCTGACTTCATGCTATCTGGCCGAGGGATGATTTTCAAATTAATTTTTAAAATCATCAGCAGAGCATAATCAAAAGATGGATCTTCTGCTGTCAAAGCTGCCTTCAGCAGATTTTCTGCAGATCCAAACTCCTTGTGAAGATCTTTCAACATGGACTTGGATATTTTCTTATTCGTCTCGCTGATTCTGCTGGCAGAAACGCTGATATCATCCAGCGGCAGGGCAAGCACACGGTTCAGGACAGTCTGGAAGTCCTTGGTGATCACAGGGTCTCTGGATTTATCAAGGGATTTCAACAGCACCCTCACTAGCAGAGCATTGATAGCATCGGCGCTATCTTGGGACTTGTTGGAACGAATATCTGGGGTTTCGGTTTTAGCTTCAGGTTCGGAAGCAGCGATGAGTTTGGTCATCGGTTCTGCAGAAGAGGAGCTCTGATGGGGCTCAGGCTCTTCATGGACTGAAACCAAACTGCAAAGAGACTCAGAAAGAGACTCAGAGTCCCTGAGGGCTACAACCGGTGTAGACACTTCAGCTGGACCCTCATCATCACCCTCATCATCACCCTCATCATCACCCTCATCATCACCCTCATCATTACTGCAGACAGATTTGGAATCTGCTGCAGCAACAGCGGGACTCAGAACAGGACTCAGATCGGCGGGTGTTGGAGAACGTTTGTGTCCAGCAGCAAGAACCTCTGGCTCAGTGATGAAGTTTTCTTCGTTACATGAGCTCACAACGATGTCCTCCTCTACAGTTCCAGAAACCTCCTCAGTGTGAGCCTCCTTTGGTTCCCCTGAACAGAGCAGCAGGTTTCCCACTGAGCAGTGTGCGCACAGCTTCTTTGCATATTTTTTCAGACATGCAGCCGCTTGAAGCACCAACTGATTCAGGTTTCTGATGCTGGACTCGGAGCCGCTGATATTAGTGGCCAGTTGTGATGGTAAAACAGAACTGCTGATGGCCAGAGACACAGCAGAGTTCACCTGCTCTGAAACTTCCATCTCAATAAGTTCTGTCAACTGTTTCATGCTCTTCAATTTTCTCTCTGGGAGGCTGAGAGACTCTGCAACACTGGCAGAGATGGAGTCTCCCAGAGAAAGCTTAACATTCTGTCTGCCAGCCGCTGATGCTGCTTTGAGCTCAGGAATGTCACGGACTACCCGTCTGACGACTTCTGCACCAAGAGCCTGAGTGATGTTGGATATCACATCACTCAGAACTCTAACCGTCGCACAGTCGGTAGTACCTGCAGCCAACAAGTTCCACTGCGGTTCCGAGATTCTGCTCAAAGACAGTTTTATGATTGGCAGAACATCTTCTTTGGACAGACAGACAGTTTGTTCTGTCTGCAGTTCACACTGGTCCACTGTGGTCGGTTCAGATTGGTCGCTGCTTGTGTCTAATGGAACAATACTTTCCATCAGCGCTTCCATCTCATTATCAAAGTCAACAATGGTCTCCATCATGTCTTCCCATTCAGGTCCTAATTGCTGTTCATTTCCCGACATGTTTTCGGTTTTCGGTACACGGTTCTGCACGGTTCTTCTGGTTGGTTCTCGGTCCATGGTTCGGCGTCGTCACGAAGGAGTGTGGAATCCTGAATTTTCTGACCTGAATTTATAGGCCTTTTCTAATCACTTATGACATCACAGATGACATCACAGATGACATCATAATAAAGACATTCAAAATGTACAGTGTAGGCAAATGAGCCTTATGACATCACAGATGGCATCATCGATGACATCATATCATCAGTACAGCAGATAGACAGATGACATTTTAGGTGGAAAAACACATCTGAATTCTGCTAAAAACTGACTCCAGATCAGTTTTACATCCATCCAGGTGTCTCAGTCTGAAGAATAAATCTGGTTTCTGTTCTTTTTCTCTATAACCCTCTTTGAGCATCAATATTATTAGATGCATCATAGTATGAACAGCAGTTTAAGTGATGCAAAATGAACACAGCAAGATGCAAAACAACTCCAATGTGACACAAAATGAACAAAATGTGACAGAAAACAACCTAAATTTGATGCACAATTATCACCAAAAGATGTAAAACAACCAAAATGTGAGAGAAACAGACTAAAATGATCACAAAATGTTGCAAAACAAAACAATTTCATCCATCCAGATCACAGTCTAAACATTAAATATGATTTTTGTTGATTTTCTCTAGAACCAACTGTGATCATGGGCATTATGGGATGTATCCTAGTGTGAACAGTTTAGAGTCCTACAAACAATCATTGGTTTAAAAAGGTCATTCTGGGTAAACTTTAAGGCTCATATCAGCATGTTGGTCAGAACTATTAGACCATGGAAGGATCGTTTTAGTGACACTACAATGTAGAAGAGTGAAGTTATTGAATATTTGTCTCTCTTTACTGTTGCAGCGGTTTTGCAAATTGCAGACGGACCCTGTTCACTCCATAAACACCAATGTTATTCCTGTAGCTTGAAAGACAGCTACTTTTGATAAAACTGGGCTTGTAGCACATTGTCTGCCTTGCAACAATGGGAAAGAGGCACCGTTTATGTTTTGACAACCTATATCTAATGAGTTATTGATGCTGGAAGTCTGAATCTGTGAATATCTTTCCAACTTTACTGAACTTGGGGCCACTACCACCTAAGGAGTGATATATTTAATTTTGAAAAAAGCATTTAGCCATACTTAAAGCTTTAAGTGCTTTATTAACACAGAACTAAAAATTTTGTATTGTTTTATTATCACAGGTTCTGTCTGAAAAGAGGTGGCATCATTTTAAACAGTGAAATCAAACTAACAAAATGTAATGACCAACCAGTGAGCAATACTGGATTCTGCAAAAACATAAACAACTGAATGCAGAATACTGTACAAAGAAATTCTCTGCAAACAGTTGTTTTTCATCTAAATCTTATCTTAATATAATTAATGTATTGACATATTTATGTGTGTGTGCATGTATTTCTTGATTTATTTAGTACTGTTAGCATATCAGAGTTCTGAGTTTTTCTTTACATAGTCAAAGGCCATTTATTGATTACATATAGGCTATTAAATAAATGTTTATTAAAAACTATAAAAGCATTAACAAATAATAAACTTAGGCATTTATTGAGTCACTAAAATACTGTAGAGTACAGACCACATCAGCATGATTATAAGCATCCTCTGGTAAATTAACAACCAGATACTGATGTCTCTTACCATATGGACTTCAGGAGATGATTAGATGATGATAAACTGTGACCTGCTGGTTGGATTCTCTCTGTTCTCATGGTTCTTCCATGTTGGTCTCCTGATGCTGCCTTACTTCAGCTAATCCATGAGCAACAGAGAACAGTTTGTCTCGTATCCACTGCCAGGGGTTCCACTCTTCCCACTCACGTCTGCAATTTTGAAAATGTTCTTGCTTCTTTGAACGTGGTGGAGTTCCGCTTGTAGACATTTTTAGATGCGCGGGTGCAGCAGCGTCTGTAACCAGGCAACCAGAGACAGGACCGGAAAGGCAGAGAAGTCTGAGATCTATCTGCTGGACCTGGCATCGGGTCCTCGCTGCAAAGGTCCTACGTCGAAGAAATTGGCTGCCCTTAATATTTCCTGTTTTTTTTTTTTTTTTTTTTACATTAAACAGTTTTGATGAGTGTGTGACAGACGTGTACGGGGCATTTATGAAAATACGGAACAACAATTAATTGTCCAATAAAGGCCGATTCCGTATTTTAAGGGGCGGTGGTAACCCTACACTGGCTAAGGAGAGCGTCTCTTTTCTTTCAGTTACCGTTGGACACACCAGACCGTTAGCTGACCAAACGACTTCAATTTAACGTGAAATTACAAAGTAATGAAGGGATTAATGGACAAACAAAATTAGAATCTTTGCCAGCGAGGTCCAGGAAACAACTCTGGAATAAATCAGGCGGCCATCAGCAGACACCTGGGAAAGTTCTGGAGAATATTAAGAAGGCGGTTCCTCCTCCTTTGCCTGATGATTAAGAAAATATGTCTGTTGGAACGATGCAAAATGTACTGCTGAAAACTCCCGCTTTTATTTTATTTTATCACCTCACTGAACTTAAACATTTTACATTATAAATTCATAGACATACACATTATTTTTAATGCTGCTATATGGAGAGTGTGAAACTGATTTTCATTGTTTTCTGTAACAGTGACAACAAAGACCTATTCTATTCTATTCTATTCTATTCTATTCTATTCTATTCTATTCTATTCTATTCTATTCTATTCTATTCTAAGGCATCTCATTTTGTCTAAAGGAATGTTCTGAGTTTTTGCTTGGTGCAGGCAGAACTCTAATTCTCTTGTGCTTTTGATAGGAAGTGTGTATTGCTGGTAAATCTTGCTTTGTTGTGTGTTTTGTTAAGACCAATAGTGATAAATGTGTACTGTTATACTTCAGATCTTTGTGTAATTCTAGAGGGGTGAGTGTACCAGGGTCAGTAGTGCAGCGTATCCCCAAAAAGACTTGTGTCCAGGATCTCCTCCACCCTCCTCCTCCAACCTCCATCAGCTCAGCCCACCTCCCCTCACTCCTCCTCTGCATGCTGCTGTTACACATCAATTCCCTATTAACCATCAGTAAACTATATGTATTCTATTCTATCTTTGGTTTCTGGCTTGTTGTTTTTGTTTGGCTCTTGCTAGGTAACGTGAGTGGCACAGCTCCCAGTGTGATGTCACAGAGAGAAGCTTCCGGAACAATCAGTGAACCAGATCAGTGCAGCTGAGTTTAGACACAGACACACTTTATTCAATAAGACCTGCATTAATCTGTTGTTTTCAGCAGAAGTTAGAAATAATAATAATAATTACTGCTGACATTTAGCGTTTAGCACATGGAAAATAATCCGTATGCTGTTTGGTTTTAAGTGGCATGATGTCAACAAATTTAAGGGTGAAAAATCCTGAAAATGAATATTTGTTTTCTATGACCAGAGCTAATGTTGGTTCAAACATTTACTCAGTGAAAATAGAAATTAATATTCATGTATAATATCTGTCAGAGTTTTTTTTTCACTGAAGGACATTTGTGTAACTTTTTAAAATTAAAGCGCAAGAGTTAAAATAATTATTTCAACCTGAGTTTAGTCACAGAGCAACCAAAATCTAAACCTATTTTCAATGTTAATTCATTTCCTTTTACTTCACTGATGTGATGAATTGAAATGTTGAAACTAAAGTCTCACTGATAAACCTTCTACAGAAAACACCTGTCAGAAAAGTCTGTTAAAGTCACTCAGAACAAACAAATTCTGAGGTGAAACTCATGTTGTTGGATTGAAGTGAGAAGAAAGAATTCATGAAAAGCTGCTGCACTCAGTCAACAAATAGAAAACATGTTCTGGTATTATGATTTTTATGATTTTAATTTTTTTTTAAATTTTGAGTTCATTTGTTTTAGTTATATTTTAAATTTGAAGTTTAATTTTTGATCTCTGTTTTATTATAAAAGTTTGTTAATCTAATTCTAAAAGTTTGTTAATCTAATTCTAAAAGTTTGTTAATCTAATTCTAAAAGTTTGTTAATCTAATTATTAAAGTCTATTAATCAGATCATCCATTCATCTTGAAGGAAAGATGCTTTCGGTGCTGTTTTCTTAAGATGGATGAAGACATTATTTTGAAGAGTCATCGTTGGTATCTTGCTTGTTCCTTTTGAACCGTCTCTTGATCGCTGAGAGGAACCTTTCAACTGCTGACTTCATGCTATCTGGCCGAGGGATGATTTTCAAATTAATTTTTAAAATCATCAGCACAGCATAATCAAAAGATGGATCTTCTGCTGTCAAAGCTGCCTTCAGCAGATTTTCTGCAGATCCAAACTCCTTGTGAAGATCTTTCAACATGGACTTGGATATTTTCTTATTCGTCTCGCTGATTCTGCTGGCAGAAACGCTGATATCATCCAGCGGCAGGGCAAGCACACGGTTCAGGACAGTCTGGAAGTCCTTGGTGATCACAGGGTCTCTGGATTTATCAAGGGATTTCAACAGCACCCTCACTAGCAGAGCATTGATAGCATCGGCGCTATCTTGGGACTTGTTGGAACGAATATCTGGGGTTTCGGTTTTAGCTTCAGGTTCGGAAGCAGCGATGAGTTTGGTCATTGGTTCTGCAGAAGAGGAGCTCTGATGGGGCTCAGGCTCTTCATGGACTGAAACCAAACTGCAAAGAGACTCAGAAAGAGACTCAGAGTCCCTGAGGGCTACAACCGGTGTAGACACTTCAGCTGGACCCTCATCATCACCCTCATCATCACCCTCATCATCACCCTCATCATCACCCTCATCATCACCCTCATCATCACCCTCATCATCACCCTCATCATTACTGCAGACAGATTTGGAATCTGCTGCAGCAACAGCGGGACTCAGAACAGGACTCAGATCGGCGGGTGTTGGAGAACGTTTGTGTCCAGCAGCAAGAACCTCTGGCTCAGTGATGAAGTTTTCTTCGTTACATGAGCTCACAACGATGTCCTCCTCTACAGTTCCAGAAACCTCCTCAGTGTGAGCCTCCTTTGGTTCCCCTGAACAGAGCAGCAGGTTTCCCACTGAGCAGTGTGCGCACAGCTTCTTTGCATATTTTTTCAGACATGCAGCCGCTTGAAGCACCAACTGATTCAGGTTTCTGATGCTGGACTCGGAGCCGCTGATATTAGTGGCCAGTTGTGATGGTAAAACAGAACTGCTGATGGCCAGAGACACAGCAGAGTTCACCTGCTCTGAAACTTCCATCTCAATAAGTTCTGTCAACTGTTTCATGCTCTTCAATTTTCTCTCTGGGAGGCTGAGAGACTCTGCAACACTGGCAGAGATGGAGTCTCCCAGAGAAAGCTTAACATTCTGTCTGCCAGCCGCTGATGCTGCTTTGAGCTCAGGAATGTCACGGACTACCCGTCTGACGACTTCTGCACCAAGAGCCTGAGTGATGTTGGATATCACATCACTCAGAACTCTAACCGTCGCACAGTCGGTAGTACCTGCAGCCAACAAGTTCCACTGCGGTTCCGAGATTCTGCTCAAAGACAGTTTTATGATTGGCAGAACATCTTCTTTGGACAGACAGACAGTTTGTTCTGTCTGCAGTTCACACTGGTCCACTGTGGTCGGTTCAGATTGGTCGCTGCTTGTGTCTAATGGAACAATACTTTCCATCAGCGCTTCCATCTCATTATCAAAGTCAACAATGGTCTCCATCATGTCTTCCCATTCAGGTCCTAATTGCTGTTCATTTCCCGACATGTTTTCGGTTTTCGGTACACGGTTCTGCACGGTTCTTCTGGTTGGTTCTCGGTCCATGGTTCGGCGTCGTCACGAAGGAGTGTGGAATCCTGAATTTTCTGACCTGAATTTATAGCCTTTTCTAATCACTTATGACATCACAGATGACATCACAGATGACATCATAATAAAGACATTCAAAATGTACAGTGTAGGCAAATGAGCCTTATGACATCACAGATGGCATCATCGATGACATCATATCATCAGTACAGCAGATAGACAGATGACATTTTAGGTGGAAAAACACATCTGAATTCTGCTAAAAACTGACTCCAGATCAGTTTTACATCCATCCAGGTGTCTCAGTCTGAAGAATAAATCTGGTTTCTGTTCTTTTTCTCTATAACCCTCTTTGAGCATCAATATTATTAGATGCATCATAGTATGAACAGCAGTTTAAGTGATGCAAAATGAACACAGCAAGATGCAAAACAACTCCAATGTGACACAAAATGAACAAAATGTGACAGAAAACAACCTAAATTTGATGCACAATTATCACCAAAAGATGTAAAACAACCAAAATGTGAGAGAAACAGACTAAAATGATCACAAAATGTTGCAAAACAAAACAATTTCATCCATCCAGATCACAGTCTAAACATTAAATATGATTTTTGTTGATTTTCTCTAGAACCAACTGTGATCATGGGCATTATGGGATGTATCCTAGTGTGAACAGTTTAGAGTCCTACAAACAATCATTGGTTTAAAAAGGTCATTCTGGGTAAACTTTAAGGCTCATATCAGCATGTTGGTCAGAACTATTAGACCATGGAAGGATCGTTTTACACACATTTTGATTGTTCAGTCTAACAGAAATTTGTTCAAAATGGTTCAAAAGTTGTCCTAAATGACAAAAAAAGTTGTCCTGGATGACTGAATATCTGTCTAATGTCACAAAAAATGGTTCAGAACGAATGAAAATTTATCTAATGTGATAAAACTTATTCAACAAGAACCAACATTTGTCCAGAATGACACAGAAATAGTCTAGAATTACTACTCAAAAAATGGTCAAAAACAACTTGAAATATCCATCCATCCATCCATTATCTATACACAGCTTAATCCTCACTAGGGTCATGGGGGTGCTGGAGTCTATCCCAGCTGACTCAGGTGAAGGCAGGGGACACCCTAGACAGGTCACCAGTCTGTCACAGGGCTACATACAGAGACAAACAATCACTCTCACATTCACACCTACGGGCAATTTAGAATGATCAATTAACCTCAGCACATTTTTGGACTGTGGGAGGAAGCCGGAGTACCCGGAGAAAACCCACGCATGCACAGGGAGAACATGCAAACTCCATGCTGAAAGATCCCGGGAAAGCCGGGACGCACACAACTTGAAATATGTCAAATTATTTTTCAGTTCTTTCAAAACTTGTTCAAAATAAACAGATTTTGTACATTTTGACAATTTTTGACAATTTTGGGTCATTTTAGAGAAGTTTTTGTCATTTAGGGCAAAAATGTAATAATTTAGGAGACATTTCTGATCATTTAGGGTGACTTTTTGGACATCTTTTGACTCATTTTTGCACATTTTGAGTCATTCTGGACAAGTTTAGGTGGAAAAAGTGCATTCTGCAAACTTTAAGGCTCACATCAGCATGTTGATAGGTGGTTGGTCAGAACTATTAGAGATGATGGAAGAAGAAACCAGGATCATCTAAAGAAAGGATTAACTCTGTAACATTCCTTCATTTTCAAATATATTCACATTTTAAATGGCCACGAAAACACAGAAAGAGATGGCTTGCTATAGAACAAAAGAACAAAAAAAGTATTTCGTCTTTAAATAGTCAGACCTGGATGTAAAATTAATTTGGTGTCAATTTTTCCCAGAATTCAGATGTGTTTCTCCTCCTAAATGTTATGTGTCTATCTGCTGGACTGATGAAGTTCTGGGGCTCAGAAATGATGGAAAAAGTCCATTAAAAAGTGATAAATGTGGACCCACCTCTATGGACTTCAAGGACCTGGAACTCTGGAAATATTCATGAGATGAAGGTAGAACTCTGATCATTAATAAATTTACTGGAGATGAAGAACCAGATGGTTCTTTTGTGTAATATTGCTTACATTTGTGGTGATTTTGCATGTTTCTGCTGGCATATTTGAATTTGAACTCTTACTAACTCTTCTAGCTCAATGACTATTGTAGCTGGAAACGGCTGATTTTTGGTGGAATATCTACACAGGGGTACAATTATGTTAGCACAAGAATAAAACTGAGTTTTCATGGAAACATGAAATTGTCTGGGTGACACCAAACTTTTGAACAGTGGTGTATGTATATATAAACACTATATGCTACATGATATATATATGTATATATATATATATGTATATATATATATATGTATATATCTATCTATCTATCTATCTATCTATCTATCTATCTATCTATCTATCTATATATATATATATATATATATATATATATATATATATATATATATATATATATATATATATATATATATATATATATACACATGTAAGTGACTTATTACAGATGAAGGAATGAAAATCAGAAACATGAATGCTGTTATATTTACTATATTTTGAGAACAGAGAGCAGGATTTAAGATCATTTAATCAGATTACTTCCTTGTTCCACACAGACTACATTGTGTAGCTTTTCCAGTCTCCACTGACACCAACTTACTGATCAGATCTCACCATCTTTATCTGTCAAATTAGATTTAAGACCCACATAGTGTGGTCCTATTACATATGAAATTCTCTGTTGGATTATTTGTTGGTCTAGTCTGATGTTTGATCCTCTAGTGAAGTCTTGTAACATGCACTCACTTAACTGTAAAATACTAATGCATTTACAAGAAAACAATATTCTTCCAACATGGCAACAAAGCATTTAATATATTCATGAAAAAAATAACACACATACATAAATGCCCAAGTAACAGGTCATTTACAAGGGCAAAACCCAATACTGAAACTTTTTTTAAATTAAAATTTGCCTTAAAAAGACATTTCATGTTCAAACTCTTGGTAGGAATTAGTTATATGTCAGCATGAGTTAAAACAAAAAAATTAAAAATACATTCTTCAAGTTCTTTGAGTAAGACTCCCAAATGTATCAAATGTGTTCCTTCATCAAACTGCACAAATGTCATGCAGCATGTGTTATCCCACATAATCATTCATGACTGAAAAGCAGCATTTCATCAAGCATCTCTTCAGTATTTACAGCAATATCACATAAGGCAAAGTTTATATTCAGTTGCTTTTTTTGGTTGAATGTCAGTCTGCAATAACATCTTTATACGGCAGGTAGACCAAAAACTGTACACGAGCTGAGGGAAATAAACAACATGCTCACTCCTTCTCCTCAGTATAACCTCATATGTATTAGAAAATGCACTGAGCTGCATGCACTGGTGTGCAGATGTTCACTGTGCATTAGTTACTGCATGCATTTGCGATTATTCCACTTCAGAAACACAGACTGACACTGTGTTGACAAAAACAAAGTCTGTAACTTAAAACTTTGCATCCATGTTGCTGCAGATGTGCACTAAATGAAGCTGTGCTGGGTTGGGACTGCAGGATGAACCCAGTTTGATGACCCGCAGAGACGTAGAAACTGCAACGGCGCCATCTGAAGGCAGTACGGAGGTATTTCATCAACACAACTCTGGCTCTTGTTCATGTTTCATCCTTGTGGCCACAATCATGGCCTCAAACACTTAAGCCCAAAATTATTCACACCCTTATCACATGAAAGGAGTTTAATATTTTTTTCAGTTACACATCAGTGTTTCACCTCAGATTTGACAAAAACAAGACATGCAGGCAAGTCTGGGACCATGACCAATTATGTTGTGTGAAGTAACACTGTTGAAGGTGTTAAATTAAACTCCAAAATTATTCATACCTCGGTGATACCAAGACAGATAGTCGTAGGATGTTCCAACAAACCATTCTCTCTAAGGGTCTAAAGTGTTTAATATTGTTTTCAATGTTTCTGAGTTTTTGTTTTTTAACCAGTTTTCTGACCATAAAAGTCGACTTGCTTGTGACATTTCAGTCACTTTCAAGTCAATGCAAGACTTGCCATGGCAAAGACCAAAGAGCTCAGTGAGGACTTGAGAGCCTGCATTGTAAACACCAACAAACAAGGAAAAGGGTACATAAAAAACTGCCAAACAATTTCAGGTGCCAGTGGCAACGGTGCAAAGTATCATCAAGAAGTACCAAAAATTTCACACAATCAAAAACCTCAAAGGTCGGAAGTCAGTAATGTCACCTCGACTTTCCAGAAAGATCACGTGAGATGTTGAAAACAATCCAATGACTACTGCCAAGGCTGTCCTGAAGGAACTAAGTGAAGTAGTGTGACTCTATCAAGGCAGACACTCCAGTGGATTCTGCACCAAAATAGTCTCTATGGACCAAGAAAGATCTCCCTGCTTCAACCAAAGCATGTAGAAGCTCCTCTGACCTTTGCAAAGATGTACCTAGAGAAAGACCAAATCTTCTGGTCATCTGTTCTGTGGTCAGATGAAACAAAAATTGAGCTTTTTGGGCACAGAGATGTGGCTTTCATCTGGCAAAAGAGGGGCGAAGCCTACAAGCCAAAGAACACAGTCTCTACTGTGAAACATGAAGGTGGAAGCATCATGATGAGGAAAGAGCAATATATCAAGATTCTGGAAGAAAACCTCAAGCAGGCAGCAGAGAACCTGAAGCTGGAGGAGCGTTGGACCTATTAGCAGGACAACGATCTGAAGCAGACAGCCAAGAAGGTGAAGAAATGGTTCCAGGACCAAGATATTAATGTTATGAAGTCAGAGTCCTGATTTAAACCCCATCGAGAACCGATGGATCGAGCTCAAGAAACGAGTGACAGCACGGAAACCCTCCAACCTCAAGGATCTTGAAACATTTGCAAAGGAGAAATTCCTGCAGATACTTGCAAGAAGCTTGTGAGCAATTAGAAAAATCATTTGGAGGCTGTGATCGAAAACAAGGGGTTTGCAACTGATTATTGAGACAGTATGAATAGTTTTGGACAATGTCACCCTGTTGAAGATGTTTCTTTACACTTTCTGTCTTAAATAAATCGGTTATAGCTTCAGGCTTTCTAGGGTGTCTTATTTATATCAAATCTGAGGTAAAATACTGATGTGTAACTGAAAAAGTTAAGAATTTTCTTGTATTTGACAGGGGTATGAATCATTTTTGGCTTAAGTGTATTTGACCTCATAGCAACACTGTCCTGAGCTGGTGGCTCTCTTAAGACTAGTGTGTCCCTTTAAGATCCTGGATGCTATCATGAGTCTTCTTCGCTGTAGAAAAATATGTAGTAGAAGAGAGCGCTGACAGCCAGCAGGGCGACCGACAGCATCATGTTCCTCCGGTTCTCGCCTCTTAACGTTTCCAGCTCCTTGTCTAGAAACAGAAAAACCAAACTGACGTTAGCCAGTTGGGGTTTTGTGGCTAAGTTGGCAATAGATAACCTACATAGAGTGTAGACACTTTACATATAATACAGTAAAGTTGTATAATCTGACAATGTTCCATCATATTATTATTAGAAATCGAACTGTTCTGTGCTTATAATCCACCTCTTTAGGGCAACAAAATGTGACTTTCATGGTTGATTAGTTTCCTGATTATTTTCTAATTTGACATGTCTGCAAAATGTCAGAAACTTGTTAAAAATTAAATTATTATTAATTATATAATTGTATTTTGTTTAAAATGGCTGTTTTGTGTGACACAAACAGCAGGGTAGATTTTTAAAAAGCAGCATATTCTCAATTATTTTAGCTCCACACTTCTAATCTCTTACAGCCCTGTTTAAAGATCTCGACAATACATTTTTAAGACTTCAATTGGCTTTAAAAGCAGTTATGATTTCACATTAAGTGCTGCTTGCATGTACACATCTTAAGCTGATATTCAAAATGAGCGCAGAGAATTTGACTTTTAGCATCAGCGAAGGTCAGACATTCAAGACAAAAAAGAATAACATAATGTTGAGTGCATGTATAAATGCAATGAATAAGGAGTTTTAAAATGTGGTCTCACCTAGCCTTTGCACTCTCTCATTCATGATCGCCATTTCATCTTCTAGTTCTTGTCTGTGGAGCAGATAGACAGGACGAGAGAAAGAGAAACGGCACACTTAGAAGGATTTTCACTCATCCTGGTCATCGGTTTTATTCCCTGGGCTCTGTTCCTTGGATTTACAGTGGTGATAATTGGTGGTTAATATTTCTTGTTTTAAAGTCATAGAGCTCAGTTAAAAAAGACAAACCAGCACGAAGAGGCACAGATCAACCACAGAGAGATGTGAAACAGCCACAAAGTGACACCAAACATGTCAAAATGACCACAAACAGACTCTAAACCATCACAAATTGACAAAAAACAATCACAGACACAAAACAGGCGCAAAGTGATACCTAATGACCACAAAGAGATGCAAAACTACCACCAAAATATGTCAAAATGACCACAAAGAGATACTAAAACACCACAAATTGTCAAAAACAAACAACCACAGAGTCAAAACAGACATAAAGTGACTCAAACAAACCACAAAGAGATGCAAAACTACCATCAAGATATGTCAAAATGACCACAACTTGACACAAAACCAGTATAAATTGCTGAAAACAAGAAATTACAGACACAAAGTGACACCAAACATCCACAATGAGATGCAAAACCACCACAAATTATCAAAAACAAACAACCACAGACTCAAAACAACCAATAAGTGACACAAACAAACTCCAAAGAGATGCAAAACCACCATCAAGATATGTCAAAACAACCACAATGTGACACTAAAACACCATAAATTGACAAAAACAGACAACCACAGACAAAACGAACACAAACTGGCAAAGCAAACACAGAGAAAAACTAAAGTGGCTTCAAGGAGACACAAATCTGCCACAACGAGATGCAAAACTACCTCAGACACAATAAATGAGCTTAAGGACATGCAATGGATCACAGTGTGAGTGCAAAGATCACTAGTTGTGTAACTGTGTTTGTAGTCTCTTTCAGTCTGGGGGTCTTCCTCCTACAGGAGCAGATGGGAGCCTATTTCTTCATGAAGTGTAGTGTTGCTGCTCCTCCATCCTCACCTGTCCTTCTCGGACATCTTCTCCTTCCGGCTCTTGAACTCGGCTCTCTCCAGGTTGTCCTGGCAACGGGCCCGCCGCTCCTCCAGCCGGTCGATCTGCGGAGTTCACAGGTCAGATACCGATTATTAGTGATGGTCCTGTGATACCTGAGGCTCTGACACATGCGCAGTAGCTCATGAAGCTAACGCAGCGAGCCACTGTGTCGACGCGTAGTTTGGTCACATGACTGGTGACGTTTGAATCACTTCAGCGACGTTCAAAGCACTCAACTGTTTCCAATCACCTGATTGGTTCGGTTTATGTGAATCGCCTGGCAGGATCGAATGTGTTCCGGGATAGGAGATCCTATTTAGTGTCCTTCATGTGAATTATTTTTCGCAGAGTAGGTTGGTTTTGTTGCTGTTGTTGCTTTGAGAGATGGTAGTGTTGTATCAGATTGTGTATTCCGTAGAGAATCAGGATATATATATATATATATATATATATACACACACATATATATACTGATTGTTTCACAGGTCCAGTGTGTGATACGAGGCTGCTCTGTGCCGTATGAACGGGTTTTTTCCAAGGCTGGGGAGATAGTCAGTAAAAGAAGAAGCCGCTTCAGTCTGAAAACTGCTGACAAATTGCTTTTTTCTAAATAAAAATTCATAACCAGTTGCACAAGCATACCCTCTTTACCAATGAACCCCAAGATATAATTTGCCAAAACCCGTAATTTAATCTGTATTTGCTCCAGCCCCATGTGAAAATGACATCAGTCTGTATTTATAGAGAGCATCTCATGAATGTAGCAGCACCGTTTAATTGTTTCTTAACACAGAATATCAGTGAAGAGTAATATAGGGTTACAGACAAACATATAATATAAGAAATAAGAATAACAAGAAACGTGCTCTTCAGTTGTTATTGTCATTATTATTACTAGTAATATTAATATTATTGCATCCACTAAAAACCATACAATCATCTAGTGTAGTTGAACAGAAATGTGCATGGCGACTCAAAGCCAAAACAATCCATGAACCAACCATGAATCGATTGCACTTCATTCTATTGACCACTAGATGTCCTACTGGAGCACTGTGTGTCAGTGAAGCCTCGAGTAATCAACCATGTTTTGAATGAAGTATCGAAGCTTCAACAAAGCCTCGATCAGCCATCACTACCGATTATTAATCACACTTATTGGAGTTTAAAACACCGTCGGACGAGGTTAGACACTAAATAATGCAGTGAAAAGACACAAGGGGAAGCTAGGAATGAATGAAATACGTATAAAGCTGAATGCTACGCAGCTAAACAGGCAGCTGAACAGCTACTAGCTAGCTAACGCAGCTTCACATGTTTACCTCGGTGGCGACGCTGACTTTCTCTCGTCTTTTGTCCTTCAGTTTGGCCATTTTGCTTCCAAATAGTTTCCCTAGAGTTCCCTCGGCAGCCTGTTTGACAGAAACTGTGACTGTACGGAAGAGTTCTTCTTCTTCGTCGTGTTTATTTCTTGAACCGTTCAGAGACTCTGCTGCCCTCTGTCGGTGTGAAGTTAAATGACACCTAAACCTGGCGTGCATTTACCTCCCACATTTTAATTACCCAGTTGGAAGTTGTAGGCCGACCCTTAACCCTCCTGATAGGTTCGTTTGTCAGGAACAGCAGTGATGTTCCTGGGTCATGCTTAATTATTCAAAAATGTCAGAAATCAAAAAATCCCAATAAAGATTGTTTGTGTCTCATTATTAACTCCATTACTAACATTTCTATCAACATTTAGTGCAGCTGTGTTCTTCACCTTTCACAGATCAGGGTTCAGTGAGGATAATTCACTTGTTTCTCAAACAAAATGCAACTTTTTGCATGTACAATGGAAAGACCTACATATAAAATACAATAGTTTTTCACAACATTGATTTTTTTTTTAAACTTTATTCTACATTTTGATTTTTTTTCTTTTCATGGAGTGATGCTGATAAATTAACACAATAAACATCTTCTGTACAGAGTGGTTTTGCAAAAATGTGAAATGTGAAAGCCAAGCAGAATAAGTTTCATATTGAAAAAATACTTTTAACAGTTTTTTTTCCGATTTTATTTTATTTTATTTGTTTTGTTTTTTTTTTTAGCTTAAAATGGGTCAATTTGACCTGCACCATAACAGGAGGGTTAATGCTGCCTGAAACACACTTTGAAATTTGGGAAACTCTCATTACATTTGTGAAATGTTTAAAAAGGGGGAGATTTTCTCAGTTTATTTTTTCACACGAGGACCACATTAGACCAGGTACAGATCACAAACCACTATGCTCAGACGGACCACATCTGAACTGTGTTATCCCAGACAGGTTGAAAATTACCTCAACCATGTGTGAAGTACATTTCTTGCTCAAACTTCTTTAAAGCACAGTTTCTGATTTGTGAAATGTTTAATCTATGTGTCAAAATACAAAAAAATATGGATATTTTCACTGCTTTTTTCACTCGTAGACCGGATCTAAAACTATAATGGGTCAAATCTGAACTCAAATGTCCCAGAGAGGCTAAAGATTCTTTAAACCACAGTCTCTGATTTCTGACACTTTTATTGCATTTGTGAAAATGCAGATAAAAGCATATTCTGTCCTTTTTTTCACCTCTGAACCACGTTAGACCAGGTCGAAGTTTAAAACGACTGAAACCAGATGGTTCAAACCTGGACTACATTGTTGCATAGAGCCTAAAGAGTCTTCATTTCTGAGGTGTAAAAGAAGCTGTAAAATTTTTTTTTTGTAGTTTCACAGATCAGAAACAGTGTTTAAACTTTAAATCATCCTTTAAAAACTGCATTTTGTGTTTACTGTGGGTTTCTTTGTTCAATATTTAAATTAGTTAGATGGTCTTAAACATTTAAGTGGGTGAAATATTCAAAAAAATCTGAATCAGAGAAGAGAGCAAATACTTTTTCACGGCACTGTATTTGGGAAAACTCACTTCATATGTGAGCCGTCTAAGCTCAGTGGTTTTTCATCTTTAACTGATCTAGAGTGATTCAGCACTGTGTGCTCAAACTGTGTCCTTCTGCATCATTTTAAAACATTTTAATGCCTATATCACATTAAAACACGGGTATTCTGAAATCAATGGAAGACTTAAACTATTTGGGATTACAGTAACAGCAGCCATCCTTAAATTAGGAACATTGGCACCTACTTTCCATGCTTCCAAAAGGGATAGTTTTATTTCTGTCTGGGCTGCTGTCCTCGTGTGAACACAGGGCTAAACACAGAGAGGTGAGCAGAGTTCTTGTTGATCGGTACTAATCGGATTATTTGACCTGAGAGGACACGACGTGATCAGCTGGGAGGAAAGTGACGAGGCCAGGCAATCTCCTCTCCTCTGCATCCTTTTTTATTCTAGAACAAAAAAAAAATGCCTCTTTTTATCAACAGGGACCAAATATTTGCACATCAGGTTCATCTGCTGGAGCACAAATTGAGGGTGAGTCACTGTTTAATTTACCGAATTTCAAATAGAGGGATTAGTTTATTATATATCGATGTGAGATTTCTCCTTTAGCTCCACTAAGGAATCCACAAACTACATGTAAATGTCCTTTTGGAACGTATTTCACCGTGTTTCAGAGTAAAGAGGAGCGAATACTCGAACTGGAGACGGAGAATGCTATCCTTCATTTAAGACTGTCTGAGGTAAGAAGATATCTGTCATTTATGACACACAGGCTTTAGTCTGCAGGTGATTTTCTGAACATTTTATTCTGATATTTTCTGCTCTGAGGGCCAATTCAGGACATTTGTTACTGATTTAGACAAACCTTTGTTTTAATAATGACACTAACTTAACACTGTGCGTAATTTTGAGAAAACATTTGGCATTATTTCATTTTAAACTGAAATAAAGTAATAATAAATTAATAAAAAATGATTCGATATCTGAGTTTCTTCTATTTATGCTTCCGATTATTAGTTAGCTGATATTTTAAAGCAGCATTAGAAGAGAGACAAATTCCATAATTCAACACAATGAACATTGAGCTTGAACACTGAAGGGGAGTTGGCTGAATGTGTTTACCTGTACTGTAGAAAACACACTCATTTTACAGCCTGTTCATTTTATATCGTTTCCCCTGTACTTTAACTGTGAATTTATATGCCTAATGCAAAACAACATACGTGTAGTTTTTTTTTTAAAGGAAATGTTTTTTTAAATGCATTTGCAAATATATCTTAATTTTACAAATATTTCTTTTTTGTTTAATAGATGAATATGTTGCATTTAGATTTACTTATTTATTTAGAAAGATAAATAGATTTTTAAACAATTTGTGATGATTATCATTTGCATGAGATGTTGATTTTGTTGGTTTTTGACTCTCCTGCTCTTGATCTGTTATGACTTTTTTTTTAACTGTTTCTTTTACAGCACAGCTTCTGTATAAATGTAAATAAATACAACTGTAAATAAAAGCTTTAGGATCTACTGTATGCCACACGCAAGAAATCAAACTAATAGACTAAAAAAGCCCAATATACAAACTTGTATATTGGATCTGTTGTGTAGCACTAGATGTTGATGTCCCTTCTTGCTTCTTAAAATAAAGTTATCTATGGCATGGCAGTAGAGGACGTTCTTGTTTCAGTTTGTATTTAGCAACACACTGGTTGAAATAAAGCATGTTTCTTCTATGTGGTGTATTTTCTTTTAGAGTTTGGGGAAACTGCGTCGGGACCATGAAGAGGACACTAAATGTGAGAGCCATCATCAGCTCCAGTCCAACACAGAGAAAATAACTCAGTCCGCCCTCGTCAAGCTGCTTTCTAACGTCCAGGTGCAAATGAAATGTGTTTGTGTACACGGTAGATGGTGATTTTTCTGTACGTTTAGTAGTCATGTGAAACACACACATTTAAAGTGTCTTCTGTGTTGGTTGCAGGCTGTGAAGCAGGACCTCAGTGAGCTGTTTGCAGTGTACGCCAGCTTTGCCTCTGAGCTGGAGGAGCAGAGCAAGCAGCTCCTGGAGAAGGTAGAACAAGCCAGCTGCTGCCTGAATGGTCACCATGGAGATGAGTTTCAGAGTGAGTACCTGGATAAGTGGAACCACAGGCTAGTCAAGGTGTAGCATCTTTTATATCTCCTCAAGGCTCTGTCTCTGAAGGAGTTGTTTTTGTTTTGTTTTTTAAGCTATTTGGACTCTGGAGTGAATCCTGGGTGAAGTGAGCTTTAACAAGTAGGCAGCCTCTAAACCAGTGGTGTTGAACATACAGCCCACCACAGGGTCCAATCCGGCCCGTGGGATGACTTTTACAAAGTGTAAAAATTACAGAAAAGACTCTAAACATTGTGCAATATAATCTCAGTCAGAAGCTTTAGCACAAAAGAGTTTGGTTTGGTGGAACCCGGTCCTGTTATTGATGCACTGCCACAACTTTCATGTATTTTCTATGTGTAAATTATCTACATTTACAAGGCAGGAGGATAACTGAACCTTCTTCCTTAATAGTTCCCACCTTAGCTTGTATGGTGTGGTGTCAGGATTACTACAGGGGTGTGGAAATGAATGTAAATTTTAAATCATTTCTAGATCTTGACAAGTTGTTTCGATCCATCCATCCATTATCTTCATACTTTTCTCCTATCTGCTCACAGCCTGCAGTTCAGCCAAGAAGTTCTTGATTTTTTTTGTTACATGACTGTTTTTTTCAAAACAGAATCTAGTTAGACCAAACAGTTCATTTTTGGCATTTTTTAAAAAATAAGACCTGCAAAATAAAGTGATTGAGATGAAACATCACAATTTAAAGCTTAGATTTTGTTAAGTTTACCAATACTGATGAGTTGTTATCAGATTTTCCAATGGTCCTCGAATTATCTCATCTGTGAAACTCACTCATTAATAATAGGCATTTTTTGTCTATGTCCATCCATCCATCATCTAAACACCACTTAATCCTCATTAGGGTTGTGAGATGCTGGAGTCTATTCCAGCTGACTGAGGGTGAAGGCAGGAGACACCTGGACAGGTAACAGTCTATCACAGGACTACATAGAGAGACAAACAATCACACTCACATTCACACCTACAGACAATTTAGAATCACCAATTAACCTCAGTGTGTTTCTGGACTGTGGAGGAAGCTGGAGAACCTGGAGAAAACCCACACATGCACAGGGAGAACATGGAGACTCCATGCAGAAAGATGCCAGGTCCAGACAGGAACCAGGGATCTTCTAGCTGTAAGGCGACTATGCTAACCATCAAGCTATGCTAACAGACAGACAGACAAACGTACACTGATCGTCACATAACTCCACCGCATTCCTTTTTCGGAGTAATAATATAAATATAATAATATAAAGAGAACATATGGGACAGTATCTTTAAAGTAACACCCAAAGTGAACTTCTACGCCTCCATCCTCTCATCTTTTACATGATACCCAGTTTGCTCCGATGCTGCTGAGCAAGAGATGCTTTTAAACAAGGTTTTTTTAGGGCAAGATTCACTTCCATGAACTTTTTTCACTTTCTCATTCACCCTCTATGTGCGGCAGTAATTCTGAAGTGGCTTACAGCTAATGTGCTGCCTGTATCTCTGTTAAGACGCCTTGCTATGTGGTAATCCTCACTCCGCCCTCCAGGCTGTCCAATAGTGACTGTGTGGTTAAATGCAGTTCAGCCAGTCAGCTGCTTCAGCACGTCTCAGGTGATTGGAGGGAAGTGATCTTGTCACAAGCTCTGGTCCAGATTAGCCTGAGTACAGGCCGCACAAAGTGCTGCAGGCAGGAAATCAGGACTTGTGTGATTCTGGTTACTGAAGGGTTTCCTCTTATGTTGCACTTTGTTTGGTGTTTTTGTTCTTCAGACTGATGACTGATAGCACAGAGGTGCAAGCTTCTGGACTTTTCCACGAATGTTAAAGCTGTGTTTGCTGCACAGAAGATCTCTTAGGCTGCTTATATTAAAAATAGACAGAGCTGGCGTGCATCATGTCCAAATCTTGGCAAAGCTGAGATTAAAAGCAACACATCTCTCATCAGTAACACTGGAGATGATTCCTCTAAACCCTGTGTTTTATGAATACCTTATGTCTTTATCTTCTACATTCTGAAAACACACTGAATGAAGAGATTACACATCCTTATGGCCACATAATTTTGTGAAGATTGCAGTAATAATCCACAGTAATATAAGATATCTGTGGTCTTTTCCTACTCCTTTGTTGAGTTTTTGAGGATAATTTGTGCCTTAAATAATTTTTAATCAACAAAGACAGAATTGTGGCCATTCAAAATACAGTTCTTTTTATAATGAATGAACATCTCAGCCTGTCCTGTGTTTGTGTGAATGGACCTGTTTGCTGCCAAGTTTGTACATTTGTGCTCCAGGATTAAAGACTTGGTGTGATTTCAAAGATGCACACCAGGAAACAGATAGAAACAGCTGGAGGCTTCATTATTTGTTGTGGAAAACACAATGCTGAATATCCGTACGGAACATTTAACCTCAGCTCACGACATGAGATTCCTCATATTTTTTGATTTCGACTGGACTTTTGCCGTCCGTGTCCAGATTTGCAGGATCGTGTTGCAGCCCTGGAGCGCTCTCTGGAGGAAGAAAAAGAGAGGTGCAGATCAGAGAGGCAGAAGAGGAAAGAACTTCACAACATGCTGGTGGTGAGGAGACGTGGAGCATTCTACTCAGAAAGGACGAACTAGGGTAAATCTTATAATATCTGATGTTTGTTTGGCTGCAGGAGCTGAGAGGGAACATCAGGGTTCACTGCAGGGTTCGTCCAGTTCTAGCCTTCGACCACGTCCAGACCTCTGGATCAGGGTAAGTAAACATCACAGTGCATCATGACTCCACACTGTATCAAAAATGACTAATCAGTGCTTGAAAAATTGAGGAAATGTAATGTTATCCTTTTCTCTCTCAGGCCTGCATCATCAGAGGAAGTAATCAGTGCAATCAGTGATGTGAGTTTTCTCTCAGAATGGATTTTCTTTGGTTGCTTCTAACCTGCTTCACTTTCTAGTCATTCCTTGTTGTTTTTTTCAGGACACGGTGATGGTGAACTGCTTGAAGACGGGGATGCCAGTGCAGAATAAGATGTTTGAGTTTGAGAGGTAAATACAAACATCATGGTCCACTGATTTTTATATGTATGTTTGTTTTTTTTTTTTTTTTAAACAAATACTCAGTGTGGTGATTGTGTGTCTTCCAGGGTGCATGGACCAGACGATTCACAGAATGCTGTGTTTGAGGAAGTCAAGTCGCTCCTTACTTCCCTGCTGGATGGGTGAGTGAGAAGTGATCTAAAGCACTAGACCAGGGGGGTCAAATCAAATTCATCTTAGCTCAGGTTCCACATTCAGACCAGTTTCATCTCCAGTGACCAGTAAAATCACAGCATAATGAACTAGAAATAACCACAACTCCTAACATTTCCTTTGTTTTAGTGCAACAAAGTACCTTTTGAAAATGTTCACACTTAAGGAATTATCTTAATACAAAACATTATGAACAATCTAATTTTTTTTTTTTAAGAAAAATAAATTCAATTTTGACAACATTATGCCTCAGTTTATCATTTACACATTACAACTTCCAGATCACAGCGTGTCTACAAAGGAACACAACATTTAGTCACAGCTATCTGGAACTCAGTGATTTTACTTTATGATCAAAACGACAAAAAAAGACAAAAAAAAAGACAAAAAACTAAAAACAAGACAAAATATTACAAAAATGAGACACAAAATGACAAAAAAATAAGACAAATGACATGAAACAAAACAAAAAAAGAGACAAACAAGTTACAAAGCGACAAAAAAAATTGACAAAACAAACGAGACAAAGAAAAACACAAAACAGCCAAATCGATGCACAAAACAATGAATAAAGCGAAACACAAAATGACAAAAATAAGACCAAAAAAAACACAAGCGAGACAAAAAGGAAACACAAAATGACAAAAGCGAGAAACAAAGCGACAAACATGAGACAGATGACAAAGGTCAGAAAAACACAAAAAACAACAAAAACAAGACAAAATATTACAAAAATGAGGCACAAAACAGCAATGAACAATCTAGTATTTTACTTTATGATCAAAACAATTTGTCATGCTCTAGAAATTATTTTAAATTTACAGTTTTACAAATTTACAATTTGCAGTTAATGTCTTCTCTGTAATTTTTACACTTTACAAAGTCATTCAGTGGGCTGGATTGGACCCTCTGGAGGGCCGGTTTTGGCCCACGGGCCGCATGTTTAACACCCCTGCTCTACACTATTGCATATCTGAATAAAGAACACCACAAACATGATAATTTAAAGCTGCAGCATTAATGGAATGTGTTCTTCCTGTTTGCCTTGCAGCTATAATGTGTGCATCATGGCTTACGGGCAGACAGGCAGCGGAAAAACTCACACCATGATGGGATCCCAGCTGGAGCAGCACTCAGGCATTCAGCAGGAAGCACAGCAGGGAATCATCCCCAACGCTGCTGCTGAGCTCTTCCGGTGAGCGACAAAAGGCCTGTTTATTCAGCCCAAAAAACGGCCAGAACGGAATGAACAAACCTCTGCAAGGATGTGGGGAAAGCCTTAACTCGAGATGTTGTCTTTACCTGTCCGTCATTGTGCACCTGTCCTCGTGTGACCTCCAGGCTGCTCTCTGAGAAGCCAGGCGAGAGTCACGCGGTGGAGGTGTCGGTGATGGAGGTGTACAACAACGAGGTGTTTGACCTGCTCGCCAGAGACGAGCACGGAAACGCCGTGGGCCAGCGCCGGGACGTCATCACCACCTCCTCCGGCACCAGCCAGGTCACCGGCCTCACATATCAGTGAGTACAGACAGAGCTGAGGTGAAAAGGAGAAGCTCTCCAATCTCGTTGTACACTGTATAATGACAATAAAGCACATTCTATTCCATTCTGCAGCGTTTTTGTATATGCTCCTGAGAACGAGGGGAAAAAGTGTCTTTTAATTGAACTTTTTTGTGATTTCCTGCCTTTTTGGAGCTAAAACCACAAATTTAGAATTTTTCAAAAAACAGAACAATTTTACTGTAAAAAAAAAAAGATAGATAGACAGACAGAGAGACAGACAGATAGATAGATTTTCTAATGAAACTTTAAGAAACTAAATTAAACTGGGCATGAACATGAATTAAACTCAACAGTCTCCATTTTCCACAAAGTTTCCCTCATCCCACCAGATCACATGAGATTTCATCTGAAAGGCCAGGATGTCCTCTACTGAGCACATTAGGATTTAGTAGGGAAGCTCAAATGAATCAAGATATATAGATTAAAACAAATGTCCAGTACAGAGGACATAAATGAATGGGCTGGATCTCAGGAGGATATCAAGGCTCTAAATGTGAGATTCTGCTAGTTTCATGAATGTTTGGTTTGCTTTTCATGTGTACTGTTTTGTAGCAGAAATTCTAGTGTTTCTAATGACGTATAATGTGAGAAGAGGGTGTTTATACTGACGAACCCACATAGAATTATCAATCATCCTGTGCTGCCTTTTCTATTGACCTTCATAACTTTTTTAGTCCTCGGTTTTACAAACAGAAGCTCTCCTCAGCTTTATTTGCAGCCTCAGTGGGCAGATAAAAGAAGCTCAGCCCAGTCGATGCCACTTGTTTGTGGGGCTTTAATTAGATAAAACAGCCAGATATTTTTCTCACAGTTTGACATTGGAGAGAATAATGATGCTGAAGAAGAGGGTAGGTGAAACACCGGGACTTCTAGTGAATGCTGCTGGTGTTCTGGAGCTGCTTGATGTGTAAATAGAAGGTTCATCATCAGGCAGGAAGGCCAGATGTCATGTTGATCAGGATGCGAAAAACTTCTTCTGTCTCCAGCTTGACAAAACATTTGAATAATTTAATCTTTAAAACCTGCATTAACTTTTTTTTTCTTGCTCTGGAAAGCAGCAGAGAAAAACTGCAATATCGACTTTTGTTTGTTTCTTTCTGCATAAAATTTGACCTAAAATGAGGGACGTTTAAAAAACTCTACTACTACTAAAGAGGATTTAAAGGCAACCAACCGTAGACAGCTGTTCCTCGACTTCAGCACTTTCCAGGAGAGCTTTCAGTATTACAGATGGAAATAAAAATAATTCATTATAGCATGGTTGTCCTAAAGTCCTCCAGTGAAACACACTGCAGGGAATCTTATTTAGCAATATCAGTCATTATCACTCATATGTACACAGTACAAAAAATATTGGCTGATATATCAATGGCAGAAATTTTTACAGTTTTACTCGTGGCTCCAAAAAATCCCTTAATAGTCTACTGATAACTGCCAGATGTGGCTGAGAATAATGCTGCTATGAGTTGGTGAAGGTGAAGTAAAGAATAAACTGTGGACGCCAAAACCGAAGCAATGACTTAAACGATGACTAACTCTCCAGAGCTCAGAGGAACTGGTTGTTAATCTGCAGTCAGATTGTCACTGACAGTCATTTCATTCATTGTAACCATAAAAACACTGATAGCAGCTTTAAGTAGCTGGAAATGCACTGAGAGAGCGCAGACCTCCTCCAAGGCTGTTCATTCCCCCATATGGAATTATCAGAAATGCAGCATTTGTTTATTAGTTATTGATGATCAGAAATCACAGCAACATAGAATTTGGCCATTTAGTATAGATGTACTGCCGTCCCTCACCATATCGTGGTTCGCTTTCCGCAATCTCACTGTATTGCAGATTTTTAAATTGTATATATCTTATTTTGTATCGCAGATTTTTCGCTATATTGCGGGATTTTGCGGTATATAGGTATTTTTATATTTATTATTTTAATTATTTTTGTGGTAAAATAAGCATTTTGTAGCCTAAAAAATGAAAACAATATAAAAACATATTTTAAAAAATAATATTTAAAACATATTAAAATAATTTTAAATTGTGCATAGTGTTGCTCTGTGGTGTGTTTTTGTGGTAGGTTTTAAAGTGTAGAAAGTGCTTAAGAGCATAGGAAGTGTTTATTAGAGTGTGGGAAAGGTTTATAAGAGTGTGGGGAGGGTTTATAAAGTAAGCCTTAAAATATATATAATTAATAAAATGAATATAAGGTTTTTTATCTATCACGGGGGATTCTGGACCCTAACCCCCGCGATAGACGAGGGACCACAAACAAAAGGATCTCGCACAAAATGACACCGTACTGCTATCTCACAACGATCCAGAAATCTTAAGCAAATCACTCGGTCCTTGTGTCATTTCTGACCTTCCCTGAAAATTGTCATCCAAATCCATTGGCCCGTTTTTGAGTAATGTTGCTAACAGACAGACAGACAGACAGACAGACAGACAGACAAACCAGCGCTGATCATCACATAGCTCTGCTGCATTCCTTGGCAGAGTAATAAAATTCTAAGTACTGGGTTTCCTGTCTGGTCTACAGGCCTGTGTGTGACGCCTCAGAGGTGATGCAGATCATCAGCAGCGTCCTGAAGCTCAGAGCTCACTGTCCCACCCTCGTCCACACCGACTCGTCTCGCTCTCACCTCATTGTCACCCTCACCATTTCCTCCAAGAGCCCCAACGCCCTGGCCCTGGGTGAGACGCCTTCTGAAACACTTCCTCACGTCACCTTCCTTCCAGACATTCCTGCTTTGTGACTTTAACCCTCCTGTTCAGCCCGCAGGCTTCAGAGTGCCAAGATGGACATGCAGCGCTCCGCCCAGAGGGAGTGGTGGAGTCCACGCTGTCGCCGTGCCAACCCCTCCGCCCGCCAGCCATCATACGAACTCTTTGCAAGCCCCGCCTCCTCTCCATGCCCCTCCCCATCCCTTTCCCCATGCCCCTCCCCCAGACACAGCATCTCTCAGACGGAGTTCAGGACCAAGCTGCAGCTGGTGGACCTGGCCGGCAGCGAGTGTGTCGGTAGGAGCTCAGTGCTTCAGGGTGGTCTCTGAAACTGTAGTTATCCTGGGAACTTTGATCCCTGAGTGTTTTACGGTGCATTAGACAAGATTTTTAACTGGAAATGAACTCATCTTAACACGGCAAATTGCAAAATGGGGTTTGGGGCAAAAGAGTAATTGAGATGTTGCAGATAAAATGCTGCTAAAAATTTAATTCCAGTAGGTACATGCCTTTGATCTGAGGGGTAAAGACAGCAAGCTGAACTCATCAGAAATTCACCGTTCATCCTGTCTACATCTCTTTGCACTGTTTTGTGTAAAGCATCTGGCAGCATGTCGGTGCACAAGAGATTCACAAGACAACAGTAATGCAATGTGAGTGCTCAGTGTTTAGCGGTTTTCAGGTATTAGTCTGACCTAGACATCTTGTCCAGTACATATTTACTCAGTTTGTTTCTATTTACTGCAGAAATATCAAATTATAAACAAGAAAAGCACTCAGAGAGCGCAGTACTCCACAAGGTTGCTCAGTATTTTATCCGACGGCTGAAATCTTTAACAAATCCGTGGATCCAGACTACAAGCTGCATCACTGCCAAAATCTAATCACTTGGTCCTTGTGTCATTTCTGATCTTCCCTGAAAATTTCATCCAACTCCGTTTGTCAGTTTTTGAGTAATGTTGCTGACAGACAGACAGACGGACAAACAAACCAACGGCAGTCGTCATATGACTGCCGTATTTCTTGGTGGAATAACCAGGAAGTAGGTGTACTGCAAATCTTAAAAGATCTACAAGAACAAGGCTTTAGTGTTTGAATCAGTCCCTATTTAAGGAATATGTGGCTAAAAAAGGGCCTAAAGAAACAAATTACAGGAAAGCAAAATAGGCCAGGATGACTGGAGTTCCCACTGCTGAGAATCTACAGGATGGGCCATTAGTTTCCATACACAGAAAAAATACACATTTTATGTTGGACAACCGTTTCTATTTATGTAATGTGCTCTAGATAATTACCATTGTTTCGTAAACATATTAATATGTGTTTTCCGCTGTTGATGAACTTGCATTAGCACAGCTGAAGTTGTTCGTAATGACGTTGGTGATATGTTCCTTGAGATGATTTATGTCTCATATCTTTACCTGATACACCATGGCCTTCAAGTGCCCCCAAAGATAGCGTCAAACGCATCTTCTAGGGTATCTGAAAGATAAAAAATATACATTATACATTTTCCTCTGTATGGAAACTTATGGCCCACCCTGTAGATCTCTCTGTCTATCTCTGCCAGTCAGGGTTAGAAAAACTGTTGCCCTACAGATGTGCAGCACAAGTTACCATGGCGATGTACCAAGGCAAAAAGCAAACCGCCGTCGTAGCCCTATAAACCCAGGATTAAACCTGAAGTTACCTGGCTAACTCCACAACCTGCTTCTGTTCTCTGAGTACATCAGCTAACATTGCTGCATCTAAATCTGTGTTCCAGGAATGTCGGGGATTTCGGGTGCAGCTCTCTGGGAGGTGTCGTGTATAAATCGCAGTCTCTCAGCTCTGTCCGATGTCCTGGGATCTCTGGCCGAACAGAGGCCTCACGTCCCCTACAGGAACAGCAAACTCACGCATCTGCTTCAGGACACCATAGGTGAGACTGTTGGCAGTTTTTGACTGCTGCTTCCCATGCCTGCACCCTGAGAAAAAAGTACACACTTCATGGAATCAGATATACACCAAACAGGCAACAGCATCATGACCACCTGCCTAGTATTGTGTTGGTCTCCCTGTATGTGGTCTGAAGTGTTGGGTCTGGACCAGAGGACCTCTCAGGGTGTCCTATGGGGTCTGGACCAGGACGCTAGCAGTGGATCTTTGGGTTCTCTGGGTTGTGCTGTGGAGCCTCTGGGAATCAAACTTGTTCCACTGCATCCTGTTGATGTTTGATCAGAATTGGGTCTAGGAAGTTTGGAGGTCAAATCAACATCTTGGGGAATTGTCATGTTCCTCAAGATGTTCCTGATTGTGTGATGTGATGAGGTGTGTTTTCCTGCACTGACATTTAGGATTTCCATTTGCATGAGGGAGTGTGTTTGTTCTGGGGTTATTTTGGTGTCTAAGTCTCATCAACACAGATGCTAAAATCCAAGGTTTTCCAGCAGAACACCACATAATATCAATATGATCAATGTTACTCACCTTACCTGTCAGTGGTCTTAATATTGTGGCTGATTTGTGTGATCTTTCCTTCCTTGCCTCCTTGTTTGTCTCCTTGTCGTCCACTAGGGGGCGATGCCAAGCTGCTGGTGATGTTGTGTGTCTCGCCGACCCAGCGCTTCATCACTGAGTCCCTGCAGTCTCTAGGTTTTGGCACACGGGCCCGGCAGGTCCAGAAGACGCCCCGAAGGAAAAACCACACCCTCAAAGTGAAGTGATGGAGCAGAGAGGACTTTAAGCAGAGTGTAGGTACCTGGACTAAACTGATCTGAAGTAGAACCTGAGAAAGAGAAAGAAAGGGGATGAATGGTCTGATGGTTGAGTTGTCAGAGCTGCATATTAGACTGTATCTGTGGACCTTTGACACGGTCAGGTTCACAGCCTTAAACGGTGTAATACTATAATTACTGGATGTCTTACCTGATCGATTGGGCTGAATGCCAACTAGTGGGTATTTTTTTTTTCCAAGTGTAAGTCAAGTTAAAACTCCTTCAAGATTTTTTATCTTGTTCCGAATGGACCTTTAGGGGGTGACCAAGCAGGACAATGAGTGTAATCGCTCAGTTATGTCAATGAATCTGTGTTATGGAGGCATTTCACTGTTATTCTGATCACCTGATACAGAAAAATGTCTATTATGCTTAAGAATATAAAACCCCATCTAACAAAACTGGCTAAAAATGTTTTTTTTTTTGTTTGTTTTTTTATTAAATAATCTTAGATCTTATCATTTTGGTGCAGGAGATTGTCCAAAGAAATGTTTAAGCAGCTGTATTCAACTGGAAGTTAGCCTCGTTATGCTACTCTTCTTAGCATTTCTATTTATTTTGAAGTAGATCTTGATAGAATTGCTGTTTTCTCAAATGCAGGTTGTTTTTTCTACAAGTCTAACTCAGGGAATGATGCAAATCTTACATAGCACATCTACATCAACTTTAGAACTTATTTTTAGAAAACACTGTATTTAGCATGAATTCCACCTGTAACATTCATTTAGATCTACACCAGTGTTAACTGTATATCTTGCCAGTAGTGGGTAGAACTGTGCTGTTTAATGCAGAAGCTTTTGAACTACAGTAGTCTTCATGTATTCTGCTGTGAATCCATTTCCAGTCTGACCTGCCCCTGCTTTGCCTTCTTTTTTTTTTTCTTTTTTTTTTTAGCATTACTGGGTGCAGCTATGTTTATACAGTATTTATACGTATTTAACATATTCCTTTTTCTTTGTTTTTTTTTTTGGTAACACATTACAAATCTTTTGAAATACAAAACAATGTCAAGATAATGTGAAAATAAACAGATATGAACGTGTCTTTGTGTATCGGTCTGTTCCAGGAAAATAAACCAGAAACTTAGTTAACAGTGTTTGAGTCTCTCTAAAAATACACATTTCATGTACTGTTTATGACCTTCTATACAAATTACAGTTGCAAGAAAAAGTATGTGAACCCTTTGGGATTACTTGGATTTCTGCATAAATTGCTCATAAAACGTGTTCTGATCTTCATCTGAGTCACAACAACAGACAAACACAGTCTGCTTAAACTAATACCGCACAAAAAATGATACGTTTTCATGTTTTTATCGAACACATCACAGACGAGACAAATGCATAGAAACACTTAGAAAGGGGCAACGCTGGGATATTATTGGCCTTTTTTCAACAGTAAATTCCACATAATTCAAAAGCAGGCAGCTCTGAAATCTGCAGAGTGAAACTGAAGTACAGCCGCTGATGATTGTTCATAAATGCAATCTCAGGTCTGTTGACTACAGTTTAATGTTGGGGAGAAAACAAATCAGACAGCTCCCTCCGAGGTGGAATGGTTGGACGTCTTCCCAGCACGGATAGAATAACACACTGTATCTGGTAATTAAATCTCTTTTTCATCAGCTTTCCCTTCAGACAGACTCACACTCTCACTTTTTAATAAGCCTCCTCCTACCGGTGAGCCAGGAGAAGCTGCTCATCCAACTTTTAGTCCACGCCGTCCCAACGCCAACGAGTTCTGATGGCGTGTGACGAAGATCTGAAACGCTCAAAGGCTCAGAGGATAAAGAGTGACGGGACAAAAACATGAGATGAGAACAAGAGAGACAAGATAATAAAGCAGGAAAACTCCATGAGCTTTGCTTCTGCTTGGAGAAATGACGAGGAGGAAACAGACGGACGAGAGGAAGAGGTGAGAAGATGAGTGAAGCGATGGCGGGTTTTTTATTTCAGGTCCTGATGTGGATCATTTGGGAAATTTCTCGAGATCAAGATTTTCTTTTTGCACCTGGATAAAGTGAGACTCGATAATTAGACATAAGTCTGCCTTTAAACTTACACTGAACTGCAAAAGAAGAGATTATTTCACTGTTAACTTCATAAAGTGAACCACATGTATGAGCTAGAACACATTGCAGAGCAACTTTAACTTCTTTGGAGCAACTTTAAATAATATAGAGCAACTTTGACATATAGAGCAACTGTAATAATATCAGCTTTAGCTAATATCGAGCAACTTTAGCTCCTTTAGAGCAACTTTCCTTCATGTATATTAGTGTTCAAAAGTTTGGGGTCACTTAGAAATGTCCTTATTTTTTAAAGGACGGCATTTTTTTTTTCAATGAAGATATTTATATTTATCTTATTTAAAAATTGACAAAACCATACATGCTGTTCACATGTATGAGGTTAAAAAAAACAACACCTAAAATTTTGCATTCTGTTGGTGACTCAGCTGCAATTAATAATCATAAAAGCTGAAGGTCATTTTGGCTGAACTGCAGTCTGTGTAGTCAGAAGAACAGCATGAAAACAAGTCAAAGATTTTCTTTTCATTCTCAAATGAGGACAACAGGAGGGTTAAACATGGCTCACAGTTTTTATGTTATCCCAATAAAAAGATCCTCTTAATTCTCATTAGCTAACTTGGTTCTATGATTGTAGTTATGTTCGTTAGTCTTGGACATAAATAAACAGTAGTGTGCTTTTATTTTGAAATTGAAGCAGTGAAAAGTTGAACACTGCTTTCAGGCTTACCTGTGAATCAAAACACCACATTTAGGCATAAATTATTACCATATTTTCAAGAAAGAAGTCGCATCTAATATTGACTCAAGACGATCAAGTTCCTCATCGCCACGACAACAAACCCGTCACATGTAGAGCTGAAACATAACATTAGATTTTTATTAATTCAAGCAAACTGTTACAGTCAACAGTTACATAAGTTACATGGTATACAGTATTGTTCTAATCTTTTTTCGTTTTTTTAAACCAGGGTTTCCGTCCCTTTAATCCCCACCCAAACATAGAAACAGCAAATCCATACAAGCGCAGGCAAGTAAGTAGTAACAGCACAATACATTCATCAACTCAACGATACGTTTTGTACGAACAATAAGGCAAGTAGAAGAAAAAAAAACGGACAAAACGGAAAAGGATGGCAGACGTTTTCGTTGAAATGAGCCAAGACGAGGCATACTGTATGTCTCTCTGTTCGGCCTCAGAAGGCAGTATCACGCAGTGTGTTCTCGCCGTCGTACAGCCGGGCGAGGTGAGGCTTCTCGTACACGGTAACGGGGGATCTGAGGGGGAAAAGCTGCCTTCGGTGACGTCGAGTGGTTCGTACCTGTTGTTGGTCGGATTCTCAGCATCGTGGACACACTGTGGAAACTCCTCGGAACATTTATCAGGGACAATAAGCGAGGCAGGAAGTACATCTATCGCATTCGGTGTCCATTTCATTAAACGAGGGAAAGTTGGGAGCTGAATACACTCGGAATCAATGGCTTTAGTGTTTCTCTTTGACAGAGGTGGCTCCTCTGAAGTCGGACAGACAGAAAAGCGTAATCTCTTGGTTTCCCTGGGGTTAAAGGTTACATGTAAGTGGATGGATCACAGCCCAATGCTTTCCCATCTTCATTTCAACCGCACAACAATCATCACATGACACGGCAACACAATCGTTTGCTAGTGGTAAAAGTCACTCCTGAAAACGAGACGGAGAAACGGAAAGACGACCCGGCTGGTGTTCAGACTGTTCGGTCAGTATCGGGAACGACTGGCCGGTTAAAAGTGTCCGAGCGGTAAAAGGTAAATAAAAGACGCTAAAATAAAGCAGCATTCACTCGATGCCGTGTTCAGCCACTAGGGGGCAAAACTGTGTCCAAGAACTAAAGGTAGATGAAACATGCCTTCATTTATCCTATTCTTTTTTCTTCTTTTTTTTTAAACATCAACGTACGGATAAGAAACAAAAACAAGTGGCTCTTCAAAAAAGTTCTTTTCATGTATAGTAAACAAAAGGGGGATTCCGTCACCAGAAATCCAGCAGAAACAAGGTCGCGTGGTAGTGCAGAAAAGAACGAACGCAAAAGAAAAACAACTTCTCTTGGAACACTAGAAAGACGGACGAGGGTGACGTGGAGACTCTCCACCCGATACAAACCACAATGAGACGGAGATGTGACGACAGAACAGGCTGATGGGGGAGAGCCGTGGTTCTCTAGTTTGATGGCGAGGTTTGGTGTCGGTGGAGGGTTGGTCACCGTTCGTCCTCCGCCTCCTTCATTCCATCCAGTCTCCTTCGTCGAACTCGGACTCGTCCTCGGAGTCGGAGTACTCGACGGCGATGCGGCGCGACAGGATGGTGGCCACGTCGTTGCCTACCCGCTCATGTTTGGCCTCTTGTTCTCGCTGCTCTTCCACTTTCCGCAGCTGTATGCCTGCAGGGAGACGGAGGGAGGTGTTAGTTTAGACAGAATGGCTCATAAAGAAGAATGGAATCAGCGCGTAAAATGAAACTCGTCTGATAGAACCAGATTACAAAGCAGGACTGCAGTGAAGCAAAACTCAGCCGACTGAGACGGAGCAGAGGATTCATGCTGCTAGCTAAAGTTTTATCTGGTTGATGTAAGACCTCATTTTAAAACCTGGCATCTCATTAGATCCATCTACTGGTAGAAGAGATGAAGTACTTCATCCACAAAAAGCTCATTCAGGACGAGTTGTTTTTTCATTATCAGTCTGATGATTATTCTCTGATTAGTTGCTTGGTGTGCAGAAAGATTCTAGAGGTTCATCTGACGGTCCAAAGATGTGGTACATAATGTGTCTGTTAATGTTTATGTGATGTAAGCAAATGCGGTTATTTTGCTTCAAGAAAGGACTAGTATTGAGTGATAACTTTATCTCTACTTTCACCATTGCTGACTGAAACTCTGGACCTCCGAGGAGATGGAAAAAAGAACTTCTATAACTTTTGGAAATCAACTTTTAGATGTGTGTGGCAGCAGGTTACAGCAGCTTCTACTTTCTTTCTGTGTTTCTGACGTCTTTTTATTACTCCGACAAGGAACATGCTGAAGTTATGTGACGATTGCTGTTGGTTTGTCCGTCTGTCTGTCTGTCTGTTAGCAGCATTACTCAAAAACAGACTAAAAGATTTGGATCTGTCTTGCTGGATTGTCTGTGTTGCATGTTCTAAATGTCAAAGCACCTTGTGGACATTGTTCTTAAGAGTGCTGTATTAAATAAAAGTTTTTATCTGATCCTAAAGCAGCAGTAAAACTACAACCATGAACATCTGGATCCACCGTTATGTAAAGTAACTTCTACAGACGCATTTGTGAAGCTCGTCTCACCTTTTCTGATGGCCTCCAGCAGGACGCTGCGAGCGTCGCTGATGGGCGGTAGGCTGGCTGGATGGTGCCTCTTGGGCCCCACGTCGTGGAGGCTGTGGGGGGGTGGGGAGGCCATGGCTCCGGCCGAGGGGAAGGCCGGCACCGGCGGCGGACCCGACGGACAGGGAGACGAGCTCCGCGCTCCGGGGAGGGGCAGGGGAGGCGGCGGCGGGGGAGGAGGCAGGATGCTGCCGTCCGAATGAGTCCCGGAGCCCCCCATGCACGGGCCCCTGTCCAGGACCTGCTGGAGCCGGGCCGGGGACGAGGAGTGGAGGGGAGGCGCCACGGGGGGAGGCGCCGGGTGGAGGACTCCCGGGGCGATCTGGAGAGGAGCTGGGGGAGGAGGGATGGCCGGCGGCTGCTGCTGGACCGGTAGAGGAGGAATCGGGGGAGGAGGGGTCCCCCGCAGAGCTGACGAGGGTAAGGGTGGAGGAGGAGGGGGGAGAGGAGGTGGAGGTGGAGGGGGAGTGTTGGAGTTGAGGCCTGCTGTCCGGGCCGGAGACTGAGGTCTGCTGTCGGAGAAACCCGAACTGGAGCTGAAAAGGTGAACACAAAAAGATTATTTCATGGAAATAATATTATATACATTATATCATGGAAAAACTGTATTAGATATTTTATAACTCCAAAACAAAAGTCAAAACAGACTGGGACACCACCCAAATGCTGGAGAGGATGTGACCGCTATGAAGCAGATCAGACACACATTCTGGGGATGCTCTATTCTTAAACCCTTCTGGGACAGTGTTCATGGTGCCGTCAGAAAAGTCCTGTGTTACGATACTGAATTCACTTGCATGTCATTTTATTTGGGGGATATGGACACAAGCTTACCTAAAGGTGACCAGTATCTCCTAAACATCTTCATGGCAGCGAGTAAAAAGGCCATAACAAGGCGATGGCTTTGTGGGGAACCTCCTGCTATTGACCAATGGGCAGCAATAATCACAAACATCCAACGTATGGACCATATGACTTTCACTTTAAGACTCCACAAGGATAAATACGATGCTCTCTGGGAAAAATGGGACACGTACCTCACAACTAGAGGTGATAACCCACCTTGTTTCTGATTTATGGTCTATAAAAACAATATTACAATCTTGTGCACTCCAGTACTGTGCTCCAATCAGCTGTTCCATTGCTGCTCTCAATACTGTTACACATTTGTTAATGTATGTATCTGTATCTTGTTCAGCTATTGTCTGTAAAAAAAAAAAAAAAAAGTTCTTCGAAAAAATGGAAAAATAAAGTAAAAAAACAACAAAAAAAAGATTATTTTGGAATTTAGTCACCAAATCTCACAGCAGATCCCACCATCTTCTCCCTGAAGACAAGCTGGGATGAGGTGGGACGTTCTTTAAGTGACTTCATGCTTGTTAAGTTGAAATATTTGTCAATAAAACATTCTTTTTGAGAGCTTTACATACATGTGGGATCCTCTCTTTGATGTCTGTTCTTCAAGACTTCCATTTAAAATGTGCAGAGAGATGCTTTGCATGATTTTTAAGACTAAAATTAAAACATTTTTTAATGCAAATATCTACAGAAAAGAGCCTGGTACCACAAACATTATTTCTTTTCAGATTTCTGTAGATAATTTAACAACTACACCTCCACTCATGATCATAATGTGCAGTTGATAGTCAATTATAAGGGTGAAAAGACCATTATAATTTTTTAAAAATGTCTAAAAGTCAGAGAGAAAACAAAACATTGGCGGTTAGACTAACCAGCTTTAAACTGAGATACATGAGCAGAACTCTGTCTTCATTTCCAGGACATAAACCTTCAGCCTCAGGCGTCTCGTAGAACATTATGTATGGAATCATCAGAGTTCCTGCTTCAAAATGAGTCGGCTGGAAAAACGAACAAGTCATCAGTTTTCCAGCCGACTCATGGAGCCAACATTACCTTAATTAGCTTGCTAGCTACAGCTGATTAAATCTGCAGGCAGCCGTTGTTTCAATTTCAAAATCTGCCGCCATCGACCGTGTACGTGTGCAAAGCTCCAGAATGGTTGCAACTAAGTGGCGTGTCAACATCCGAGTTCGTCTTGTTTGACTAAATCTAATTATTTCTTCTCAATTTAAAATGTGCAGCAGCGCGTCAGAATCAGCTGCTGGGACTCGTGGAAGTTATTCTACCTACAGAGGAACCGCAGGGCTGTCAGAGGAGTGGATAGAATAACCATGACAAAGAATTTCTACCTGAATGTCGGCACGTTAAATTAGACATTAAAGGACGCTGAAGTCCCTGAGCATCTAGACCAGGGGTGTCAAACTCATCTTAGTTCAGGACCACATTCAGCTCAATTTGATCTCCAGTGACCAGTAAAATCCCAGCATAGTAACCTATAAATAACCACAACTCCTAATGTTTCCTTTGTTTTAGTGCACAAAGTATGTTCTGAAAATGTTCACATTTAAGGAATTATCTTTTTACAAAACATCATGAACAACCTGAGATTTCTTAAGAGAAATAAGTTAAATTTCATCAACATTCAGCCTCAGTTTATCATTTCCACATTACAACTTACAGAGTGTCTACAAAGGAACACAACATTTAGTCACAGCTATCTGGAACTGAATGAGACAGTATTTTACTTTATGATCAAAATGACAAAAGTCAACAGACAAAAAACAACAAAAAGAGGACAAAATATTACAAAAATGACACACAAAATGACAAGAGAACAATCTAGTATTTTACTTTATGATCAAAACATCTTGTCATGGCCTAGAAATTATTTTAAATTCATAGTTTTACTAATTTACAATCTGCAGTTAATGTCTTCTCTGTCATTTTTACACTCTGAGGACCGGATTGGACCCTCTGGAGGGCCGGTTTTGGTCCACAGGCTGCATGTTTGACACCCTGATCTACACTTTACTGTAATTCGCACGCTAAAGGCAGATTGTTGACAGTATCGGCCATTCACCGATGCTGCAGCTTGTGTGGGTAGATCCAGCCATTAACCAGGACCTCACAACACAAAGAGCCGACAATTTTCTTCCTACAGAGAGGGAGTTAAACAGAGTAGTACCTCTGAGTCAATATCTACTCCTTGTGCTGCATTAAAATGTAAGAAAAGTTTTGTAAGGGAGGACTGGAGTGAGGACATGGAACACGATAATGGCAACTTGTAAAAAGGAAGAAGCAGCAACGTGGCAGAGCTAAAGGTCAGCAGAAGTAAATAAGAGTGAGGATGGAAATGGGAAGCAGCTGCAAGGACAACTGCAAAAATCAATGTGATATTTCTCTGGTGCTGCTTTAATCATTCCCTCAGATCTCTCCATCCCCTCAAACTGTGACATATGCGGCAGAAAAACAACCTGTACTACGCTCAGTGACCCAAACACACTATTGATCCTGCCCTTATCCAAGACTTGTCGGGGTTTTTTTGTCTTTGGTTCACAAAATCTCAATCTGTCTGTCCATCTGGTCTGTTGGAATGGCAAGAAAATCTTCTTCCTCTCAAACACAAACAGAAAAAGTAACTGAATGCCACTCACTGTGACCAACTGATGTATATATAGAGAAAAAAGACAACAAACAAGGCAAACAGTGAGGGACAGGATTGCATTTTTATGTGTGAGCGTGCATAACACACACCTGTGCTCAGCGTAAGGACATTTTTAAAAAAAGATTTAATCCGTCGGTAATCACACAACCGAGCAGCCTTGGCGCAGTGTTGCATTCTCTGAGTGCTTTTCTTGTAAAAAAAAAAATCTATTCTGATGAATGACTCTTTATATAACAAGAAAAGCATTCAGAGAGCGCAGTACTCTGCCAAGGCTGCTCAGTAGTTGTATGATTTCCGACAGATGAAATCTTTAAACAATTCGAGGTCCTCAGCGGTGGATTTGTAGTAGGATCACAATCATGTGATCATCAGCAGGCAGCTGACGTTGTGTTCACTTGTTGTCATAGTTACAGTGACACCATGCCGCTACCTGGCAATGAAACAGAAATCTTTAAAAAATCTGTGGATCCAGACTATAAGCTGCATCACTGAGAAAATCTAATCACCTGGTCCTTGTTGTGTCATTTCTGACCTTCCCTGAAAATTTCATCCAAATCCGTTTGTCTGTTTTTGTGTAATGTTGCTAACAGACAGACAGACAGACAGACAAACCAACAGATGTATGTCGATCGTCACATACACTACCAGTCAAAAGTTTGGACACATTTTCTCATTCATCTGAATGAATTATTACTCTGCTGCATTCCTTGGCAGAGTAATAATTATCAGGTATTTGTATCTGTACTCTTGTTTCTTTACTCAGCTGTTTCTTTCTAGACATTTCTGTGGTAGCTATAGAGACACGGTTGAGATTTATTGGGATTTTTGTCTGCAAACTCTCAAAAGCCAAAGAGCTAAAGTGAATAATGGCAACTGTGATTTTTTTTTTTTTTTTTTTTTTTTTTACCTTTGGACTGATATCTTCTCAACTCTGAAACTAAACCCTTCTTTTCTTAACATTTATTCAGCAATTGTCTGGTAACATCAATGTATACCTAAAGGTAAATTGAGGAAAACGGTGCAAATTAATGAAAGCAAACTCTGATCCTTCAGTAAATACATCCCAGAATCCATACAATTCATACTGGCTTTTAAAAAAGTCATGGTGAACACAAACTTTTAGCCTGTAGCATAGGTCAGTTGAGGTGAAAGAGCAAGAAAAAGAGTGAAAACAGAGCATTATCTCTCGGCCCACCTGATCACAGAGGGTGGCTTGATCTCTCCCAGTGGGTGCATGGGAGGCGGCGGTGGTGGAGGGTCGTGGGGTCGGGAATACATTCTGTCCCCGGTTCGGTTGAGCAGCTCGTTCATCTGGCTGTAGGGCAGCGCTGCCAGCGAGAAGGGCCCGTCCAAATGCTCCATGTACAGCTGAGCCCTGAGCACAGAAATGCAGTTTTATTATGTCTAATCACTACTGTGTTTGCTTCACCAGTTTAGATTTCTCTCATCGTGCTCTTCTGTCACAACTTTAACATAGGTAACATAAGCCAGCTAGAAAATCTCAACGGAGGCTTAAATCATTTTTGATGTTCAAAATTTAGGGTTCTTTCAAAGCCAGGATTTATGATCCAACACACCTTATTGGAACACTTTCTGATGTGCAAGAACTTTGTGGTAATTCAGAGTCAGAATCGTTTTAATGGCAACGTAGAAGCACAAATACAATTAAAGCTGCAAGCAGCGTTGGTCAAGTCCTCGCATCCCTACTGGTCAGCGAATCCAAGCATGTCCACCAGGTGGCGCTGTGACTGAGAGTGTATTTCAACCTATGTATCTGGTGAAGACCAGGCTGTGATCACACATGTAAAGCTTGAGACAGATTGGAGCATGTACAGGCTAGATACGCAGCACTTCCTGTTTCATGGCAAGACATCCAAAATGTCTGTCAAGTGGAGCTACGACCGAGAGTGTATTTCATCCTTTGGCCTTTTTGATGGCGACCTATCAGAACTGTCTACCAGGTGACGCTATCACTGTGAATCTATTGGAGCATGTAGAGGCCAGTTAGACAGCACTTCCTGTTTCACGGCGAAATGCCGAAATTCCGCTCTTCATCATTTCGATGCCCTCAGACTTTTGCATAGCATGTTGACAGCTTTAATGCCTGGTGCACATCCTTGCCAAATTTGATCTCTCTCGAGGTTTCCTCATTTGAGTTTATAGCTTTTGAAAATGTCCAAAAATGAACCCAAAATCATCCAAAATATGACACATAATTCAAAATGGCCGACTTCCTGTTGTGTTTTGGGCATGGCGGTCAATTACATTTTTGTGCATCTTGACGAGTTACATATGTCTACCAGATTTCATAACTCTAGGCCACATGTACTGGCTGTAGTAAGTGTTTGAAATTTTCCAGGGGGCGCTATTGAGCCATTTTGCCACACACGTTTTGGTTCTTTGCTCTCAACAGAAAAAACACAACAGCCAGTGACATCCAGACACAATGAATCTGTCCCTACTCTCTACAATAGACACCGACTCAATGCTCAGGACATGAATCACAGCTTTATAAACAGGATTATGATGATTATCCTCTGCTATCTCAACTTCTTTACACCTCACACTGAGTCATTTTGCACATTCTCAGGTGAATCATTTGCACATTCTGGCAAACTGTAAATACTTTTATTACTTTTTATCACTCAATCCCTCGCATGCGCTGTTTATTTGAAATCTTTTCATCCGTCTTAAGGAAACATTTCTTGTCAGCATATAATGTTATGCACCAAAACACCACGTCAAAGTCTTTCTATGCAAAAACCAATCTGGCAATAAAACTGATGCTGTAGAAGAGCAGCAGCTCAAAGAAGGAAAAATAGGTGTTTAACTCCGGTAGATATGTGTAAAAGAGCACGTTTAAAGGTGAACTCAAAGGAGTTTAGAGTAAATTGTGCTGAAGAATCGTGTCCAAGTCCAATTTTTACTTTCATCTTCATTTACCGAACTTTAACGGACATGAAACGGTGCAACATCAGGTATTTCTAAGGACTACAAAACGGTCTGAAAAGAAGAAGAAATGAATCTTGCATTGCAGAACTTTGCCCTTGAAGAGCTTCAGACTCCCTCATGGCCGACAACAACAACAACACCTACAATCTACCACGTTGATGGTCTCATTACAATGCAGAGTTCTGCTAAGAAAACTTGGATGTTACTTTGTTGGTCGTTCCAGAACTGGAGGACATTTTACATCCCACCCATCAAATTACAAATAATCCATGTACAAAATACTAAAACATGCAGTTGTTGTGTAAATGTACTTGTCCTGAGTCCAAATCTAAAAAAAAAAAAAAAAAAAAACAGGAGAAAAGAATGTTTGAAAATGTTTTAAAATACAAAACTATCTGGAGTTCCTCCTAAAATGTCATTTTTCTCTAGTCCCACCCCTCTGATGACCAAATCGAATCTCAAATAAAACTGTTCAAATGAAATTTAAATCTGTTTTTTGGTGTTATTTTTTCACTGATGTCTCTTGTAACTGTGGAAACATTTTTTTAATCAACATAACATTTTAAATAATAATAATTATGAATGGAATATGTGTCTCCCAATAACCCTGTTATGACGTTTCTGTCGTTTTGTGTCTTGTTTTTCTCATTTTGTGTCTCGTTTTGGTCATTTTGCATCTCGTTTTTGTCAATTTGTGTCTTGTTTTTTTCAATTTCTGTCTCGTATCTGTCGTTTCGTGTCTTATTTTTGTCATTTTGTGTCTCATATTTGTTGTTTGTGTCTCATTTTTCTCATTTTGTGTCTCATTTTTGTTATTTTCTGTCTTGTTTCTGTCATTTTCTGTCTTGTTTTGTCATTTTGCGTCTTGTTTCTGTCGTCAACATCATCAAACAGTTTTCCTAAAGAATGTGTAGAGCAAAGCTATGTCCTCTCTTCTGTTTTTCATATTTTCATCACATGGTCAGCCTTGATTGAATGTCTCCCTCTACCTCATATTATCAGGATCAGACTAATTCTTTGGACTGTTTTCCATCAGTCAGTTTGTCCTCTTGGTCAGCAGTAACAGCAGCTAAATATCTAGCTTCTACTGCTGAGAAAAAGATCACATTAGCATGGATTAGCAACCCTGTTACTGTGATTAGAGTAGGGTTAGCAAACAACACAGAAAAAATGGAATAAAAATGCTACCATTGATGTGTAAGCTGAGCCAATCAAAATAGAGCAACTTCAATGAAAATAGAGCAACTTTAACTCATTTTTGAGCAACTTTAGCTAACATAAAGCAACTTTAACCAATATAGAAAAACTTTAACTAATATAAAGCAACCTTAACTCATACAGAACAACTTTAATATAGAGCAACTTTAACTAATATAGAGAAATTTTAACTCATTCAAGAGCAACCTTAACTCCTTTCGAGCAACTTTAACTCATTTTTGAGCAACTTTAACTAATATGGAGCAACTCTTACTAAAATCAAGCAACTTAAAGAATGTAGAGCAACTTTAACTCATGTAAGAGCAACTTTAGAGCAACTTTAACTAAAATAGAGCAACTTTAACTAATATAGAAAAACTTTAACTAATTTAGGGCAACCTTAGCGAATATAGAGCAACTTTAATTAATATAGAGCAACTTTAACCTTGCAGTTATGTTAGCACATGAATAAAAGTGTGAGTTTTCATGGGAAACATGAAACTGTCTGGGTGACCCCAAACTTTTGAATGCTAGTGAAAATGTTGGTGTTATTTCCACCATAACTTCCGACAGACTAACTGGAGACACGTGAGCCGGCTCCACCCACCTGTTGTCGTGGTAACCTGCAGATCCGTTGGCCTCCCTGTGTTTGTCTTCGGGGATGTCCTGGGCGAGCTCCGCACCCAGCGCCAGCTTCTGCCACTCCTTCTTACGGTCGTGAGGCGCCCGCGGTACCTTCTCCGGCTCCGGCGGACGGTCTATGGCCTTCAGCTTCGGTGGGGGAAGAGGGACGAGAGGGTGGAGCGAGACGATGGCGTGGGGAGGGGACGGTTAGAGGGAGGAGAATCGCATGGAGTGTGAATCCACGGGAGATGACGGGACAGACAAAAGCAGAAGGAGATGAGAGGGAGAGAAGATAACAGATTAGCTGTGACTGACAGTGGGGGAACGCTATAAAACCAGTCAGATTTAGAGTAAAGAAAGAAGCATTTTATAACTATTCACACACAACCACAACCTAATCTTAAATCTAAGCTGCCCCTTCTGGCATTTACACTCTTATCTGATGCAGAAAGCTGCTCTTGATTTAACTTTACACATACCAAAGCAGCCTTTATGAACCAAAATTGATCTTAAACTCAGGGTTGTGGACTTTTTTTCAAACAGAATTAGCTCTCTGAAAACAAAACTCACACAGAAGCTTTAAATCAAAGAAAATATAACAGAAAAAGCTTGGGAACAGGGAATGCCCATTGATTGACCAAATCAAATCACTGTAAATGTGAGTATCTTTACTAAAGCTCTTAGCAAAGCCAAACAAGCAAATAAAGCGGTATCTGGCAGCAATCACAATCTCAGGTTTGTCATCAAACAGCAGTCCCTGCCTCCCACACTTCAGCATGACAGGTAGCCGCCATAACACAAACCACACACAGTGAAGTTTTGAAAATAAATCGCTGTATTTTTCACATACCTGCCCTGGAAGGTCTAAGTACCTATAGACCTGATCATACATGCGGGGGTCCTGCAACTACAAGAACAAAAACAAAAACCACAAGAGAAGCACCAGGTGTGAGGGGAGGGGGGTTCGAAAAAATCAACACAGCACAGGATTGAGCACAACGCCGCTGCACACAGTCAGAAAAATAAAAACACAAGCAGAGTGGGCGGTGAGAACGAGCGGGACAAAAGGGAAAGGGGAAAAGAAAAGTGCTGTTAAACAGAAAGTGACAACATGCACAGCTCGGGGGACGTCACAATGCAGGTAGAACGCACACACAAACACAACACAACACAACACACACACACACACACACACACACACACACACACACAGAGCCGAGCTTCATCCCAAACAGAAAGAAGACTCAGGCAGAAAGGGAAAGATCTCACTGGAATGACAGGACCAACTACAATGGTGTTTTTCTACATGTGGGGGTAAAAAGACTGTCAGACCCACAGCAGCAGGTCTATGACGACGACACACACCGAGAAAACCGCATGCAGCACACACACACACACACACACACACACACACACGCTAGTCAACTCAGATTATAACACAAGAAGCACAGTGGAATCATGGAGGGGCATTTCACAGTGACGCTAAAGACCGATATGCATGAAAACACCATCTGTAGTCCACCAGTAGCATTAAAAACACAGTAGATACAGTCCTGACATAAACAGCTCTAATGGAAACACTTCCGACCTCCAAGGCAAATAATTTAAGGATAAGGTTGACTTATTCTGTGTTTTTCTGAGGATCAACAAATCCAGCCGACAGTCTAAACCAGGGGTGTCAAACATGCGGCCCGAGGGCCAAAAGCAGCCCTCCAGAGGGTCCAATCAGGCCCTCAAAGTGTAAAAACTACAGAGAAGACATTAACTTCAAACTGTAAACCTAAAAAAATACTAAATAACTAAAATAATTTCTAGACCATGACAAGCTGTTTTGATCATAAAGTAAAACACTAGATTGTTCATTGTTCTTTTGTCATTTTGTGTCTCATTTTTGTCATATTTTGTCTTGTTTTTGTTGTTTTTTGTCTTGTTTTGTCTGACTTTAGTCGTTTCGTTTCTCGTTTTTTTCACTTTGTGTTTCATTTTTGCCTCGCTTGTGGAATTATCAAAGACGTTACGGAGCAACAAAAAAATGGACAAATGACAAAAATGAGACAGAAAAAGACACAAGTTAGAAACAAAATGACAAAAAAGTAGACAAACAACACAAGCAAGGCAAAAAAAACACAAAATTATACACAAAACAACAAATAAAGCAAAATACAAAATGACAAAAATAAGACAAAAAACAAGCGAGACAAAAAGGAAACACAAAACGACAAAAACATGAGACAAACGACAAAAATCTGACAAAAATCAGACAAAACCCCCCCCCAAAAACAAGACAAAACATTTCAAAAATGAGACACAAAGCAACAAAAGAACAATGAACAATCTAGTATTTTATTGAATGATCAAAACAACTTGTCAGGGTCTAAATTTAGAGCGGTTAATATCCTCTCTGTAATTTTTCCTGCGGGCCGGATTGGACCCTCTGGAGGGCCGGTTTGGGACCTCCCCAGCTTTAAACTGTTTAGACAATGATGGAGCTCTATGTCACAGAGGAACAGCTTGTAGCTGACGCTACACAGACCATAATTGTTAGTGGAGATCAGTTAATTGCTGGTTTTGGTAGTTTTCTTGCTTTTAAGAAAAACACAGAATACCCCAGATTTATCCTTTAAGTGTAAATTATCTGCTCAAGAAGGTGTATCTGTGGTTGTAACACAAACAGCTAAACCAGAGAGCGAGTCAAACTAAATAATGTGCAAACTGCCTTTACATTCTGGACATACACTACCGTTCAAAAGTATAGGGTCACCCAGACAATTTCATGTTTTCCATGAAAACTCACACTTTTATCCATGTGCTAACATAACTGCACAAAGGTTTTCTAATCATCAATGAGCCTTTCAACACCATTAGCTAACACAATGTAGCATTAGAACACAGGAATGATGGTTGCTGGAAATGTTCCTCTGTACCCCTATGGAGATATTCCATTAAAAATCAGCTGTTTCCAGCTACAATAGTCATTTACCACATTAACAACGTCTAGACTGGATTTATCATTTATTTAATGTCATCTTCATTTAAAAAATGCTTTTCTTTCAAAAATAAGGACATTTCTAAGTGACCCCAAACTTTTGTACGGTAGTGTACGTTCTCAGCTGTCGGTATCCTGAGGAGTAAAGCAATTATTGCAGGAATATCATACAGATTTGTGTGAGCATGCATGAGTGTGTGTGTGGAATGAAACCCAATATCCAGCCTGCAACACTGGCGCTCTCCACTACAAGCAGCGCTAATCGATTTCTTTTATACCACATAGACCCTGTAAGGTGGCCTTCCCTGTTTATTCAATAACCGTGTGTGTGTGCATGTGTGTGTGTGTGTGTGTGTGTGTGTGCGCGCTGGCTGATTCAACACAGTGTGGGCAGTGGACAGCATCTCCTCCGGTTTGGCTAAATGATGTTGATTTTGTCCGTCCACTGCTGCGTCCAGGCTGCTGGGAATAAATCCTAATGCTAATGCGCATTGATTAGCTTCTGATTCATCGCGGCCCATTACCGGTGGTGAAGGGAAACCTCCTCCGCGCGTACAAACAACACATATTCAGACACGCAAATCTGCTCCGACAACATTTCTCTTTCATTTATCGGAAGGTCAAATGTTTATCTTATGCCATTTCCCCAAACTGTGCCGAGCCTCTAAAATCCAGCCATGAATAATTTTACTCCACCTCAACCCTGACTTCCTGAAAGATTCGCAGTAACAGTGTCTTGGCGATATTTAAAGAACACATTTGCACTGAAAAAATAAGCCAATGTGCTATAAAGCTGCACTTGGGTTTGCAGGCTGCTATTATGGCATTTTGCTTTTATTTGACAGTAAAGTGAAAGGACAGAAAGGACGAGGCGGTCGTGAAACACATCAGTCACCAGAGTGAGGAAGGGTGAAGGCTTGAACGCAGCGATGGATGTGACAACAAGGAAGACGGTAAACAAGGGAGGGAAGTAGACCATGTGAGGAAACAGAGGAATAGTATGTTTCTGTGTGCGGATCCATGCACGTTTGTCACAGTCGTAACTAGAAAAGCACTCAGAGAGCGCAGTTCTCCGCCAAGGCTGTCCATTCCCCCATACGGCATTGTCACAAATGCAGCATTTGTTTATTAGTTACTGATGATCAGAAATCACAGCAACATAGAATATAGATGTACCCACAAACAAAATGACCTTGCGCTGAGTTATGCATGTGCACGTTATGTACGGATACCGAGTCACGTTACCTAAATACAGCAGGTCCTCGATTTACGGCATCCTCGGCCTACAGCATTTCATGGATACGTCGCCATCTCCCATAAATTTATTAAGAAAGTCTTGTTCCATCATTCCAAAGCATGGCCTTGGCAACGTAAAATTAATTTTGCACGGGATCTAGTTGGCGAGTGGAGCGGATGAATACGTCGTCACACAGCGCTAGATGAGGAAGATGGCTTTGTTTACATTCGCCGGTTGTACGCCACCTTGGATTGTGCTACATTCACTGACTTTTTGCCCTTTATTGTGGCTCCCAAGCCTAAGTGAAGAAAGCCTTCTCCATGGAAGTGCTCAGGAAAGGTCGAGACACCGATGGATGAACGATTATGATTTGACCACTGTGTTGTGACTTAGGTACTTATGTGAGTTCTGACTTACGACAAAAATCATGTTACGTTGCACCGTAGGAATGGAATTCTGACCCTCCGTATGTAGCGGGCTTCGGGAATTGATGGGACTCAGAAACACCCCCACAATTTAATCAGTTGTTCCTTGTATCATTTCCGACGAACAAGTCCCAATAAATCCACAGTGGTGGATTTGTAGCAGGATCACAATCATGTGATCGTAATAGGCACCTGATGTAGTGTTCACTTGTTGTCATAGTTACAGTGACGCTGGGCCACTATCTCACAATGAAACAGAAATCTTCAATAAATCTGTGGATCCAGACTATAAGCTGCATCACTGCCAAAATCTAATCACTTGGTCCTTGTGTCATTTCTGACCTTCCCTGAAAATTTCATCCAGATCAGTTAGTCTTAGTTTTTGAGCAATGCGGCGAACGGACAAACAGACAAACCAACACCGATTGTCACATAACGCTGCACATTCCTTGGCGGAGTAATAAATGAAGCTAATTTCAGCGCTGTGTGCCGGTGCGAGGTCGCCATCCTTCATCTGAATGGACTCCTCTGTGTGTTTATGAGTGTGTGGAGCACAGCAGTTATAGATTTATGGTACATACCGACTGTGTTCTCGTTGTGCGTATACATGAAACACACACTACAGGTGTGTGTTGTTGTGTGTGTGTGTGTGTGTGTGTGTGTGTGCATGGGTTTGTGTTCTTGTTCAAAGTGACGGCGTCAGCACAACTGCAACCATGTAACCCCCAGAGGGAGGCCCGCAGAATTCAGCCGCTGGACCACCGCGCTGCTGACAACACAAACCCTCTCACACACAATACACACACCACTGCTGTTGGATTTGGGTTGTACAGACTCACACAATAACTATCTCACACTACTGCTTTTATTTATCAACGTGATGAAGTAATCATTGGGAAAAAATTTAATGAATTGCAAAAATGGAATGTACAGTAACTTTAATCAGGAATATCATGCTGAATGCAAAAAGTAGCTCAACAACTAGAAAAGCTGGTGTCATCCTTGTGTGGTGCTTTGATATCTGTGGTTTATTGTTAACAAACAAGGGGAAGGAATCCCTATTCATGTGCAGGAATCTTAATTTGACCGATAAATCAAGAAAAAAGCAATATGCAAGTGAGTCAAAACAGTCCTCAGCTTGGAAATATATGACTGTTCTATATGTCTCGCTGTCAGTGGAGTGTATAGTCAATTTCTGCATGGCAAATTTTTCATTTTCACAGCATCCTATCGTTCAAAAAGAACACTGCAAGTATAAATTTGAAGCATTCAACCATGATATGTTTAATATTTCAAAAATAATACAAGATTTTGTTCTGGGTTGAGCTGAGGTGACACTACTGCTGACATAAATAAAAACTTTTATTTTGTAGCGACAACCTGTGAATCTGAAAGTGGCTCGGCTCAGATGTGCACAGATGCTTTGTATGATTTTTAAGACTAAAATGAACAGACTGTTGATTGCAAATGGTGCAAATGGCTACAGAAAAGAGCGTGGAACCATAAACATTATTTCTTTTCAGATTTCTTTTTAAAAACTACACCTCCACTCATGATCATAATGTGCAGGCGACAGCTGTAATTATCAGGGTGAAAAGACCTTCAGAATTTAACAAAAAATGTCTAAAAGTCCTTTTTTTTGCAAATCTGCAGACATGAAGATTTTATGAGTTCCAAATGAAAACTAAAATTAACATTGAATCTTTTTCAGATTCTAATTTCCGTCTTGCAAACAAACTTTTAAGCTCCTCTGGTCTTTAAATGCTTCATTCAGGAGAGATTTCTTCTCTAGGCACTTGTAACAATGTAGGGGGGAAATAAAAATTAAAAAAAGTTTTCATACTGACTCAATCAAGTTCTACATGTCTCGCTGTTAGTGAAGTGTTTACTCAATTTCCTCATTTTCACAGCATCTTATCTTTCAAGAAAATACACTTCAAGTATAAATCTGAAGCATTCAACCATGATATGTTTAATATTTCAAAAATAATATACGGTTTTATTCTAGGTTGGGCTGAGGTTCCACTACTGATATAAACTAGAAAAGCATTCAGAGAGTGCAGTCCTCCGCCAAGGCTGCTCATTCTCTCATATGGCATTGTCTGAAATGCAGTATTTTTTTTTTATAAATGTAGAAATGCAGCATTTGTTTACTAGTTATTGATGATCAGAAATCACAGAAACATAGAATGTATCCATTTAATATAGATGTACCCACAAACAAAATGACCTTGCACTGAGCACAGGCGTGTGTTACTCATGTGTACGTTATGTACGGATACCGGATCATGTGACCTAAATATGTAGTAGGTGGTGGGAATTGATGGGACTCAGAAAAACCCCCACAATTTAATCAGTTTTTCCTTGTATCATTTCTGATGAATAAGTCCTGATAAGTTCACAGCAGTGGATGTGTAGTAGGATCACAATCATGTGATCATCAGCAGGCAGCTGATGTAGTGTTCACTTGTTGTCATGGTTACAGTGACGCTGTGCTGCTATCTCACAATGATACAGAAATCTTTAACAAATCTGTGGATCCAGACTATAAGCTGCATCACTGCCTAAATCTAATCACTTGGTCCTTGTGGCATTTCTGACCTTCCCTGGAAATTTCATCCAAATCCCTCTGTTTTTGAGTAATGTTGCTAACAGACAGACAAACCAATGCTGATCATCACAAAATTCCACGTTCCATGGCAGAGTAATAAAAACGACATACTTTTATTTTGTAGCAACAAACTGTGAATCTGCAAGTAGCTCAGCTTTGCAAGGCAACACTGTGAGGTAAATGTTGGTGCGCTGACATGCAGTTTAGAACGTGTTAGACTCACAGCTGTCTCCATGCACAGACCAGGTCGTGGTTATAGCTAAAACCTCTGCTTAACAGACATATTTCCCTTCTTTGAGAGATTACTGACAGAAGGCATTCAACGTCACAGACTCCGAGGCTTTTACCCCGCTAGTAGAGCTGGGATGCAGGTAAGTAGTGGAGGGGTGTTAGTCGTGGGCAGCTTCTGAGTGGAAAGTGGTGGGGGAGGCAGAGAGGGCTGCAGGCTACTGCATGAGGAGCAGATGCTCTAACAGAGGGGGGGAGAGGAGAAGGGAGAAGTTCTTACCTCTGGGGGAGTAAAGAAGGGAGGAGGGGATTCAGAGAGGACTCTTATAAGGCTCTTGGGATACACAAGATAAGGCATTTCCAGCTGCACAGAGTCAGATAGAGACCAGGATTCAGTGGAAAGTGGAAAGCAAAGGTTGAGAGGAATGTAGACAGAAGAGGAGAGATCCTGAAGCAGCATTCTGGCATTTCTTTCCCACCAGTTCTTTGGCACCAACACTATCATTTTTCACCAGTGAAGCATAACGTTATCTTGATGTCGCTGCTGCCAGTTTTATTCCTTGATCAAAAATTAAGTTGTTTAAATTAACATAAAATAGTATCAACACTGTAGCAGAAGAAAAAAAACCACACAAGCTGAGCTCACATAAACACCGATCATGCTTAACATTATAACCACCTGCCTAATATTGGGGTTCTCCAGCTTCCTCCCACAGTCCAAAAACATGCTGAGGTTTATTGTAACTCTACATTGTCCATGAGTGTGAATGTGAGTGGGACTGTTTGTCTCTATATGTAGTCCTGTGATAGACTGCTGACCTGTCCAGGGTGTCTCCTACCTTCAGCTTAACCCTATAGAGCCCACCATATATGACTGCATATTCATTTTTGATTGGCGGTAGATTTGAAACCAGATAAGATGATCCGTAATTCTTTTTGCATATAAAATCTGGGGAGTTCCACTAACATTTCACACATTCACCAGGTCTCAGAGCGCTTTATTGCTGCGGGGATGGGTTTGTAAAAATACACAATAAAGCACACATAACAAAAAACTTTATCAAGATTTTTGTTATGTTGATGCGTACTACATGTGCTGCACACAGTCCTGAGAGTAACAGTGGAGTCGGAGTTGCCCTGACGGACAAACTAAGCCCCTCTAAGCATCTTTTTCTGGATTAAAAATGTTGCGGATAACATGCATGCTGATACTGATCTTTCTGTGAGAACACAACATCGATCAATAATATCTGCCAATCGATGTATCTGTTCTCATGTGTATATAAGCTGCTGTGTAAGGCGAAAAACTTGCTGTTCAAATCTCATTAACTTGCTTCTCTGAAACAATCGCTAGCGCTGCCTCACGCGTGCTGCGTCTGTGTTGTTTGAGGACTAAGCAGGCTCAAATAATTAACATGCACACCCTGCTGCAGGAAGATAATGATTGGACTACACGGTGCTCTACTAGCGATAAAGGTCAACATTTAACACCAAATCCATTTGTCCATTTATGGGCCTATGAGCAAACTGCACATTCAGCTCTCACTGTCCACCCTCGTCTGGGTGGAGGTCACTCATTCATTTATGGTGGAGTTCGTGTAACCCTTTCACTTGTGTCTGAGTATCTCTAGAAGTGAGAGGTGAAGTGTCTCTGGCGACGCACAGAAAGCTCAGTGTGTCGTTGATGTCGGTGCATCGTCCTGGATTATGAGGTTGCCGTGGCCCCTAGCAGGACGCCGGGGTGTCGGTCTCAGCGAGCCCGTTATCTCTGACCCGATGAATGGATCTGAGTGGTCGCCATGGCAACTGCTACAAGGGGGGTAAAAGGATGGAGTGTATTTTTTATTTTATTTTTTTGCTAGGCGGGTGTGAAGGCAATTTAACATTGGAAATCTGTATCGGAAATGAAGGAGACTATCTTTGGTTATCTGCCAGATCCAAGATCTTTTATTATTTCGTGGTATTTAGAGGAGTGTTTGGCGCTAACAAAATATTCTACAGTCTCCCTGAAGCTTTAACTGAGAAAAATTTACAAATGAGCAGAAACTATTTTGATCTAAAAACAAACCTGTACAGAAAAGATTAAATGGGGAGAACATTGCAGTTGCACGGTGACACATATTAGAATAAAAAAAGATTTGAAAAGAAAGATTATTTTGGAATTTTGTCACCATACCTCACAGCACATCCCATATCCTTCTCTTTGAAGACAAGATGGTATGAGGTGGGACTTTCTTTAACCCTGTAAAACCCACTGTTGCAAAATACAACATCAGCTTATTGTTTTGCTATTTGTTTTATATATGTGTGTGTACATAATTTTTTAAGAATTTTTTTAATTTGATATATATATATATATATATATATATATATATATATATATATATATATATATAGCAAAAATGCCAAAAAATTTTTTATTTTAGTACATTTTTTTCCTATATTTGGGGTTAAATATATATGTATTTTAAAAATTTTTGTTTTATTTTTTGCTCAATTATTCTATATTTGGATTTCTATATATACATTTTTTGTTTTATTTATTTTTTGCTCATTTTTTCTATATTTGGGTTTCTATATATACATTTTTTTAGTTTTATTTATTTTTTGCTCATTTTCTTTCTTTATTTCAGTCTTACAGGGTTAAGTGACTTCGTGCTTGTCAAATTGTAATATTTGTCAATAAAACATTCCTTTTGAGAGCTTCACATGTATGCTGGATCCTCTCTTTGACATCTGTCTTCAAGACTTCCATTAAAAATGTGCAGAGGGATGCTTTGTATGATTTTTAAGATGAAAACTAATACACTTTTTTCATGCAAATGGCTACAGAAAACATTATTTCTTTTCAGATTTCTGCAGATAATTTAACAACTACACCTCCACTCATGATCGTAATGTGCACTAATAGAATACAGCTGTAATTATCAGGGTGAAAAGACCCTTATAATTAAACAAAATGTCTAAAAGTCCTTGTGTTATGTTTAATTTCCATGCTTTCATCTCACAGCATTCTTCTTTTAAGGTACAAATCTGTAGACATGAAGATTTTACCCAATGAGCACGAAAATTAAAAATAACATTGAATCTTTTTGTCTTTACTGGTGTTCAGATTCTAATTTCTGTCTTGTAAACAGACATTTAAGCTCCTCTGGTCTTTAAATGCTTCATTAAGGAGACATTTCTTCTCTAGGCACTTGTAACAATGTGGGGGGAGAAATAAAGAAAGTTTTCATACCGACTCAATCACGACAGCTCGTTAGCATACAACGACTGGCACCTGCTGATTTTAACGAGAACTGGCAGCAGAGGCTTCTTAGACAACAGTAGGGCAATTTTAGAAACATTTACAGCCGCATTTGGACAAGTATATCAAATGAGAAAAATAGGCTGAAATTTAAATGTCAATATATTCCATTAGGACGCCTGTGAGTGCTATAATGAGAGTGGAATAGGAGAGGAAGAGCCAAACAGGACTCTCCGCAGGGGATCCAGACACCAGAGACAGCGTGGACTCAAACGCTGATCTCAAAGACTTTAGCGATGCTTTACTTCTCCAACTTCTTCTACTGAATCCCTGGGACTTTCCTCTCACTCTCTCCATCTCCTCTGACTGGCTCAGCACATCTAGTCCAGCGCTAATCCACTGAGGCTGAGGCTAACGCAGAAGCTAATGAGTTTCCTTCCAACCTCCTTCTGCACTGCGCTGCTTTTCATTCATCACCAGCTCCGATCTGGTTGAAGTCATAAGTAACACACTCCGTTAAAAACTATTCACTGAAGGAGCTCAGTAAGAAAACAGCTGGTGACTGGAGGAGACTACAAAGTGCAGTAATTTGACTACTTGGGCTCACCCAGATAATCTCATGTTTTCCATGAAAACTCCCACTTTTATCCATGTGCTAACATAACTGCACAAGGGTTTTCTAATCATCAATTAGCCTTTCAACACCATTAGCTAACACAATGTAGCATTAGAACACAGGAGTGATGGTTGCTGGAAATGTTCCTCTGTACCCCTATGGAGATATTCCATTAAAAATCAGCTGTTTCCAGCTACAATAGTCATTTACCACATTAACAATGTCTACACTGGATTTATCATTCATTTAATGTTATCTTCATTGAAAAAAAGCTGCTTCTCTTTCAAAAATAAGTACATTTCTAAGTGACCCCAAACTTATGAACAGTAGCGTACCTTTAGCACCTTTTTCACCCTTCAATATTTTACACAACCATGAACGTGTTTGGCCTTTTTCATTTAACAGACGCTTTTATCCAAAGCAACGTACATCTGAGAGTAGATACAACACGAGCAAGGATCTAGTCAGGAGAAAACAACCTGGAAAAGATGATAGGACCTTGGTGTCTACAGGCAGTACAGACATAATAGGAAATTTTATTCATTTATTTTTTCCTGTCAAGTGCAAAGGTGTTCATTGAGGAGCTGGGTTTTTAGTATTTTCTTAAAGACTGAGAGGGACTCTGTAGATAGAGTTTGGCAACTCGTTCCACCTCCAGAGAATCACAGAAGAGAAGAGTCTAGCTGTTGACTGGCCCTGTTGTGGTGGTTGGATCAGGAGCCTTTTGTTGGCCGAGCGTAGTGAGCTGGAGGGAGTGTAGACCTGAATGAGAGAGATCAGGTAGGAGGGAGATGTTTTCATTCAAGTGTCAGAGTTTGGAACTGGAAGCCAGTGAAGTGATGTGAGCAGCGAGGTGACATGAGTTGTTTTTGGCTGGTTGAAAACCCGTATTCTGCTGCATTCTGGATCTTCTGCAGAGGTTTGACCGTCATGCAGGGAGGCCTGCCAGTAAGGAGCTGCAGTAGTCGATGCATGATATTAGAGAGTCTGGACCAGGAGTTGAGCTGCATGTTCAGACAGGAAGTATCGGATCTTCCTAATGCTGTACAGGACGAATCAACACGAAAGAGCCTCGAAGGTTAGTTGGTCATCAATCAGGACACCCAAGTTTCTGGCAGACTGTATGGGTCTAAGTTGGGTTGATTCAAGCTGGATGTTGGTTTCTTGTTGAACAGAGGGACTGGCTGGGATGACGAGGAGCTCAGTCCTGGAGAGGTTGAGTTGAGGGTGGCGTTATTTTCATCCATGCCGAGATATCTGCAAGGCATGACGAGATCCAGACAGAGACCATGCAGTCGTCTGGGGAGAACGACAGGAAGAGCTGGGTATCATCAGCATAGTGATGGTTTGAGCAACCATGGGAGTGAATTATTGCACAAACTGAGGTGGTGTGTATTGTCTTTTCACTAAGACTTTTAAATGACCTTTCACACAGCAATGTATTTACTTTTCTGTTTTTCATGAAACCTCAATAATTCCCTTCACTATTTCAAATAATACTCTTTATGATACATTCTCTGCAATGTGGGATTTAGAACACTGACACTTTTAAAGAGGAAACCACAAGGTTGGTTTAAAAAAATACAAATTTCAGCTGAAAAAATACATTAAATATTATTGAAAAAGAAGTATTATTTAAAACCTGTGCTTCAGGTCAGATATTCACTTCATTATTCTGAGTTTATAATGAATGCCCTCATTGTCACTTAGTCTACTGAGCCTTTTAATCTTGTCCTTCAACACCCTCAGCTGTGATTTGTTGTAATTCTTTGTGGTGTAAGAAGACTTTGACCTGAATCATCATCACATGAACTCGGCAGCTTCTTCTGCTCTCTGAAAGGCATCTGGGCGTCCAAGTTCACTGGGTACAAGTGGTAATACATTTAAAAAGAACGTCTAAAGAATCACTGAGTTCACCGAAGACGGAACCTGATTTCCACTCAGTGAAAATGCCAGAAACACGCCATGTTAGCATGGAATTGTTTTTCATGTGGAATTTAATTTTGTTTCCCTTCTTTTCTTTCTTTTTATATTTTAGATGGGACTTATGGTGAGGTAGGGAAGACAGATCAAAATATCCAATATCCAGAATTTAAAATCACAGCTCTAAAGTTGCTTAAATAATTCAACATTATTGTTTTTCCATGACCTTCTCTAGTATTGTCCTGCCATGAAAAGATCAGATTTTTGTGTTCAAGACAATTATGCTGAGAAAAACGAGGTTAAAAATTTATAAAATAAGTGATGAGGTGCAATCAAAAAGTTCAGAGGCAGCACTATTAACCCCTCAATGCCTGAATTTATTTACAATTATATGATAAAAAAAAAATAATTATTTGTGTTTTTGCTTTCAAGCTGAGATTGTTAATTTGTCTTTAGTGCATAGAATAGATATATAATAATAATAATAATAATAATAATAATAATAATAATAATAATAATAATAATAATAATAATAATAATAATAATAATAATAATAACAGATATATAAAATAATGTAGGTCCCACTCCGACTGGTCCTATGAGAAACCATTGCTTGGAAAAGGTTCCTAGGTACGTATTGAATATGCACAAACCGGCATTGTGGGAATGTTGTTTCTGCTGTTAGGTCTCTGGGCGGAAGCTGTAGATCCACTTCCTCTACCAATGAAGAAATGGTGGGTTGATCCAGGGCTGATGACTGACAAGAAATTCGATCTGCTGGGATTAACATCATCAGTTTTCCTAAAGAATGGGGAGCAAAGCTATGTCCTCTCTTCTATTTTTCATATTTTCATAACATTGTCAGCCTTGATTGAATGTCTCACTCTACCTCATATTATCAGGATCAGACTAATTCTTTGGACTGTTTTCCATCAGTCAGTTTGTCCTCTTGGTCAGCAGTAACAGCAGCTAAATATCTAGCTTCTACTGCTGAGAAAAAGATCACATTAGCATGGATTAGCAACCCTGTTACTGTGATTAGAGTAGGGTTAGCAAACAACACAGAAAACATGGAATAAAAATGCTACCATTAATGTGTAAGCTGAGTCAATCAAGCCTTTGACAGTTTATTACCTATTATTGATGAATATGGAGCAGAAAAATGCAAAAGAGAAAGTTAATTTTTCAAAAATTCTGAAGCCCAAATGTCCTCCAATTTTCCAATCCAAATGTTAACTTCCTTGTACGACAAAGACGACCCAGCTGTACCTCAAACTTTGAAGTTGTGGGGGGGGCACAAAGTGAGATGAGCTGCAGAGAAAGAGTAGCAGCAAAGACTGAATGACAGACATTATCGAGGAGAGAAACGCAAGAGAGCTGGAACACTGTCTGTCACAGCACAAACTGTGTTGGCAGATAGTGGCTCTGACTGACAGGTGGCAGCTCCATGACACCGCAGCTGCATAGTACATCACGGCCTATTTGGATCTTTTTAAGCATTTGTGCGCGTGTTCATGCCCGTGCGTGTCCGTTAGCATGTGAGAAAAGCTGCTGATGTGAAAAAAAAGGACTGAAATGCAAAATATCTGCAATTTTTAAAAATATTCTAGTCAAACAACAAGATGGAGTGGAGAATTATAGCAGCTAACGCACACACACATCACCGTTCAATGAGCTGAGTGATGAAATGTAAAGATCTGAAACATTTGTGTGTGCAGATTCCCATCTTCTATCCCTTCAGTGGGTGATCCTGCATGCTTCTCATCAACACACACTTCACCTCTGTGCTCTGTGTTTACCCTGATCTTCTCTCAGACCATTTATGCAGCGTGATGGTTACACAAACCAATAAATATGTGTGTGTAATTCCTCTAATCTATCCGCTTCTCCCTGTGAATGTCTTCTAGGCCTTTCCATGGGGTCTGTCTGACTGCCAGGGTGGTGAGGAGGGAAATGAACACGGCTTTACAAGCTGAGCCCACCCAGGGCTTTAATTAGAATGAAATCATTGGAATGAGCTTTGACTACAAGCGGTCATATCAGCGTAACCCTCCGAAGCAAATAGATCGATCTACGGTTGCAAATGAGCTTTCTGTTTCATTTTATGCTTCGAAAAAAAAAAGCATGCGTGCTCATTAAGCTACAACAAGCTGATGGGTACTAAACAGGCAAACAGCTACGTGTAAATACAGTTTCTCTCACCCTCCTCCGAACTAATTCTTGGCAAAACTTCCTGTGTCCTGTCTGCGCCATTCCCACAATCATTAAAAACCTCATAACCAACAAATTACATCCTCTACGCTCACATAAAGCCTCAGTGGAAAAACCACCCTCCTTATTCCTCGTTGACATGATGGTAACGAGCTGTGATTGACTGCGAGGAGGCAAAATGTGGAGCTTCCCACGCAGGGGAATGCAAGCTGGTGCTGATTAGAGCTCCTGGTGCCGAGGCTGGGAAACCCTTCAGCTTTGAGTCGGGGGTCACGGCTCTCCACTCGACGAGGAAGAAGCCCCTTCATTTAGTTTGTCTGCGTGCATAAAGATCTAATATCAGGTTGCATCTCTGCGTACGGAGGCCGCATGTGTGTGTTTGTTTTGTGCGGAGGCAGAGCGATGACGCACAGCGAAGAGCAGATGCTCCCATTAATTAGACGTAATGATCACACGAGCAATAACCAAGAGGAGAGGGCCGACTGAAGGAAGAGCTGATTAATCTATGAGTGGTGACTAATTAATGCGTTAGGCTACGTGGTGCGAAGCCAGGCCTGAGAATCTATTCGTGAGTCAGCCTCCTCATGCAGGACACATCAATCTGGATCTGTGGAGAACGCAGGAAGCCTCTCGTTCATCCACGTCTTCCTATTCGCTGACCTGCTGCTCATTTCACCTCAAATATACGGCAGCAACCGACGGATCAGCACGGTCCTCCATCGCTGCATGAAGATAAAGTGTGCAGCCACGACGCTGTGCTTTTAATCTCTGGACTTACCTTCTGTTTCCGCCTCTCCTTCCTCTTGTCCTCCGTGTCCTGCAGCATCTTTTCTCTCCACAGGTCGAAGAAGTAGGACGGGTTGGTGTAGAACTTCAGACCTTCCTTCCCATCGTCCCTGCAGATGGAAAAAAATACAAAGAACTGGATTGTTTTCATTCCTTCTGCTAAAAAACATTTAGAGTTGTGTAATATTTCCATTTCCTAGAGCAAAAACAAGACTTTTTTTTATTTTCAGTTCATCTGCCAATTATTTACTTGATAAAATATTAGGTATTTATATATATTTGCTTTAAAAAGCAGCACAAAAATATGGTTTTCAAGAGGTACAGAGAGGAGGAGGGGCTTTGACACAGGTATATCACTGATTATTTAATATTTGTTTATTTATATCATTTATTTTCTATTATGTTTGTAAATATGTACATAAATAGCTATGGGAGTGGGGTACCGACTGATAGGAGTAAATAAGTTTAGACTTCGTCCTGCTTCTTTTCACATATGTTGGGTTACTTTTTGTTTGTTTTGTTCTGTTTGTTTGTTGTGTTTTATTTTGTTTTGAATATTTTGATTTGTTTTTGTGGCTTTTTTCCTCTCACATGTCCAAACTAAAAACATTCATTCATTCATTCGTTTAACTCACTGAACCATGAAACCTACCAGCAGGTTTGAGGAACACATTATCTTTTATTTCATTTTTTTTAATTGACAGAATGTATTATTCATTCAAGTCACCAACAGTAAAAACAGAAAGAAGCATCAGATTTTAAACCATCTGATGGTGCATGAACATACATGTGACTTTCCCTTCCAGCAGGAGAATTAACCTCATCTGAGCTTCAGAATGATGAAATTTGTCCAAGGTGAACCATTTGCATTAATAACGGTTTATAAAAAAACAGAAAACTCTATGTTTTGCTGCACAGCTGTGAAGCTATTAGTGACTCTGCTGTGTCAAACAGTCACATTACAAAAATCTGTGAGTTTTCAGCTGAACTGCAGGCTGTGTTGACAAAGAGTAGAACGGAGACGAGTAAGTAAAAAAAGTAAAATCTGAGTAATAAAAAATCTGTAGCATATCGAGTCACCATATTTTAGTATTGGTATATGATTGATTTCTCTATTTTTGTGTCCAACCCTCATAGGTTTACAACACACCAATATACCTGCATTGCAGCAATACATCCAGAACACACATTATTCTGCTGCTCAGTTCTCAAACTAAATATGTTGCCTTTTATCCCAAGCCTGGCAGAGAAATTCTGCTATGCAAAAGGTTCCTGTTCTAAAACATAACTCAGGTTTTTCATGGTCGTCCAACCAAAAGAAATCAGCATAAACAGAGGACATCTGACTGAAAGTTTCTCCCTGATATCTTCCTATACAGGACAGCAAAACATAAAATGATTCTCATTCTCAGCTTCACCTAAATTGCACAGCAAACAACATCTGTCCTTCTCTGGAGCAGCATTAAACCTCCCAGCCTCTAAAGCTGATGGGAATGTTCCTGAGTGTCACACACTGTATCTGTTTTTTATAAGACAATAAGTTTGTAGTTTTGGTTTATATCAAATATCAACAGACCATTTTTCTGTAAACGTGAGAAACATATTACACTTCATCTCCTGAATATCACAGAGTATCCTATTATGAAAAATAAATGATGAGGTGTTCAAATGAAATAAAGATTTCAGCCCAGTTAGCCCAGGGGTGATGATTGGAGATGTCCCAATTAAATACCTTTTTTGTGATTCTCTGATTGGACATCTTCATCAGTCTGTTCCAAAGGAGAAGCATCTGGAATTTAAGTCTGATGTTTGGAGGTTCCTAATGGCCAAAACTGAATTAAATATAGTAAGTATATTTACAGGCAATTGGAAAAATGTCATACATGTTTCCAGGTTTAAAATTTGAAAAAAAAAATGAAAGAAATGAATGAAAGAAACTTCTGCGTATGTTTTGTTTTTGATGAATTATGATATTATATCTGTGGTATACTGCACAAGAAGCATTTTTGACTTCTATCCATGAATACGTTGTTTCCATAGAGGTGCAGGACTTTAAATTGCAGGAAATAATGAGCCCACAGTGAGTAAAAAGACGCATCAGAGGGTTAAACAAGCTGATCTATTTTGGGCTTTTCTTGTCAAAGTTTACATTTTACATTAACATAAGCCTAATAAAGTTGAATTTTTTTCACATTTAAGTAGCTGGAAATTAAGAATGTGTTGGCATCTTAGTGTGAAAAATAAATAAATAAATAAATAAATGACCCAAATATCCAAACACTTGCCGATTCATTTTTCCATCTATTGACTAATCGTTTCAGTGCTACAAAGGGAAGCCAGACAAAAGGGGCGGGACGCAAAACAAGCTGCAACAAAAAGGCATTTTTCTTCTTTATTCTTTTCTTGTTTGTTTTTGACTGAGTCTCTTAAAATGCTGCAGAATTTGACGAACCCTGAAAATGGAGAGTAAGTTATGAGAGAGGAAGGTGATATTTATTGACTCCTGCCCTCGCCTGTCTTCTTCCCTTCAAGAATTCATATATCTGTGTACCATTTGTCATAAATAGGTGCTAATGGCCTCTGTTGTCTGTATTTGTCAGCGACATTACACAAGTCTCTGGAGGTCACTGGGGGGGAAATAGAAAAAGACTTCTGACAGAGGCAGATAGTTATCACATCAAAGGTCCCTCTTGACAAGGAAATTATCATCCCCACATGTCCAGACATGCTGTCTGGCCATTTCCTATCAGTGGGGTACGCCTGAATTCCCCGCTGATGTCCTGCTCATCTTAGCTGTTTGCAAACCTGTTTCACTGATGGACAAATCATCATTTCAGAATATTTAAAAAACAGAAAATGTCGGGTCTTTGATGAACTCGTTGAACCGGAAATCCGCCGATGGATTTGAAAGTATTTTTCAAAGCCAGAAACTGTGGATTTTGAATCTTCCAATGATCCTTCTCATCCATGACATGCTGTTTGGTCAGGAAACTGAACCAAAGAGATATTTCAGCAAAATCACTTGATTCTATAAACATCTTATTTAAAAATTGGCCACAAAAAAACAAAAAAGTTAGAAGAACTACATGAACGATATAGTATTTTATTTTTTGATCGATGAAATGACAAGTCAGATTAAAAAAAGACAAAAACAACAAAAACAAGACAAAATATTACAAAAATGAGACAAAACAACAAAAAAATGAGACAAACAACACGAAGCAAAACAAGAGACAAAAAATTTGAGAAAAAGTAACAAAGCGACAAAAAATGGACAAACGACAAAAACGAGACAAAAAAATGACAAAAGCGAGAAACAAAATGCCAAAAAAAATAGACAACACATGCGAGACAAAAAACACAATATGACAAAAACGATACACAAAACAACAAAAAGCAAAACACAAAACGAAAAAGATAAGACAAAAAACACAAGTGAGACAAAAAGGAAATAAAATGACAAAAACATGAGGCAAACGCCAAAAGTCTGACAAAAAAGACAAAGAGCAACAAAAACCTGATGAAATATTAAAAAAATGAGACAAAACGACAAAAACAAGAAACAAAATGGCAACAAATGAGACAAACGAAATAAAACAAAACAAAAAGAAGAGACAAAAAATTTACAAAGCGATAAAAAAATGGACAAATGACAAAAATCAGACAAAAAAAGACAAAAAAGCAACAAAAACAAGACAAAAGATTACAAAAATGAGACACAAAACAACAATGAACAATCTACTATTTTACTTTATGATCAAAATAACTTGTCATGCCCTAGAAGTGATTTTAAATTTACAGTTTTACAAATTTAAAATTTGCAGTTAATGTCTTCTCTGTAATTTTTACACAGTTGTCCACATGTTTGACTCCCCTGCACTGGAGGGACAAGACTTTATATAGCAGTGAAAAATGTGACAGGAGCAAATAAAAAAATAAAACACACCCAGACACTGCTTGGGGTTCAGAAGGTTAAAAAAGAGATCAATAGTAGCAGCCTGTGCATAGAAAGACTTTGGACAGAAGTTAAATACGACTAGAAAAGCAAAGCAACTTAAAAACTCTATTAAATGTGCTGCTGACTGTGGGCAGAAGCTAAAGATTACAACGCTGAACAGACAATCTGCAGCTCATTTTTAATTTCAGAGGAATTGGAGGAATCTGCCGTGTCATTCTCAACTGTAATGAATTTTTTTGTGGAGCAACAGAAGCAGGACTGTTGTCGTGTTTTTGTCCATCTATCTCGTCAAACTGAGGAAGAACGATTTCTCTGAGACGAAGTAATAAAAGTTGCAATTGCTGCCTGTAATACAAAGTTCTCAATCATCAAGACTCCTGAGGGCAACACAGATCTCTTCTCCATAGACACCGGAGCACTTCAAGGAGACCCTCTAGCACCTTTCTTCTCCATCACTGGCTTAGACTATGCACTGAAGAATGCAATCCTGCCCTTCGATGGTCTGACCGTAAAACATCTTCAAAGTAGAAGACACCCTGAAGAAGTCCTCCCAGAACTTGCATTCACAGATGACATTAGCAGAAGACATTCTGCATCAGGTAGAGTGAGAAACAAGACAGACTGGACTCTTCCTGAACGCTGGAAAGATGAAGTTCATGCACCTTAACCCAACATCTGAGGAGACATTGCAGCACTAGACAGGTAAGAAATCAAAGTTGACGATTTCCTACATCTTGGAGGCTACGCCAACATAGAAACAAAAACTGGCAAAGCTTGGGGAGCATTGCTCTCTCTGTCAAAAGGAAAAAAAGTGGTTGAACGTTCATCCACTGTCTGCGCTTTTAGGTTTTTATTTTATTTTATCTCTAATAATCTGCATAAATGTGACTTTAAGTTCGTCCAAAACCCTAAAAATGTGTTACTGCCATGTAAAAGCAAGAAATACCCGGTTGAATCCTGACTCTTCAGTGGCCCTGACTTGAATTTATAGGACGTGCAGCTGCCTTCACCCAGTGAAGAGCAGCTATTTGGCTTCGACACTGATAACAGACAGAACAGAGGACATGAAAAGGCAAAGCTTCAAAAAGCATAAAGTTTAGGCGGAAAGTTTAATGATATGCAACACAACAAAGGGAGACAGAAAACAGAATTCAACAACTGGATAAGGCGAGAGCTACCGTATTTGAGAGTTTGTGTAAATTATTATGCCTGGTGCTTTTGAATATTTGAGGTGAGTGTTTGTCCTCCTGTGTGGATCTGAGGAATAAGAGCCTGAGGACGAGTCCCAGGGAGCCTCTTAGTGTGATGTGAGGAGAAGGGGGGAGGAGGAAGACAAAAGAAGAGGAGAAACAGACGAAGAGAGGAGAAGCAAGAGACTAGAGATAGAAAAGAACCAACGGGGAAAGCAACCCGTGAGATCAAAATACAGCATTTTAAATTATGAATCAGAAGAATGAAATCATCACCCGTGATAATTGTAATCATGCGTTTGGCGCTGATGAACGAATCAGCTCCGGATGAGAGCTGAATCCATTTGGAATCTGAGCAAAATGAATAGAATGTGCTGCATTACATATATTTGTCTCACTTGTGGGTTTTCTGTGCTTGTGTGCTTGTTTTTTTTAAATATTTATCTCGCTTAATATCACTGTCATAAATGAATGGACAAAAAAGAATAAAAAGAATCAGCAGTAACGAAAATAATGGATTGTTTTAATCCTAGCAAGAGCAAAACTGCAACAACAAGAAAAGCACTCCGAGAGCGCAGTGCTCCACCAAGGCTGCTCAGCTGTTGTATCATTTAGGACAGAGACGTCCACAACGGTCAATTAGTAGTAGGATCACAACCATGTGATCATCAGCAGGCAGCTGACGTAGTGTTCACTCGTTGTCATAGTTACAATGACGCCGTGCCGCTATCTCACAATGATACAGAAATCTTTAACCAATCCGTGGATCCAGACTATAAGCTGCATCACTGCCAAAATCTAATCACTTGGTCCTTGTGTCATTTCTGACCTTCCCTGAAAATTTCATCCAAATCTGTTGGTCCATTTTTGAGTCATGTTGCTAACAGACAGACAGACAGACAGACAGACAAACAGACAGACGGACGGACGGACAGACAGACAGGTGGACAAACCAACAGTGATTGTCACATAACTCTGCTGCGTTTCTTGATGCAGTAATTATGCAAAATTGAACCCTTAATACAATTTAAACCGGTGAGTTATCAAAAAATTTGGCCAAATTCATCCAAATCTGTCCGTTTATGGGTAATATTGGGAACAGACAGACAGACAGATGGACAAACCAGCACCAATCGTCACATAACTCCTTGGCAGATTAATAATAATAACAATAATAATAATAATAAGGAGGTAAACATCCTCGGATTTCTGATACTCAACTCTGAAGACATCAAAATGGGCTGATGGAACTTATTATGGGTTATTTACATTTTAAAGGCCATACAGTGAACCAGTTAACCGAGAAAATAATTATTTTTTTTCAGAAATGGAGGATCTATTCTCTAACAGGTACCTAAACCACACTGTGTGCTTAAAGCTACTTTACTGGTTGATTTGTTATTGGAACTCCAGAAAGCCGTGCATTAAACCTCATATTACTGACTGGGGAACCTACACACCCTGGAGCTAAACACTTTTCAGAAGTGCTTTAATATATAATTTCACTTTTTCATGACTTTGTCAAGTATTTGTTCCCCAAGAACTTCATATCATTGTTTTTTTGTAATATGTGTCGAGGGAGACAATTGTCAAAACAACTCAATTCCACTTTTGCATTTTTATTAGATAGAACTATTTATTGAGTTCATGTTTGCCAGCAGTCCTAATTTAAAGTATCACCATCATTCTGTCGTTCATTTTCAGGGATAAAGACACAGATTTCCTCATGTGCATCGTTTAAAAACCCAATTACTGCTCTTCCTAAAATAAAATGAGGTCTAAGTTTAGTCCATGTTCGTTCGTACACAACATGCAAATTAACTAACTCTTCTAAATCTTTTTAGCAGATGACATCAGTGACTTAATGTTTTGAGAAGACATAAGTTAATATTGTCCAGTTTTGTATCTTACAGTGGTTCATTCTTTGGGTCCCCCACTGACACGGTTTGTCCTTGTAAGTAAACAGTAAGAATTGAGTCATGGTGTTGGGGCAGTAATAAAACCAGACATTTAGAGAAAGGCCAGGCAGGAAGTGAGTGAGGAAGACTCCCACATCTGTCTGAGGCCCACAGGTTAAAAACCCACAAACAACAGGCTGCTAAACCACCGTCTACATCTGCACCCGTCTCCTCACAGCGCATGAGTGTCAATACGAACACACCAAACAAAAAGATTGTGTTTGGCCTGTAACCTTTTCCAGCTGGACTGGTCAGGGGGAACAACACTGAAGGGTCAGATAAGATGCTGCAGGAGGATTAAAAACAAAGAAAAAAAAGTGAGAGAATGAATGAGGAGAAAAAAAAATAAGCGGAGAGAGCAGCAGAGTGAGAAGGTCATGAAATAAAAGGGTGGGAGAGCTGGCCAGCAGAGCTTTTTATGGATTATTCATCTCCACATGACTCCCTCAGCATCAAGAACCAAGAGAGAAGCCTGGTGTTGCAGTAAGAAGTCTGGTAGAAGAACACATCTGGGCGCTCTCCACTTGCTAAATATATTCAGCCATAAACACGTCAGCTTTCCCATTTATTTGAGGTTACAACTATCCAAGCTGAGAATGTTTATTTCTGTTTGTGCATCGCTGAGAGCATCACTGTCTCGTTTAGTAAAAGCTTTTATGATGGCAGGCAGGACTGTAATACAAGCGAATGGGCCAAACAGAAGCTGTAATTCACGGCTATTCCTGTACTTTGTGTTGACATGGTGGGGTGCAATCCTTCCCTTCTGGAGCGCATCAATAAAATACTACGTGTTAAAATGGAAAACATAAAAATACTGGTGCGTTGTTGTTTTCCACTCCTCTGAAAACAGAAAAAGGCACGTGAAGGTCGGTGTAGTTTGACTGCAGGAAAGGTGCTGCTATTAACCCTCTGAATTTCAACATGTTTGAAAGGCAAGTTGTCTTAACCCTCGTGTCGTCCTGCGGGTCAAACTGACCCGTTTTAAAGTTTGAAAATGTGGAAAAATATATATTTTCACAGTGAAGACTTCTACATTTTTAACATTTTTGGGAAATTTTTAAACATTTTTGGTGCAAAAGAAGAAATGCTTAAAAAAAAAAAAAAAAATGTTTCTTTAAGAACATTCGGGAAAAAAATCCATCACAATCTAGCGAAATTTTGGTTGAGAAAATATTAGAAGTTTTACTGATATATATGGAATCATTGTAGATATTTTGAGGATTTTTTTTGGGAAGATTTTTATTCATTTTTTGAAAATATTTACAAGAATTTTTTTGCCAAATTTGGGGGATTTTTTTAAGTAAAATTTTTAAGGGAAACTTTTAAGGAATTATTGGAATTTTCTTCCTTAACGTTTTGCAAATTTTCTGAAATTTGGGGAGTTTTTTTAAAATAAAACTTTCAAGGGAAACTTTTAAGGAATTATTGGAATTTTCTTCCTTAAGGTTTTGCAAATTTTCAGAAATTTGGGGAGTTTTTTTTAAATAAAACTTTCAAGGGAAACTTTTAAGGAATTATTGGAATTTTCTTCCTTAAGGTTTTGCAAATTTTCAGAAATTTGGGGAGTTTTTTTGCTGAATTTTTTGGATTTTTTTCAGACAAGGAAGCAATTTTTTTTTGCTGTCCGTAAATGAAGACAACAGGAGGGTTAAATAAAATAAATTCAACGTTTGTTTAGTTTTTTTTTAGGACTGGGAAAACTGCAGACACAGTTGAAACATGTCAGCAGGGGAAAAAAAACATCTTTTCATGTAACGCTATTCTAAACCGAGCATGATCGTGATATTTTATTTGCTTCCAAGTCCTGTTCAACACGGCAGAGGTGATGAACCGGGCTGGATTCTGACCTGTATGGCGTGAGGATGTTGAGGGGTGGTGGCTGCTCGCAGGTGTGGAAGGTTTCCTGCAGTGGGACGGGCAGAGACTTGCGGTCGAACAGCTGCTGGTCCTGAATAGTAGAACTCCTGAAGGCCTTCCTCATGGTAATGTCCTGGAGAGACACTGGACAAGAGGGACAAGAGAAAGGATGAAATAAGGACTTATCAAATGGGGTTCTCTGCAAAGCGATACATGGATGTATGTCAACTATGTGACTGACAGAAAGCTAAATCATTTTAAGAGTGATGTTTGTTAGTCGTTGGCTGTACTTCCCCAAAAATGTAAAAAAAAAAAGTAAAAACCCACACATGGACCAACAAATAGCCTCTCACAATAATTACCATCTGCTTCCGTCTCATTATCATTAAATTGACACTGACATCATCACTCAAACAGTCACAGAGCACTAAACCTATTACAGGCCACTAATCATCCTCCCTTGGGTTAGTGCTACTCTGTGCTTCTAAACCAGGGCTGTCAAACTGGTTCCACATTCAGTCCAGTTTGATCTCCAGTGACCAGTAAAATCACAGCATAATAACCTAGAAATAACCACAACTCCAAATCTTTCCTTTGTTTTAGTGCCAAAAAGTACATTCTGAAAATGTTCACACTTAATGAATTATTATTATCTTTTTGCAAAACATTACAAACAAACCTGTAATTTTTTAACAAAAATAAATTCATTTTCAACAGCATTATGCCTCAGTTTGTCATTTACACATTACAACTTACAGATCACGGCTTATGTACAAAAACAAAACATTTAGTCACAGGTATCTGGAACTGAATGATATAGTATTTTACTTTATGATGAAAATGACAAAAGTCAGACAAAAAATGAAAAAAACAACACAAAATATTACAAGAATGAGACAAAACAAAAAAAACAAGACACGAAATGACAAAAAAATTGATTAACGACACGAAACAAAACAAAAAGAGACAAGATATTTGACAAAAAAGTTACAAAGAGGCAAACAACAAAAAGATTAAAAAAAACACAAAATGACATAAATGATACACAAAACAACGAATAGAGTAAAACACAAAATGACAAAAACATGAGAAAAACGACAAAAGCCAGACAAAAAAAAGTAACAAAAACAAGACAAAATATTACAAAAATGAGACACAAAATGACAAAAGAACAATGAGCAATCTAGTATTTTACTTTATGATCAAAACAACTTGTCATGGTCTAGAATTTATTTGAAATTTATAGTTTTACAAATGTACAATCTTTAGGTAATATCTTCTCTGTAATTTCTACTCTTTACAAAGTCGTCCCGTGGGCCGGATTGGACCCTCTTGATGGCCATTTTTGGTCATCGGACCGTATGTTTGATACACTTAAGTGAACCCACACATGTTAACTAAGCTAAGCTAGGCTAGGTGAGGCTAAAGTTGTCTCTCAGAGGCCGTGGAAATGATTGGCCGTCTTTCATCTGAGGACATCTGACATTTTCGGAAGGCAGAAGAATAACAGAAGAAAATCGATGCTGGGGAGCTGAAGCCTTCAAAAAACAGGTTGGAGAAACTGCTGCTTACGGAGAAGAGAGGAAAAACAACCAAACCGACGCTAAGCCTCAATCTGGTGAGCAGAAAGTCTTGGAAAGAAATCCAGAATGTTGCAACCAGATCTGAATTATACATGAGGGAGTGACAAATGGATACACTTTACTGTTGCCCAGGGGAAGACTGAAAACGTCCTGTTCTGTGAGTCCTCTGTTGTTATTATCATTAGCCTTTTCTACTGCGCACACACACACACACACACACACACACACACACACACACACACACACACACACACACACACACACGCACACACACACACACACACACAAATGAACCTGTAACCTGAAACACACCGTGAGAAGACGTCCGTTTAGCCAAACACAAAGGGACCTTTTAACCGCTGTCTTAATGAAATGAAATAAACAAAGTAGAGAATCCCAGCTACCCCTCTTCCATCTTCTAGATTCCAGCAACACAGCTGGATAACGACTTCCACACAGACTCTCAGTGTAGCGAAGGACTGGCCACCCGAGGCACTGAAGTATCATTATTAGCAAACAACATCAAGGAGCCAAGATCTGGTGAACAACACTCTGGGAGAGAGTCAGGAGGCCGGAGAATGCAAGAGGGAGATAATAAAACCTCACAGATGCTACGGAGACAGGGTAATAAAAACAGACAGACAGAAGAGGCACTAAGGTTAAAACAAAGAGCGGTAGCTGGCAGAAACAAGCCACTCACGAGGTGTACCGACAGGGAAAAAAAGGAAGAGAGGGCAGAGATTAAACTGACATGGAAATGTGCAAATAAAGAGAAAGCAGCGGTACAAGAGAGACAACAAGAGACATGAAAAACATGCAGTCGGATTTCAGTGAGAGGCTGGAGTGTCCCATGAGAGGAGCTCAGTAACCTGAGCAGAGCCAGACAGTGGATTAGGCTTCAAAAACCAACATGAGGGAGAAACTGCAGCAGCCATTTAAGCAGTAAACACAAACAAACATACCGTAGACAGCATACTGTTCTACGGTAAAGAGTAAATACCACAAGATTGTGGCTGCTCAGGCTTCTGGTTTCTTTCTGCCTACAAGATTTATGGAAAAACTCCATATTAAATGTGTTGCCGGGGATGCACATTAAATCTGCATGCAAAACAGCCGAGCTCATGAACAAAAATAACTGGCAGCCTTTTCTCACACCTCTGATACCAGTAGTTACATGAATTCAAAATCAGCCCTGTATGGGAGTTTTTTTTTCCTATTTCTGCTTCAGAATCGCTGTTATCCACCGACGTCAGAAGCTCTGACAGCTTTCTCTCTGTGTAAGTCCAAGGTCTTACTCCGTTCTTCTTTTGTGCGATAAAGCAGCAAAGTCGATTTTCCCCGAGACCTAATCTAAAGTGCAGTCTGTCATTTAGCAGAAGCTGCACATATTTCTGGCTACTGTCTGACTTGTTCGTAGTTCTTCATTTAGTGTTCATCCATTGATTAAATACTACCTAACTGAAGCATGTAAAAGATTGTTACTGGTTTATCACCACTTAAGGCACAGTTTTGGCCATAATTTCTGTAATTGATGATCAAATTATGCCACAGAAGTTCCTATAGCATAGTTTAGCAGGTTTTAAATAAAACAGCAGCATAACCAGATCATCGATTCAGAGATATAATGTAAAGCGGACAGCATTTCATTACACAGGAGCTTAATGGATCATTTGGGTAATAATTTACTTTTTTCTTTAGTTTTCTTTTTCAATAACTGTGACTAACCTGTAGGTTTTTATAAAAATCTGTATAATTGCCTGGCTGCTAGTGTCTACAGACCTCCTAACTTATAAAATTAGACTTATTCTAAAGAATGTAAAGCTTCTCTGAGCTGTATTAATCTGGGGCATCAGCACTGAATGTGACTGATCTGAAAGAAGTCAGGGGTGTCAAATTCATTTTAGTTCAGGTTCCACATTCAGCCCACTTTGATCACAAGTGGACAAAAAATAAGACAACTGACATGAAACAAAACAAAAAAAGAGACAAAAAAGTTACAAAGCGATAAAAAAATGAGACAAATGACACAAGTGAGACAAAGAAAAACACAAAACAACAAAAATGATGCCCAAAACAACGAATAAAGCGAAACACAAAATGACAAAAATAAGACAAAAAACACAAGCAAGACAAAACAAAAACACAAAACGACAAAAGCGAGAAACAAAATGACAAATGACAAAAACAAGACAAAAAATTACACAAATGACACAAACGAGACACAAAACAACAAAAGCAAGAAACGAAATGACAAATGACAAGAAAGAGACAGAAAATTAGACAAAGTTACAAAGTGACACAAAACGACATAAATGAGACAAAAAATCACACAAATGAAACAAACGAGACAAAAAATGACAAAAGCTAAAAACAAAATGACAAAAAAAACAACCAGCACAAGCGAGACAAAAAAAACCACAAAACGACAAAAACGATACAGAAAACAACGTATAAAGCAAAACACAAAATTACAAAAATAAGACTAAAAACACAAGTGAGGCAAAAAGGACACACAAAACGACAAAGCAACAATGCGTATATATAATCTAGTATTTTACTTCATGATCAAAACAACTTGTCAAGGTCTAGAAATTATTTAAAATTTATAGATTAACAAATTTATAATTTCCAGTTAATGTCTTCTCTGTAATTTTTACACTTTACAAAGTTGGGCCGGATTGGACCCACTGGAGGGCCGGTTTTGGCCCACGGACCGCATGTTTAACACCCCTGCTCTCCTCGCTGCCTCTACATTTACAGAACAGACTATGAATTCAGAGCGTGCACAGCGCTGTCAGGTGGTGACAAGGAGGTGCAAAAAACACCAAACAGGAGGGAGGCAGCGCCCAAGTCCATGCCAGGATGCATCTGATGCAACTTAGAAAACCTCCACCAAGCAACACTCCCTCAGAGCAGAGCACTACACTAATGAGTGAGGACACACACACACACACACACACACACACACACACACACACACACACACACACACACACACACACACACACACACTGGGGCACAGAGATCTCAACAGGATATTCTGCATCCTCATTATGAAATGTCACTTATTCAGCTGAACTACCAATTACATCCATTTAGTGAAGACATTTAGCTAATGAGAGAAATGTGAGCGTTGGTGAATGAATGTAGGGAGAGATGGGGAGTGTGCATGTGTGTGTGTGTGTGTGTGTGTGTGTGTGTGTGTGGACATGTATGTTTCCTAGCGTCTATCCAGGGTTCACACCATTGTCTTAAGCTGAGGACATTTTGGTTGACACTGGTTTTGTGTTTAAGATTCGCATTCGGATTAAGTTCAGGGATCAAAATCAGAAATACTTTACTGATCCCCGAGTAAAAATTCTTTAACCCTCGTGTCGTCCTGTGGGTCAAAATTGACCCGTTTTAAAGTTTGAAAATGTGGGAAAAATATGTATTTTCACAGTGAAACTTCTGATGTCCACATTTTCAACATTTTTGGGAAATCTTTGAACATTTTTTGGTGGAAAAAAAGAAATATTAAAAATGTTTCTTAAGAACATTCACATAAAAATCGTTAACCGTGTTAACCGTTCAAAAGTTTGGGGCCACTTAGAAATGTCCTTATTCTTGAAAGAAAAGCAGTTTTTTTCCATTGATGATAGCATTAAATGAATCATAAATCCAATGTAGACATTGTTAGTTTGGTAAATAATAATAATAATGGATTAGATTTATATAGCACTTTTCTATTAAGGCACTCAAAGCACTTCACAATGGATCCATTATTCATTCACTCAAACATTCTCACTCTGGTGGTGGTAAACTACATTTGTAGCCACAGCTGCCCTGGGGCAGACTGACGGAAGCGTGGCTGACAATCCACACCTCCAACCACCACCAACATTCACACACATTCATACTCCAGTGTGAGTAGCAGCACTGGAGGCCAGGTGGGTAAAGTGTCTTGCCCAAGGACACAACAGCACATGACTAGGACAGAGCGGGAATCGAACCACTGACCCTTCGATCATTGGACGACCCGCTCTACCACCTGAGCCACAGCCGCCTCAGGAATGACTATTGTAGCTGGAAACAGCTGATATTTAACCTTTTGAACGGTAGTGTGTATAAAACAAGACGCCTAACATATTCAGCCACCCAAAGTCTTTCACTGCTTCAAGCTAAAGGACAAAATAAGATAAGATAATCCAATTATAATCTATAAAAGCACTGATTGGACGTTTTCAATTTCAAAAATATGCTATGCATTTTGTAGTTACCACACAAGTCATAGGAAAACAGCAATTTGTCATGTGTAGCGCTCTATAATCAGCTGCAATGGTTAAGGTTAGCATATGGAGCTGGGAAATGTCCTCATAAAGAAATAAGTAAAAGCGATAGGTGGAGCAGCATCAGGTGCAGCAGCAGCAGCCTCTGATCTCAGGATGTGAAGCGTCTTATCTGTAAGCCAGTGGCGGACGCTTTATCTCCCTCCCTTCATATCTTCCCTTTGGACCGATAGCATCATCGCTAAAACACTTCAACTAAAGAGAGGTGAGAACGTTCTTGCCGCTCACACACACCTCCTTCAGCCTCTCCCTGCAAGTTCAGCAAAATTATATTTCTTTTCCCTCTTCCCTCTTTTCATCCCCTGTCTCATATAGATGCAGTCCAACACGCAGCAGCAGCAGATACGAAAAGTCACAGGAAACGCTGTCTTTAGCATGCAGCCATGGCTCTCTCCCCTGTTGGACTGCAATGCAAATACTGCCCTATATTTCCCCTCCTGCACTCTATCCTCTCTCTGATTCAGGTTTTGCTCCATCTCTTCCCATCCCTCGTTGCGTTTTTAATCATACGCTTGCTTATTGGTCGTCCTTTGTCTTTCACTTCGTCCCTCCTTCTTGCCAGATTTATCTGGAAGTTTTCCCACATGCATTTAGAAACGCTGTAAATCACAAATGTAATGTGAGCAGAGAGCAGAGAGCAGCGGACGCTTTTTGCTGCAGTGGTAGAGACTGTTGCATAAATCAGAAGAAAATAATAACAAAAAATGACTTTGGACAGTTTTGAACTCATTTTGGATCATTTTGAGTCATTTTCAACAAATTTTGAGTCATTATGGCCAGTTTGTACATCATCTAGAGCACATTTTAAATCATTTTAGATCATTTTCATCTCATTTTGGACAATTTCGAGTCATTTTGGGAAAGTTTGAGGCATTCTGGATTATTTTAAAGAATTTTTGAGTCGTCTTGAATTATTTTTAACAAATTTATTATTATTTTGTTATTGTGGATATTTTTTACTGATTTTGCATAATTTTTGAGTCATTTGGGGTAATTTTTAAGTAATTTTGGAACTAATTAACGTGCTACTAATTTTAAAAAGTGATTTTGAACCGTTTTGAACTCATTTTCGATCATTTGGAGTCATTTTCGACAAATTTTGAGTCCTTTTGGGCAATTTTGAGTCATTATGGCCAGCTTGTACCTCATTTAGGAAACATTTTAAATCATTTTAGACCATTTTCATCTCATTCTGGATAATTTTGAGTCATTTTGGGAAAGTCTGAGGCATTTTGGACTATTTTAAGCTCATCAGGAGAATTTCTGAGTCATCTTGAATGATTTTTAACTAATTTTCGAGAATGTTTGAGTCATTCTAGACATTTTTTAACTCATTTTGCATCAGTTTTTACTCATTTGAGGTAATTTGTAACTAATATAACTAATTAACGTGTGACTTATTTTAAAAAAAGGACTTTGGACAGCTTTTAGCTCATTTCGGATCATTTTGAGTCTTTTTGGGCAATTTTGAGTCATTATGGCCAGTTTGTACCTCATTTAGGAAACATTTTAAATCATTTTCATCTCATTTTGGACAATTTTGAGTAATTTTGTGAGGCATTTTGGACTATTTCAAGTTCATTTTTCATAATTTTTGAGTCATTCTTCATATTTACGTGAATAAATATCTACAAAATACATGATAATCATTTTGAATTGGTAATGACTGACTCCACAGTTTTGATGTCTTCAGTATGTAACTACAATGTGGAAAATAGTAAAAATAAAGAAAAAACATTGAATGAAAAGGTGTGTCCAAATTTTGACTGGTAGTGTACACACACACACACACACACACACACACACACACACACACACACACACACACACACACATCAGGACATCATATATATATATCACAAACGTATGATGACTTGTGGACTAATGGCTTGTAGTGAATTAGGATAACCTCTGGTCACAGTATTCACAAGGATGTATCATTGTTTTTCTAGCAACTGCCTGCTGATAATTACCCACAATGCTTTGGGGTGAACTGTCATAAATGCAAATGTTCTTTCCAATTGTGCATAATCACCAGAGTCTGCGTAAAGCAAATTTTGTCATATGGCCATGACCAAAATCTTCTGTATATATGACAGTATGTAACTTTATATCCAGTTTTCTAACATGACGAGTAAACTTAGAATTAATGTATGGTTAAATAGCAACACAAAAGTATCTGTTTTGGGCTCATCAAAGCCAAATAAATCCCTTAAGAATCGTAGTACTTATTTATGTTGATAAAATTTATAATTCTTTGGATAAAATTCCAGTATTGGCCTTAAACCGCCTGCCCTGCTTGTCAGTTTGCAGTATTGCCAAACATCCAAAGACATTGAAAAGGCAACTTCTGTGGTATATTTTGGTCCACTATACTGTGACTACAATATTGCACTCAATGCATTTTAGTCAGTTTAATAGTACTTGCACAAAACTGTGCTTTGTTTTCAGTTTTTTTCTATCATGCTGAGTCTTACTGTTCACATCCCTGCACAAAGGAATGCATTTTGTTCCCATGTATACTAAAGTTGACCTTGATGGAGGATTTTTATTCAAATCACTCATAGCTGTACCAAACTCTATGTGGAAAATTGAAGAAATATGTAAATACAGAATATATATCTGGGGAACAGAAAGCACATTAAAACACTGAAATTCATCTGAACATTTGTTGGTACTGAGAAGCTCTGGGATGTGTTTACTGTACATCAGTAAATCTCATCATCTGAAATTCTGAATCCCTTTAGGCAAATGCCACTGTGGTCTATCCAGTCTCAGGGGAAAACAAAGAAGAAGCACCCAGAGAGGGCAGTCCTCCGCCAAGGCTGCTAAGTCTTTGTATCATTTCCGACGCATGAAATCAAAAAAAATTTGTGGTCTGCAGTGGTGGATTTGTAGTAGGATCGCAATCATGTGATCGTCAGCAGGCAGATGATGTAGTGTTCACTTGTTGTCATAGTTACAGTGATGCTGTGCTGCTATCTGGCAATGATACAGAAATCTTTAACAAATCTGTGGATCCAGACTATAAGCCACTATAAACCTTCCCTGACAATTTCATCCAAATCCATTAGTCCGTTGCATTCCCTGGCAGCGTAACAATAAGATAAAGACTTGCTAAATTCAAATAGTAGTTTAAGAAATAAGAAGACCATTTTTTAAAAAATCCTTTTATGACATACCTCCACATACTGTGTGCTACTTTGGAAAGAAATCAAAGAACTTAAAGAGAGGCGAAGGGGAGAACAAGGCAACTGATGTTCACAGATGCCAGAGAAAGGAGTCGGGGAGGGTTAACAAGCAACCGAGGACAACATTGGATGAAAACAGAGAAAAGCAAATACTGAGAGATCAAGATGTCATGGGAAAGGCACACAGAAAATGAAAAAGGGAAGAAACCACTTATAGGATAGGTACACGAATAAACAGACCCAGAAGGACTAATAGAAAAAGAGGGAAACAGGATGAGACAGTACATAAAGAAACAGTTAGAGTCTAGAGGGACTTGGGGTGGCTTTGTGGCCTTCCATAATGGCCCGCAGCCAGTGCAGTGATATAACGCTGCCATTAAATAGGAGATACAGGCCATTAGTTTGGCCGGCTGGAGTGATAGGAGGAAGAGAGCCTGACAGCACACAAATAGCATCCACCCAGGATGGAGGGGCAGAGGAGATCAATCAGAGGGATGAGAGAGGACCGGGGAGGACAACAAAGGCGGAGGCGTTGGGGGGCGATCGGTGGTCTCGGGCCTAAAGGGCAAACCTAGGGACGGCAGCCTTTCAAGGGTCGGCAGGGCGTGAGTGTGTTCGTGTGCACGTCAGGCCGAACATGCATTAATTCATGCGATGGAGCACTTCTGACCTGAACCGCTGCGCCACCAGTGACACCGCATACATCACTCAGGCCATCCCTCCATCTCACATCTCTCTCCGACCTTCAGCCGAAGATCTTTCATGCCGTCCACCATCTTACATCCTGTGTCCTTATGCTCTGGACCGATCAAACATGCTTCACTTCAGTGCCTCTATCATGTTTGAGCCGAGCAAGTCTGCTGCTGCACGGTGTCTGGAGCAAAGCTGCACAGGAATGATTCCATGGACAGGAGGCACAGTGTGTATATATTCCAAGATTGTAATCTATTTTTATGACCGATAATAAAAACACACTCGCCATATGTTTGAACTGTGAAGGGAGGTTTAAATTTAGCTCTCGGGTGTGACAACATCTGTTCATGTCTTAGAGGTGGTGACAGACATAATAGTGTAACCGCTACATTTCAAAAAATGCTATTTTACTAAATTTCTTCTGTTTAGAGAATATATTTTAGTTAAAGTTTGACTACTTATATAATAAATTGTGCGGTCACAACTAATTACAGGGGGTCCTCGGTTTATGACGTCCTCGACCTACAGCGTTTCGTCGTTACATCAGATTCGTGGAACTAGTTTATAAGCGGAGCAGACGAACACGTTGTTACGCGGTGCTCTAAGACGGCTTTGTTCACATTTACCGATTGTACACAACCTTGTATTGTGCTACATTTGCTAATTTTTTTGCCCTTCATTATGGCTCCCAAGCATAAGTCAGACTCTTCTGATGGCAGCACTTCGAAGAAAAGGAAAGCCATCTCCATGGAAGTGAAATTAGATATTGTAATGGACTGATATTGTTGTTGATGCAGGCTGTAGAGGTGCTGGACTTTATATCGCAGTGAAAGAAAAAGCCAACATCCAGTGAAAATGTGGCAGAAGCAGAAAAAGTTAATAAACTACTTGATGTTCAGAGGGTGAATTTCATTATATAAAGTGTTGACAACCGCGAGGATGCTATCTATGTTGTCTGACACCTACCACAATACATATTTCTGCAGTGTTTGCAAACGATGCATCAGCAGTTCAGGAGGCGACTATCTGTCCTTTACAACCTCGTTAATTTGCCTCGTGTTCCACTGAATCGTGACTGTTTAACGTCTGATAAGGTTTCTGGCTATTTATATGAGGTTGTAATAAACATCATTAAAAGAAGTTACAGCACTGATTGCTGATGCTTCAGTTAAAAATCAAAAAGTAGAGTTCAATGAGATCACAATGGATGCAGGAAAAGTGCACTGACAGAGAGGAACAGTGGTCACAGTAGAAACTCACCTACAGTGCCTGAAAGACATTTGATATTACAGCCTCAGCAAAAAAAAGTTTCATCAACATTGTTTACACTTCAGGGTGTTTCTCTGCTCACATATTTTTTTCCTCACATTGTCATTCTTATGGTTGTGTAAACAGAATCAAGACACTACAGCCGGTCTGCAGTGTTGGAGATTATTCTTCTAATGATCCAGTTTCACATTGCTTCAGACTACATGGTACTATGTAGGGCTGGAAGAATATGAAATACAATAATTAACAAAAAAAAGCCCTCAGAGAGCGCAGTACTCCGCCAACGCTGTCCATTCCACCATATGGCATCGTCAGAAATGCAGCATGTGTTTATTAGTTATTGATGATCAGTAATCACGGCAACATAAAATGTGTCCATTGAATATAGATGAACCCACAAAACAAAACGACCTTGCACTGAGCACAGGCGTGTGTTATGCATGTGTACGTTACGTACAGATAACAAATCACATGACTTAAATATATAGCATGTGGCGGGAATTGATAGAACTTGAAAACCCCCCAGAATTTAATCAATTGTTCCTTGTATCATTTCAGACAGATAAGTCCTGATAAGTCCACAGTGGTGGATTTGTAGTAGGATCACAATCATGTGATCATCAGTCCTCATTGTAGATTGGTTTATCCTCACATAGAAAGTGTCATTATTAGATAAACAAGCTTCCAGTTAAACTGAAACTAAGAGAGGTCAAGGGGGGTCATATCTGATCTTCCTTTAAAATTTCATCCAAATCCGTTGGTCCATTGTTGAGTAATGTTGCAAACAGACAGACAAACGGACAAACCAACGCTGATCCTCACATAACTCTGCCGTGTTCCTTGACAAAGTAATTATGCATAATTTAAGCCTTAATACAATTTAAACTGGTGAGTTATCTAAAAACTCTGCCCTTGTACAGTTGTCATTAACAGGGAAATTGGCTATAGAGACCAAAACGACTTCAGACAGACAGACAGACGCCGATCGTCCGTATTCCTTGGCGGAGTAATAAGGATGTATGATATTGGATTTTTGCCGATGTCTGACATGCCAGTAACATCCAACTCACTCTGGTCAAATGTCGATGCTGACATATGTGCATGTATTATTTTCCCACCTATTTTCAGAGAGTATCAAGTCTCTCCTGTAGTGGAACTGACTTCTTCTTATGAAGTCTAGTCTTTTTATGATGCCCCGCTGGCAGGTGAAGACATAAAACACACTGCTTGTCAAATGCATACGTTCGCTGGGAAAGAGAGGAAATATTGCAGCGAACACATAAAACATGCCATATTGATTTCTGTGGAACATTCACAAACAAGATTAAGCTTTCCACCTTGCAGGCGTTATTGAACTGTCAATGCTCGTTCTGAGATGATGATGCAGATCTGATTATGCATCTCAATAATCCATTTCCCTCTTCTCTCTCTAGATGTATTTGAAATGTGTCCATTATGTCAATAAGCTCAAAATCTGTTATGTTTGTGACAACTAGCAATAAGGAATACTGTATATATTTACAATCTTAACCCTTTAAGACCTACCATTATGCAACACCGCCAGGACATATTCTTGTCATATTCTTATTTTTACACACTGTAGTGCCATTTTTAGAAGTATTTTTATTTGCGTTACATCAATATAATCCTTATATCCCAAATTTTAACAATATGTATTGACGTATGTGTTAACTACTACAATAAGTTGCTTAAACGTGCAATAAACCTAAAAAAAAGGAAATTGTTTTAGTTTTTTCACATATATTTCAAAATACAGAAATATCATAACTGTATCCCTCAAATTTGTGAAAAAATAAAATAAAATTGCACAATATCCCCTGGTCTGGTTTATGAAGATTTTTGCTATGCGTGCTTTATTGCATGCACAAAATGACAAAAATGAGACACAAAATGACAAAAACAAGACACAAAACGACAAAAACAAGACAAAAAATGACAAAAACAAGACAGAAAATGAGAAAAACAAGACAAAAAACAACAAAAACGAGACACAAAAGGAGAAAAACGAGACACAATGAGAAAAACAAGACAAAAAACAACAAAAACGAGACACAAAAGGAGAAAAACGAGACACAATGAGAAAAGCAAGACAAAAATGACAAAAAAAGAGAAAATGTGAAAAACAAGACACAAAATGACAAAAACGAGAAACAATGACAAAAACAAGAGAAAACGACAAAAACGAGACAGAACATGACAAAAACAAGACACAAAATGAGAAAAACGAGACACAAAACTGGGTTCTATAGGGTTAAACAAAACCATGAACAAAATAACTATTAGCAGTTACTAGTTTCATCTAAATTGATGTGACGATGTGAATATGAATGTTTTTAAAAATAAAAACCATTCTCCCTGGAAAAAAAGCTTACAAATGTGGATATTAAATATGGTCCCTGCTTAGCCACAAATCTGAAATAATTTGTGTCCCAATTAGCGTCCATATCAGATGTTTAAGGACGTATAATCTGTCAGCTGGTTGCTACATTTTAATGGGTCATTAAAAGTTTAAAAGAGCCTTGGAGAAACTTGCGAGGGCTTTTGTGGACAGTGTCTGTTTAATGCTTACTGCACTCTGCTGCATCCGATCCAACCCCCAACCTCCTATCTTTATCCCTCCACAGCCCTGATTTATAGTCCCATCTCTGCAGCCTCTCGCTCCCCTCTCCTTCACACCTCCTCTCATGGTAACCACAGACCCACAAGACCAGGCATATGCTTAGGCTAAAAGCACACACCAGCACGGTGGTGTGTGCTTGATTGTATGAGGGGAAGAAAAGGGGTGGGGATGACATTTACGGGAAACAAACCCTGTTAGGTTAAACCCCTCCCACAGCTGTCCTTCTTCCTGTCACATCCAGTGAGACACAAAATGAGAAAAATGAAACACCAAACGGCAAGAACAAGACACGAAATGACAAAAACAAGACACAAAATGAGGAAAATGACACACAAAAGGCAAAAATGAGACACAAAATGACAAAAATGTCATTAAAACGACAAAAACGTCATCACCAGGGTTGTTGTGGGACACACGTTCATTGCATAATAATTATTATTTAAAATATTTTGCTGATTAAAAAAATGTTCCCATAATTACAAGAGACATCAATGAAAAAATAAAACCAAAAAAAAAGGAGATTTAAATTTCATTTTAGCTGTTTTATTTCAGATTCAATTTGGTCATCAGGAGGTGGGACAAGAGAAAAATGGTATTTTAGGTGGAACTCCAGGCTTATTTGGTATTTTTCAAACATTCTTTTCTCTTAGTTTTTTTAGATTTGGTCTCAGGACAAGAACATTTACACAACAACAGCATGTTTTAGTATTTTGTACAAGGATTTTTTGAAATTTGATGGGTGAGACGTAAAATGTCCTCCAATTCTGGAACAACCCATTTAATGAGTGGAGAGAGGGAAGCGTGGGATTTTTTATTTTTCATTTACAAGACAACTTGATGTGGTTCTAAATGAACGTGGAGGAGCTGAAGTGAGTGGGAGATCTCTAACCTGCAGAGGAGGCCGTTTCAACCTGGCCCAGAAAACTCTGCGCTACAATCCTTTTCCACTCCACTGCTTTTGCTGCAGTGCCCTGTATAATGCACCCATCCCTCTATCCTTCCATCTTCCTTACTCCACTCCCCTACGACTCCCCCACCACCACCACCACCACCACCACCACCACCATCACACACTTAAACTGCAACTGAGCTGATTCTGATCCACTGTCTCTGGGGCCAAGGCTTTGGGCTAAAGGAGGATAGTTCAGGCTTATTTATGAAAGGAGATAAGGTCATGGACCACATGCACATACATACAGAATGCCACAAGCTAAACGTGGCAACATCACCTGAATAAGAACAAGTAACCTTTAGCCACAGCGATACAAAGATTAGCTTTGTGGTTGTTCGAGTACTTCCTAACTAAATACATAGATGTGTATCTAAAAGATTATTTGCTTCTCTGCAGGCTAAGACAGCGAACCTTGTAAGCATTAGAAAAAGATGCACCAGTGTGTGTGTGTGTGTGTGTGTGTGTGTGTGTGTGTGTGTGTGTGTGTGTGTGTGTGTGTGTGTGTGTGTGTGTGTGTGTGTGTGTGTGTGTGTGTGTGTGTGTGTGTGTGTGTGTGTTTGCCCTCCAACCTCTGCAGGATAATACGGACTCACTTACCAGCACACCAGGCTTCTACAATTAGATCACTCACAATTATTCAATTAGTGCAGCTATTCTACGTGGACAGGGTGAGGCTAAAAGGGTGGAGAGAGGATGGGAGGGGAGGAAGAAACATGGCACGAGAATTAAGGTGAAGGAAGAGGATGCAGAGAAATTGAATTAATGAAGAGGAGATTATATTACATAGATAGGTAGAAAAAAACTAAATGTATCCACTACCTAATTGCACAAGGGTTTTCTAATCATCAATGAGCCTTTCAACACCATTAGCTAACACAATGTATCATTAGAACACAGGAGTGATGGTTGCTGGAAATGTTCCTCTGTACCCCTATGGAGATATTCCATTAAAAATCAGCTGTTTCCAGCTACAATAGTCATTTACCACATTAACAATGTCTATACTGCATTTATCATTCATTTAATGTTATCTTCATTGAAAAAAACGTTTTTCTTTCAAAAATAAGGACATTTCTAAGTGACTACAAACTTTTGAACAGTAGTGCACATGAATTAAAGTTGCTCTAAATGAGTTAAAGTTGGTTTAAATCAGCTAAAGTTGCTCTTAAAAGAGTTGATGTTGCTCTATATTAGTTAAAGTTGCTCAAAAAGGAGTTAAAGTTGCTCCATATTAGTTAAAGTTGCTTTAAATTAGTCAAAGTTGCTCTGCATTAGTTAAAATTGTTCTATAATAGTTAAAGTGGCTCTAAATGAGTTAAAGCTGATATTAGTTAAAGTTGCTCTGCATTAGCTAAGTTGCTCTACATTAGACAAAGTTGCTCTGTATTAGTTAAAGTTGCTCTAAATGAGTTAAAGCTGATATTATTAAAGTTGCTCTGCATTAGCTAAGTTGCTCTATAATATCTAAAGTTGATATTATTAGTAAAAGTTGGTCTGTATCAAAGTTGCTCTATATTCATGAAAGTTGCTCTAAATGAGTTAAAGTTGACCTACACTCTTTCAAAAATGAGGACATTTCCAAGTGACCCCAAACTTACGGTATTGTAGGTGGTAAGGAAGATTAGGATGAACAATCTGTGCGATTCTGTTCCTCAGCTGTATTTAAAATACAGACCCAGTGATTCTGCAAAAAAAACAATTCACTGCCTTCCCTGTAAAAAAATAAATAAATAAAAAGGTACCAAAGCCTGTGCTTGTATTCAGCGAGTACATCTGAGTGAGCATTTTACTGTCTCTGTCAGCGACAAGGAAGCAGTTAGAGTAGCATTGTGCAAAGCCGTAAACACACCGCTGGCTCATGGGAAATCGATACGGTGCCTTGGAGCGTGGCATTACACTGCTGTGATTCTCTCTGTTTTTACTTTGCACAGACTGCACTCCCCACCAGACACGCTATCCTGTCATCCTGCAGAGCCCAGCTTACCTGACAGCTCCACACATTATCGCATTCCTTTATATTATTGTTCACAACGGCTACAAAGAAAGTGTCTTTATTAGGTAAACGAGCTTCCAACCAAACTGAAGCTAAGAGAGGCCAACGCCCTTCATTAACAGTCAGGTGGAGTGGGAATTATATTCAGGTCAATGTTCCACCGGGACAGAAGAACTAGAAACCCACCTACACCAAGGTGCACATTCTGCAGTTGAAAACTGGAAACCAACATGGAAGTGTCAAAAATTGGCTACTTAAGGATAGCTAGGTCCAAAAGAGAGCAAATGCCCATCGAGCCGCATTCTAAAATGTCTAATTTTATAGCAAAAACAAGGAAAGCACTTGGATAACACAGGACTCCGCCAAAGCTGCTCAGTCCTTATATGACTTCCAACAGATAAGTCCTGATAAGTCCACAGTGGTGGATTTGTAGTAGGATCACAATCATGTGATCATCAGCAGGCAGCTGATGTAGCGTTCACTTGTTGTCATGGTTACAGTGACGCCATGCTGCTATCTCACAATGATACAGAAATCTTTAACAAATCCGTGGATCCAGACTATAAGCTGAATCACTGCCAAAATCTAATTACTTGGTTCTTGTGTCATTTCTGACCTTCCCTGGAAATTTCATCTAAGTTCGTTAATCTGTTTTCTTCCCTCGTTTTGTGTCTTGCTTTTGTCATTTTGTGTCTTGTTTTTCTCCTTTTGTGTCTCTTTTTTCTCGTTTTGTGTCTCGTTTTTCTCGTTTCGTATCTCGTTTTTGTCGTTTTGTGTCTTGTTCTTCTCATTTTGTCTCGTTTTTGTCGTTTCGTGTCTCGTTTTTGTTGTTTTGTCTCGTTTTTGTCATTTTGTGTCTCAGTTTCTCATTTTGTGTCTTGTTTTTGTCTTCAACATCATCAAACAGTTTTCCTAAAGAATGGGTAGAGCAAAACTATGTCCTCTCTTCTTTTTTTCATAACACTGTCAGCCTTGATGGAATGATCACGATTGTGATCCTACTATAAATCCACCACTGAGGACTTATCAGGACTTATCCATCAGAAATGATACAAGGAATAATTGATTAAATTGTGGGGGTGTTTCTGAGTCCCATCAATTCCCGCTGCCCGCTATATATTTAGGTCACATGATTCAGTATCTGTACATAACGAACACATGCAGAACACACACGTGTAGCTCAGCTCAAAAATTCTTCTTATTATATTTTCTTGATTTAATGGATTACTAGCTCATAAAATGCCCATGAACGGATACAAAGTTGGTCAACAGCTCAGGATGATGTCTTCAAACTGCATATTTGGTTCAAAGCCAAAAGATATTTTGTTTATTGCTCCACCAAACAGCTGGCAAGACTGCGGTCTCGCAGGCCAAAAATAACTATCTGAACTTTATAAAGCAGCTCTTTGTCCTACAAAGTGTCTGCAGAGTGGAAATAGAGAGGCATTCAGCTCACAGTAATATTCTAGGTTTGGATTTCATCACAGAGATGCAAAATTGAAAGGTGAAATAATAACAACACAAAGTGAATACAGAGGTGGAATGTGGGTGTTTCTAATTGATCCTTTAGTGTCATTAAATGTCAGATAATAATTAAAAGCCCATTTGACTGGAGAGGCTTAAAACTGATTGTTTGTTTGTGGGTACATTTATATTAAATCACCAAATTCTATGGTGCCGTGATTTCTGACCATAAATAACTAATAAACAAATGCTCATTTCTAAAAAAAGATGCTGCATTTCTGACAATGCCATATGGGGGAATGAGCAGCCTTGGTGGAGTAAGACGGCGTCTGCTCTGAGTTACAGGTGGGTGTTGTCACAGGACAGGCATTTTTTGGTTTGCCAGGAGTTATGAGGAGTCAGGTACTGTCAGGACGCCGACGACTAGAGCTGCCGTACTGTGCTTGAAAATCAGAAACCTATGGAAGACGTCAGGGTGCGTCGGTCCATTTTTATACACCGTTTATAAACTACAGTACACCGATCAGCCACAGCATTATGGAGTGAATAACATCGACCGTCTTGTTATAATGCAACGTTCTGCTGAAAAACGTTGAGTCCTGACATTCATGTGGATGTTTAACCTGTACCACCACCTACACAGTGCAGGTCAAGCAACTTTAACTAATACAGAGCAACTTTAACTCATGTATACTATTGTTCAAAGGTTTGTACACCGGTGCAGTTATGGACACTACCACCCTTGTAGCACAGTGACATAAACTCTGGGCGACAAGCAAATGTCCTAAGAGGTATTTGCATGGACTGGTAGCAATCCAGACGTGCCGACTCCTGCAGTCGTAGGGAAATCATGACATTTATGTCACACAGGTCCGAGCAGATCCTTGTATATTCACAGATGTGGAAAACACGACAGTGGTCAAAGTGAGGGTAACATTACAAATGAAAAACAACAGGGACAGACTGGTGTGTGTGACTACATTACTCACATTCCTCCTCTTTGGGGTCCAGCTGTGTGACGCTGATGGAGAGGCGGTCCACTCGCTCCTGCAGGGAGTTGACCCGGAAAGAGAAGGAGTGGGCCTCATTGAAGAGCTCTCCGAACAGGTCCTCTGCATATTTACCTGCACACAAAGACAATCAAAGAACTTCTTTAACACTTATGAAGCAACAAAATACTAAATTAGAAAAACTACAATGTGATTAATTGGATTTTGTGGAATTGATACATATATCTTTTCCTAACTTATTAACAGTTGCATGGTACTTGGGTCTTTCCAGAATTGGAGGACATTTTACGTCCCACCCATCAAAATTCAAATAATCAATGTACAAAATACTAAAACATGCAGTTGTTGTGTAAATGTACTTGTACTGAGACCAAATCAAAAAAAAACTAGGAGAAAAGAAAGTTTGAAAATATTTTTAAAATACCAAATAAGTCTGGAGTTCCAAAATGACAAAAATGAGACACAAAACAACAGATTTGAGACAGAAATTGACAAAAACAAGACATGGAACAACAGAAACAAGACATGAAAGACAAAAACCAGACACAAAATGAGAAAAATGAGACACAAAATGAGAAAAACGAGATTTAAAATGAGGAAAATGAGACACAAAACAAAAAACGAGACACAAAATGAGAAAAACAACAGACAAAAACGAGACACAAAACAAAAAACGAGACAAAATGAGAGAAACGAGACATAAAATGAGAAAAATGTCATCAACATGGTTGTTGTGGGACACACGTTCCATGCATAATAATTACCGTTTAAAATATTTTGTTGATTTAAAAAAAAATTCCCACAATTACAAGAGACATCAATGAAGAAAATAATACTAAATAAAAGGAGATTTAAATTTCATTTTAACTGTTTTATTTGAGATTGAATTTGGTCATCAGGTGGTGGGACAAGAGAAAAATGGTATTTTAGGGGGAACTCCAGACTTATTTGGTATTTTAAAAAATATTTTGAAACATTCTTTTCTCCTAGTTTTTTAGATTTGGTCTCAGGACAATAAATTTACACAACAACTGCATGTTTTAGTATTTTGTACCTGGATTATTTGTAATTTGATGGGTGGAATGTAAAATACCCTCCAGTTCTAGAATGACCCGTACGGTGCTGGGGTGTTTATATGTGTGTGAGTTTGGTGTTACTGACTGAGGCTGCTGAGCTGGCGGATGACGTTGGCCAAGGAGATGTTAGTCACACACTCCAGCTCGTTCTTGATGTTCCTTGGCAGCACCGTGTGGCACAGGTGCCTGGGCTCGATGGTGCGCTTCACCAGCGGCATCCTTCTGCTGCGACGCCGCTACCTGGATAAAGGAGAGGGAGGAGACGACAAAAACTTCATCACTGCGCCAAGTCCTGTCACACACCTTGTGACTTCACCGCTTACTCCAACATCAAACCGAACAGAAGGAAACACCGGCTTCACCAGCACATGATCAGAATTATCATAACCAGGGCAGCAGGCAGAGAAAAACATGAAAAGAAATTCGTGTGAGAGAGAGAGGGAGAGAGAAACCTGACATGGATTCTAGGTTAAAGACGACACATAGAGTGTGAGAAGCAGTCTTACAAGATCCTGGAGAAATAGAAAATGCAATAAAGTAGCAGGGAAGTAATGCTCTGACATTGCTAACAGCCATGTTGCCTCATCTGTTTCACCAACTTGTCTTGTCCTTTTCATCACACACAGCCGGGATAACATACCTCAGCACTTAGTCTGCCCACTCAGGCATGTTAATGGCATTAGGCTGCAGTGTTGGGCTGCTTAGGCTCAATTCTGCTTTCACACCGACACAAAAAACAGTGACAGCTGGCTAAAACTACAGAAAACACCGCAATGATACAGCATCAGACTCTACCTGGTTCACTTCACTTACTGCACCTTACAGCTGTGGAAAAAAGCTTTGGGACACCCTTAAAATTTTACACAATTTCAAATATTATCATGAAAAAAACTAGAGAAATTACACTTAAAGAACTAAGAATGATTTTTAATGCAGTATTTCACAAACGCATAGGGTGCCTGAAAACTATTTTCCACCACTGTATATACCTTTTTTTTAAAATCTTACAGAGCTAAAACAAACTGTTAACAAGTCCAGAACTCTACAGCAACACCAGCAGCATGCTTTCAATGTAGATGTCAAGGTCCAAGCGTTTGATAAATCAAACTATTGACCTGAATACTGTGACTACAAATCATCATGAGCTGGACGTAAACATGAATTCCAGTTGTGGAGATATTTCACACACAAAATGACAAGAACGAGACACAAAAAAGACAAAAACGAGACACAAAGTGACAAAAACGAGACACAAAGTGACAAAATTTGGCATAAAACGACAAAAACGAGACAATGTGACAAAAACGAGACACAAAGTGACAAAAACAAGACACAAAGTGACAAAATTCGGCACAAAACGACAAAAACGAGACACAATGTGACAAAAACGAGACACAAAGTGACAGAAACTAGACACAAAATGAGAAAAACAAGACACAAAGCGACAAAAACTAAACTCAAAATGAGAAAAATGAGACACAAAACAACAAAAACGAGACACAAAACAACAAAAACGAGACATAATGTGACAAAAACGGGACACAAAGTTACAAAAACGAGACACAAAGCAACAAAATTTGGCACAAAATGACAAAAACGAAACAATGTGACAAAAACGAGACACAAAGTGACAGAAACTAGACACAAAATGACAAAAACGAGACAAAATAAGAAAAATGAGACACAAAACGACAAAAACAAGACACAAAAGGACAGAAACAAGACACAAAGGGACAACTATTATTTATATTATATAATAATATATATATTCTAATATTTATATCAAATATTTCACTCAACCATCAATCAGTCTCATAGTGACTCAGAAAGAAAAGGCAGAGAAACCGTGATTCAAATGTCATAAAGAAAATATGCAAATGCTTCCATCAGCTGCTGGCATATTCCACTCTGAACTAAAGTGTCAGTTTAATGCCTTTAAAGCGCTGCGAGAGGTAAGATGAGATTATGTAAACCCGAGAGCAACATGACGTCAAGAAAGTATAATAAATGTAAAGGGGAGAATTAAGAGCTGAGAGATCAGATGGATAAAGAGGGCAAAGCAGCATCGATCAGTCCGTCTGAGACAACGCCAGCTAGCCATGCTAACAACGCCGCCTCTCTGCTGTTTAATTAGAGGAAGCATGTGCAGCGACGGGAAGATCAGGTGCTCTGGTCTTGACAGCGATAAGGCCTCGTTAAGGTTTAATTGACGTCTGGTGCTTTTAATATCCTGCTTGTATTCTTAGCAGCCCTTCCGTCGTTGAGGAACAAATATGATTATTGACCGCATTCACTGGAATGTAGGTCAAGAAAGGCTATTCTAGGAAGCCGTCCAGCTACGGATGGTTAGAGGGGAAGAGAGAGGGAGTCCTGTAGAAGGCTGTGCCGAGGTGATTCATCTCGGAAGCATTTCAAACGGGGGCATCAGTGACCATAAAAGGAAAGAAGGAAAACAGGCACCTCTTCAAGCCGTTGTTGAAGCCGTTTGAATGAGGTGTGCAGGCGATGTCACGACGACGCAAACCTAAACACATCTCTGCCCACCTCTGAAGTAACCAGACATCCTATCCGCTCCAGGGATTTATTCTTTATTTCCTCCCAGAGCCTCTCCATCACTCACACATCTGCACACACACTCACCATCCTCCTGAGTGGGAGCACTTCTTGGCCCGATGGACACTTTTCACAGCCTCCAGGAGTCTTAGTAATGCAGGGTTAACCCATGAGCTACCACGCTACTGCATCGAGCGCTCCATAGCACGTATGCTAGAAAGGCCGGGTCGTAAAAACACACAAGACCAAGAAATAACACAATCTTAAGTGGAAAATGTTAACCTTAAGTCTCTTTTCTGTTGTTTGCGCTCGTGTGCGTAGATGCAAGTAATTTTTGGTCTTTTCGCCTCAATGCATCAGGTTGCAACTGGAAATAATCCACCGCAGAGCTCCACATGAAGCTTTTATAAACAAATAAGACAGACAATAAGATTTAAAAAATGTCAATTATTAATGAATAAGCTTCACAGATGAGATCATTGATAAGTTGTAAATCTGACAACAACTCATCTGCGACATATCCCTGTGTTGGTAACAAAATCTAAGTTAAAATTTCATCCAAATCCATTAGTCCGTTTTTGAGTAATGTTGCTAACAGACAGACAGACGGACGGACAGATAAACTACACTGCTCCTTGGTGGAGTAACTAATCTGTAGAGTGTTTACCCAACCACCACTACCTAAAACTGTACTTTCTCTTTATGTGTCATCTGCTGGAAAGAAGTGTGATTTTTTTCATCCTGTTTTTTTACCCTTTAGACAAACCTGTTCAGTGTCCTCCTTAGAAATCATTCTTATCACACTAGGTAGGAGGGAGGCTGGGAAGAGGACAGTACATTCCTTTATGGATACAGATGAAGGAGGAGGGGAGGCTTGAAGATGGAGAGATGAGGGTAGAAAAGCAGAGTGAGCTGGTCTGTATGTGTGAGTGTTAAAGATTTGTGCATGCATGGTGTAGGAGTGAACAGAGGTATGACTGACTGCTTTAATTTCATTTATCTACCTCTGTTACTCACCATACACCTGTACCCCAGCGATACGCCCAATGTTGACTTACTGTTCTCATAAAGTACACTGATGAAGTGAAGGAAGGTAAATAAATGCAGTATTGATTTCTGACATATTAAAACTACATCAGTAGCAGAGGGGATGGATGGTTTAAAGCGGATTGTTGGTGTTCTGAGAGACTTGTGATGTGGATTGTGCAGGGATATAACCTAAGAAGGTTTAGTTAATATTAAAATTAGTAGTAATATCATCATTGTTAACCCATTTTTCCTCCTGTCACATTTTTACTGGCTCATTTCTCACTGTAATTTAAAGTGCAGCACCTCTATGGGAGCAGCACAAATATAGCTAGAGGGAAATAAAAATCAAAATGTCTTTTGTGCACTCTAACAAAGTTATAATGCCATTAATCATAAAATAAATGGAGGCTGAGTTTCTTTGATTCATTATTTTACAAAATCCAAGAAGCACAACACTTTTTCAAGTGCAGACCAGTGGATTTGGATGAAATTTTCAGGGAATTTTCATCACATGATTGTGATCTTACTACAAATCGACCGCTGCAGACTGATCAGGACTTATCCATCAGAAATGATATAAGGAACAATTGATTACATTGTGGGTGTGTTTCCGAGTCCCATCAATTCCTGCTACATATTTAGGTCATGCGATTCCATTTCTGTTAGTTTGGTGTCCCATTTTGGTCATTTTTCTGTCTTTTTATGTCCCAGTTTGGTCATTTTTCACAATTTGTGGTTGTTCTGTTCTCTGTCTTTATAAGTTCATTTGGCATCTTATTTTGACTGTTTTATATCCTTTTGTGGTAGTTTAGCATCTCATTTTGGTTGTTTTATGTCATTCTGTAGTTTTTGTGTGACATTTCGGTCATTTTACATCTTTTTATGTCCAACTTTGGTCGTTTTTCATTATTTTGTGGTTGTTTTATGTCATACTTTGGTCATTTTATGTCTTGATGAGTTCATTTGGTGTGTCATTTTAACTGTTTTACATCATTGTGTGATTAGATTTTGGCAGTGATGTGGCTTATAGTCTGGATCCACGGATTTGTTAAAGATTTCTGTGTCATAGTGAGATAGCATCACTGTAACTATGACAACAAGTGAACACTACGTCAGTTGTCTGCTGACGATCACATGATTGCGATCCTACTACAAATCAACTGCTGTGGACTTATTGGGACTTATCTGTGGCAAACGATTCAAGGCACAATTGATTAAATTGTGGGGTGTTTCTGAGTCCCATCAATTCCCGCCACCTGCTACATATTTAGGTCATGCAATTCTGTATCTGTACATCATGTACATATGCCAGACTATAAGTCGCATCACTGCCAAAATCTAATCACTTGGTCCTTTTGTCAATTCTGACCTTCCCTGAAAATTTCATCCAAATCCGTCTGTTTTTGAGTAATGTTGCTAACAGACAGACAGACAGACAAACCAACACCGATTGTCACAGAACTCTGCTGCGTTCCTTGCCGGAGTAATAAGAGCGAAACACAGACTTGATGGTGTCAAAAACAAAGCAGCAGTGGATGAAAGAGAATCATCATTAAGTCCGTGCACCTCAACACAAAAGCAGACAGAAATAGGGGGTAAGTGATGGTATCGATTCTTCTCAGTGTGGGCTTTTCGAATAGTAAATGCTGACAGTTTCCTTTGGTCTCAAGCAGACATTTATGAATGATTAAAATCACCCTGTTTAGAGGTTATACTCAAACTAGTGCACTTCAGAAGTTCTGTGTTTCAAAGTCATCCACAAAATCAGAAATTCACTTCTAGTCTCTGGCTTCAGTAAAAAGCAGCTGGTCTTCTCTTTTTGGTTTCTTGACGACATTTAGTTTCTCATTCAAGAGGTTTTATTTCAGTTCAGTTCAGAACTAAACTAAACTTTTTCCTTTTTCCTTATACTCTACGTCAGGGGTGTCAAACATGCAGATCATGAGCTAAAACCGGCCCTCCAGAAGGTCCAATCCAGCCCACAGGATGATTTTGTAAAGTGTAAAAATTACAAAGGTGAAAGTTAAACCTTAGTGTGAAAATATTTAAAGACACTGAACGCTGTGCGAGTTTAAAATGTGTAAAACTATAAATTTAAAATAATTTCCAGACCATGACAAGTTGTTTTGATCATAAAGTAAAATACTAGATTGTTCGTTGTTCTTTTGTCATTTTGTGTCGCATTTTGTAGTATTTTGTCTGTTTTTTGTTGTTTTTTGTCTTTTTTGTCTGACTTTTGTCATTTGTCTCATGCTTTTGTTATTTTCTCGCTTTTGTCATTTTGTGTTTCCTTTTTGTCTCGTAAAATACTAAATTGTTCAGTTCCAGATACCTGTGACTAAATGTTGTGTTTCTTTGCAGACACTCTGTGATCTGTAGGTTGTAATGTGTAAATGATAAACTGAGGCATAATATTGCTTTAATTTCACTTATTTTTCTTTAAAAATTTCAGGTAAAAGATAATTCATTACATGGGAACATTTTCAGAATGTACCTTTTTCCCACTAAAACAAAGAGAAACATCTGGAGTTGTGATTATTTATTGTTTTTTATGTTATGATTTTACTGGTCACTTGAGATCAAATTGGGCTGAATGTAACTAAAATGAGTAGCATTAACAAAAATACAGATAAATGGTTAAAATTTTGGGATTAAAAGTCAAATTTATCAGGAAAAACTCTTTGAATTATAATACAAAAAGTCAAATTAATGATAGAAAGTCCACATTTTGACTTAGCTGATAGCTCTCAGCATTTTTTATTTGCTGTGCTGACAAAATAATGTTGCATCAACTTGATATTTTGTTTAATTTAAACTCAAATTTCTGTTAGTCGATTGAAAACTGGACTCAAGTTGAATTAATTTCATGAAACTAGCTTCATAACCATGTTTATCTTCTTATATCAAGTTCTCTGCTAACCTACTTTAGCAGTAGAGAAATTTTTCTTTTTTTAATGTGTCAACTTAAAAACTTGTGTTCAGAATAATGATAATTAGGTAGACAACATTTAAATATTTGGTGTGTTTATGCATCATAAAATTCGAAGATAAAAAGTCATAACTATGAGACAAACAGTCCAGATTAGTAGATCAAAGGCAAAAATCAGGATAGACCATCTAAATATTGACTTGCATGAAAATTCTGAAACAAAAACTCAGATTTCTAAGATAAAGCCTTGTCAGAAATATAGATCAATGGTACGCCGTGTTCGTACACAAACTGGGTTAACCCTGCTTTGCTTTGCTTTTCAAACATTTCCCACAGTGTCTTGGCACCGTGCAGATGCTTGGTGAGTGATTAACGGCTGCAGCAGAACGTTTACCGCCTCGTGGATCGGTCATGAAATAAGTCAAGACTGCAGTCCACGAGGGAGGAAGAGTCTCTCTGCACACGTTCACACTGCATTCGTCCACCAAGGCTTCCAATCCATACCAGACTATGACATGATGACATGTGACAGCGCCGTTCCCACGAGAACGCTGCTGTCACTTCACACGAGTTCCCATGAGAACGGACACAGAGAGAAAATGAGAATGGAAGAGACAGAAAGAGAAAGAACGGACAAGAACTAGAAAACATTGAGCTCAAACCTGTTTAAATTTACAAAACTAAGTAGAATTATTAATAGTTTGGTGACTGAGCGAAGGGGCTTAATAAGACACACTGACAGGTTCCAAAAAAAACAAAGAACTTAATGAGAAATCACTAAAGATGGGATTTACTCTACAGAGAGATAAATCCAGGATGTTCATCATGAACAGTTCATGTCAACTTTTTTGTTTCTGAAAGGATTATTGAAGTCAACACAGTAAACTTTTTCCATAATAATGAGGGGCTTTGAATGTTAGACCATTCTTCAAAACAAAAAACTTTGAACCTCTACAGGAAGTGGGTGAGACCACTCTGCTGCCAAACCCTTCTAACATTACTACAGGTGGAAATACATACCAAGAAACAGCATTCAGGTGGGTTTTTAGGGGTTAAATCAATGACAGGAAGGAACTTTCACTTGCAATTAAAAGGCACAGAAGAAACGAAAAGGTGATTGTAGAAAGGAGTTCAGCAGAATAAATGATTTATAATTAGCAAGTGACAACTTCAATATGTTCTTGATGCATCAGAATGCTTCCCAATATTTGAGCCAAATATATATTTACATTTTGTGTGCAGCATTATTCAAAATGATACATTAGTAATGACTTAAAAAATGTAAATATTCTAATATTTTCAGTTTTGTTCCAGTCAGTTTTTAGCACATTAGCAATATCTTTATTCAAATTTTTGTCACACATGGGCTTTATGAATCCCTCCTGATTTCTGGAAAGCAGCACAGTAGCCGCCATGAATAAACTCCATACCACAATAAAAAGGAGTACAGAACTTACACTGAGTAAATTACACTCTTATATTTTCACTTTCTTATTGATGCAATCAGCAAAAACAGCAGACGGGTTTGTGAGTGAGAACTGTGGTTTTAGCATATTTTTCCCTGTATTTTCTGCCCAGGTTTATCATCTTTACTGACTGTGTCGTGCCAATACAATAGTGGAAGTATGGAATCACAAAGGATGGTTGCTATGCAGAATATATTTAATGTTTTCCTGCCTTTTCTGTCTAATTTTCCCATCCAGCCTCTTCTGTCCTGTCTGCACGTCCCCCTTTGCCCACTCTGCTCCTACTTTTATGGTCCATTCATCTTGGGCGGTGCTTCCCGCTGTCACCTATCACCATGGCAACGGCTGGAGAGGGATGCCATTGGTCACTTTATAATATAGGGTGGAGGAAAAGGGAAAAAAAGAAAGGGAAGAAGGAACGGCTGAAGGGAGGATTGGATGGGGTGATGCATCAAAAGAGCGATAGGCCTTGATGAATGAATGTAATATGAGGGAAGGAAGAAGACGGAGATGTGGGATCGCTCAGCCATTGTGTCTGAGCACAAAGCAGGGTGAGGGACGACACGTGGCAGAGCAGAGCAGGGGGCCTCCACTGGTGCAGCTCACTGCACTCAGGACAATATGTCTAAGTAGAGGCTCTAATGAATCCTAATGGGGTATTTACTCACTCGCACTGCCTCACAATACAGCTGCACACCCCTCAATATGGAGCGGGTCAAGGGCCCTTCACATGGAGGGCTTGCAGAGACACCAGACGCTTGATTCATCATCAGCCGGGGTCGAACACACACATGCAAAAATCAACCAGGATTTCCTGTGGGTTTGTAAGTTATGTAAGCAATGCTAAAGGGGCAAGAAAAAAAGCTTATCATAAAATCTGTTGTTGAAATAATAAATCGGTTCAACTAATGTGTTCCTCTGGCTCAAATGCAGCCACCTCTTTCTGTGATGCCGCCCACAGCGCTGCATCCGACTGGTTATTAGTTGAGCACAATAGCTATCAACACTGAAAGATAAATGCTCAGTAGTTAAAACTATATAAAACACAAGAAAATCACTCAGAGAGCGCAGTACTCCGCCAAGGCTGTGCATTGCCCCATTTGGAAAAATGCAGCATTTTTTATTAGTTACTGATGATCAGAAATCACAGCAACATAGAATGTGTTCATTTAATATAGATGTACCCACAAACAAAATGACCTTGCACTGAGCACAGGTGTGTGTTATGAATGTGTTCATTATGTACGGATACGGAATCACATGACCTAAATATGTAGCGGGCAGCGAGAATTGATGGGACTCAGAAACACCCCCACAATTTAATTAATTGTTCCTTGTATCATTTCTGATGGATAAGTCCTGATAAGTCCACAGCGGTGGATTTGTAGTAGGATCACAATCATGTGATCATCAGCAGGCAGCTGACGTAGTGTTCACTTGTTGTCATGGTTACAGTGACGCCGTGCCGCTGTCTCACAATGATAGAGAAATCTTTAACAAATCTGTGGATCCAGACTATAAGCTGCATCACTGCCAAAATCTAATCACTTGGTCCTTGTGTCATTTCTGACCTTCCCTGAAAATTTCATCCAAATCCGCTAGCCTGTTTTTGAGTAACGTTGCTAACAGACAAACAGACAAATGTACGCCGATCATCACATAACTCCACCACGTTCCTTGGTGGACTGATAAATAAAAGGTATGCTAACAAAGTTTGTGTTGAATTTTGGTTTTAAACATTGGTTAAAAATCAAATATATCTGTCTGTTCCTCTTTCCTTTTTTGCAATCAAAGTTTTTATTGAATTCTCAATTCAGCAACAACTACACATACAACAGCCATTTACCAGCTAAAGCTAACAAAAATACACCAGTAACAAAAACAAAGCAAATAAACAACAACAAAATAAATATTGAATATAATGTAGGAAGCGAGACTAAAACCTGGTAGAATTTACCCCTACCATCATGTAATCTTGCAACAAGCTCTTCAAAAGAGGCTGTATCTGTCATTAACTTCAGCCAGTCTGTAAAACTGGGCCTTACTTGGCTCTTCCAGTGTCTGAGGATAATTCTTACTGCAGTGATAAACCCAGCTAGTGCCAGGGCAGACTCTGCTGTAGATACCCCTGGTGGTAGCAGGGATCTGTCTCCAATTAGACATAACTGGGGAGACTCTGGTAAGGGTGTGGTTAACCACTCTCTAATAGTTTTAATCATTTGTTGCCAAAAAAAGAAGACCAGAGGACATTCCCACAAAAGATGAAGATAAGTGCCTGTGGCATGCATACATTTCCAACATATATTGTCCCTCATTTATCCCATTTTATGAAGCTTAACTGGTCTATAGTAGTACCTGTGTATAATCTTATAGTGTGTACATTTACTTATCCTCACAGGCTGCCCCGCCTTGGACACCACCTCGTCCCATGCCTTTTCCTCAATGTTTGAGCTCAGGTCCCTCTGCTCCTGTTTCTTACTAAGATTTTAGTTGGAAAAATAACAGCGCTGTTTGAAGACAGAGGGCTGCACAGTGGCTTGGTGGTTAGCACCGTCGCCTTGCAGCTACAAGATCCCCAGTTTGCATCCCGGCCTTCCTGGGATCTCTGCATGGAGTTTGCATGTTGAATACACACATGCACAAATCAAATCAACCAGTATTTCCTGTGGGTTTGCAAGTTATGTAAGCAATTCCAAAGAGGCAACAAAAAAATAGACCAAAAAAAAAAAAAAAAAGCTTGGATAGGACATGAAGTGCAACTGCGTGTCCAAAAAAACACAAAAACAAAAACACAACAAACATCCAGCAGTGATGCAATTTGTTTAGCTGCAGTGAATCTGGAAATCACAAGCCGAGAGGGACAAAAGAGAAACCAGAGAGGAGCTGACATGAGAGGGATCTAGTCATTCACTGATGTAAAATGCATGGTCTGAATGCTGCTTCTTCTTGCTGAATTCCCATACAAATGAATCCAACAGAAAGTGTCTCGTTCCATCTATGTGCTCACATGTGGAGGACGAGGTTTTCCCCCTGGAATCACCACAATGAATGCAATTTAACACCAGTTCCACCATCATACCAATCAAATTATGAATATATAATGTTAAACTAGGAATGATATGGCCCTGAATTATTTATTATGTCAATATTTTTAGGTATCTTAGGTAACATGACCTGGATAAGAAGCAGAAAATGGATGGCTGGATCAACTAAAATATAAATGATTCATTCATCTATTTTAACTTCAGTTTTCCAAGAACTCGTGGCTGTGTTTGCGCTACATCTGGTGGTGCTGATTAGGACCAAAATCCGTGAGAAAGGACTGAAGAGCCTCAGACTTTTACAATCTACTGCCACAACAAGCCACATGTCAGAACTTTTATAGCAAGTTAAGACTTTTTAATACAATACAAGGCATATTTTAAGGAGCCCAATGCTTTTTTGGAGCTTTCAAGAGAGCTGTCACAAATAAAAAACATACTTATATCGAGGTCATAGGAATGGAACAATTTTCACCATAAGTTGGAACTCCGGTGAAAATGTAAACAAAGCTGTTACGTGCATCACAATATCGATCAGTTCTTTGGAAAAGTCATGAATACCAATGACTTTCATGCATGTATGACTCATTTTAGGCAACTTAGGTCAAGCAACCAGCCGATGTTCGTCTGTGTTTCACCTTGTTCCGAGCGTTTTATTATATCTAATTTCACTTCCATAGAGATGGCTTTCCTTTTTTTCAAAGCACTGCCATCAGAAGAGTCTGAATTGCGTTTGGAAGCCATAATGAAGGGCAAAAAGTTAGCAAATGTAGCACAATCCAATGTGGCATACAACCAGCGAATATAAACAAAGCCGTCTTATAACACCACGTGACGACGTATTCATCCGCTCCGCTCACCAACTAGTTCCACGTAACCAGTTCCAACGTAACCGAGGACCTGCTGTATATATAAAAGCAGCTTGGAGAATCTTATCTTTTAGTAATTGACATCCTGTGACCCATGTGTGCATCAGAGCTGTGGAGTATTTAGTAACACAATCCCTCCAGATAAATTCCCAATAACGTGTTCTGTAGTTGAAAGCAGCCCTCGTCTCACAGCTTAAAGAAGGCTGCATTCTTTCCGTCAAATTAGTTTGACTGTTTTGTCCTTTGTTCAGTGATTCTGGGAACTTGTGCAGCAACTGTGGACTGTGGCTCCTTCCTGAACTATGAACAGCTGCAAACATAAAAAACACAGACATCTAATCAGGGAAACTGGCAAAGCTGCAGCAGCCAATGGCAGAGGAAGAGGAGATCAAACTGGCAAAGCTCACTAGCAGCTGGTTTAAATCAGTAATGCAGATTTGCAGTGGAGGACAGCTACCGCAGCTCATTTTCCAAAGAAAACAAAGAGGGGGGAAAAAAAAAGAAAATATAGATTGTCATGCTCAAAATCTATCAAGAAGACTGCTGTTTCCTTTAGCTGGATAAAAGACTTTTTCTATGAAACTGCAGAGGTTCAACAGGAAAACGTCAGGCTTGCCTTTTCTGTTATTCTAATGAGGCAGCTATAAAATTTTAATTGCTATTTGCTCTTTCACTTTCTTCCTCATTAGCACATACAACCTAAACTCTATCTTTATCCCATTAAAAAAAGGTGAAATGGTGTTGCTCTAAAAAGAGTTGAAGTTGATCTACACTACTGTTGAAAAGTTCCTGTTTTCCATGAAAACTCACACTTTAATTCATGTGCTAACATAACTGCACAAGGGTTTTCTAATCATCAATTAGCCTTTCAACACCATTAGCTAACACAATGTAGCATTAGAACACAGGAGTGATGGTTGCTGGAAATGTTCCTCTGTACCTCTATGGAGATATTCCATTAAAAATCAGCTGTTTCCAGCTAGAATAGTCATTTACCACATTAACAATGTCTACACTGGATTTATCATCCAATTCATGTCATCTTCAACTGCTTTTCTTTCAAAAATAAGGACATTTCTATGTAAAAATACATTAAAAGTCAGAAAATGTACACTACTGTTCAAACATTTGGGGTCACTACTTTTTAATACACTGTATGTTTTACTGTCCATGTCTTTTAGTGTTGATTTCTAAGCCGGTACTACCAACAACAATTTCATCATATGACTGGTGAACTCTAACTGCACAATGACAATAAAGATTCTTGATCTTGAAAAGCATTAAAGGGGACTTTCATTTTCTTAGGTTTCTGACTTGCACGATTGTCCAAACATATGTGTACTTATATTAAAAGTGTGTAACTGTCCATTGAACTGAACCTTCTTCTTCTTAAAAACAGTCCCAGGTTTCAGACCCAAACACAAACAGAAAAAGCAACAACAAAAATAGTCCCATTTTGCAGTAATACAGTATGAAGCCCTTCAAATCAAATTAAGTTCAACATTCAGCTGAAACAGAAAACTAAATTCCCTTCTTGAGCTGTCTGTTCCTCACACTGCTTTAAACTCTGCATGTACAGCACTGTGAAGTCAGAGATGCAGCATTAATGCATCTATTTTATTAATTAATAATAAATTATTCAGTCTAAAATGCCAATCAGAAGTTTTCAGGCTGCATAGTAACCCTAAAACTCATTTCCAGGTCGGATTATCAGTTTAAAACTAAAAGACGAACTTGAGAAATACAGCAAATGATCACATTTGATGACGTAAAATGAGATTAAGTTTGGCAGTTTGCTTGATAAATTATCCAAAGTGGCTGATCAGAAGTCTCTCTAAATGTTTCTGTGTCTAATTTGGAGCAGACGGTGTTGTTATTACTGATAGAAATGCTAATAATACTCCAGCTACAATAAACTGTATCATCCTTATAGGGTACTTGCAGGTTCTATTCAGATACTCATCCGACACAAGGGTGAAAATGACAAAAATAACAGCAAAAACATGTCGTAAGTTCGAATAACTGGTTAGAAATCACCTCTAATTTTTCACACAAAGAAACAGCAACAGGTTTCAGAGCATCGAAACCTCCCGTAAAACTGCACCTAACAGCGAATTCGATGACTTGAACGTCAGTTTTTGACAACAGTTGAATCTCCCCTCACTCAGTAATGGTGGTGATCCTTGAGAGTGGAAGTTCAGAGGAGCTACAAACACTTTACCTACAGATCTGGTCGTATGAGCGAGTTAATTTCAAGCACGTCTGCAGTCTTCATGCTTTGCTGCTGTTGGGAACCGACTGTCAGATTTGACAGAAGAGGAATGCTGCCGCCTCTGCATAGAAAGCAATCCCCTGTGCAAAACGAAGTAACGCGCTGAGCAAGTGCTGCAAGTTTCTGACGGCAGAGTTTCTCATCAAAAGCTCTATGCAAATGGCAGGCCGGTATCACGACACATCAGCCCCTGTTCCCCAACCTCATCACCCAGCTATCACAGCGGATCACGTTGGCAGAACATATCGCTGCATGCGCCGGTGTTATTTCCTGCCAATTAAAATTCTGTACCAGCCAACACCCCTTCAGGAGTGAGATGACACCTTGCAGGCCCTCACCAGTGTGGTGCTAAAACACACACACACACATATATATACACACAGACTTCCTGTTGTGGGGCTAAAAATACACCTGCAGCACCAGCGCTGTCAGGCTGGGCTCAGACAGCTATGCTAACTAGGTTTGCTGCTAAACTTTAAAGAGTGCTCGTGGGGATACGGGTACATAATAAGCTTACTTCCTTATCTCAATAATTCTGAAGTTTTGACTGCACAGTTTCTCATGACATCTTTTTTGACATGTTGTCTAACTCGAGCATAAACAAAAGCTGTTCTGTGTGGGGGTGCAAACTTTCTGTGTTCCAGCTCAAGACTTTGTTTTTTACTCCGCCAAGGAAAGGCGGTGTGCTGCCACCGTTATTGCAGCCATGCACCACCAGGTGGCGCCTTGCAGTTGGCCCTAGTTTATAATTTTTGATTTGAGTTTTGAGCCTTGCAGGTATCCGTAGCTACTTCCTGTTCTGCAACCAGCAGGTGAAGTTGCGGCAGAGTTTTTTTTTATTGTCGTTCCCTTATTTCAGTGAGGAAAATATCTGCCTGTGAGGACTGAACTAATGACAGTTTGTGTTATTGTACTAAGCAAGAGAAATGCTGCTTAGTTTTATTTTCTTATAGTATTTCCCACAACTTCAATGCTAACTCTTAACATGTCAGTGGGTTTTCCCATAGGAATTAGCATCAAGCTAGCATATTGTTTATATGCATATTTCCATGTACGTTGTTATTTATTCTTTTTTTTTTTGTATTTTCAGTTTTACAGAATTTCATGTGGAGAGAATAAAGCGTGGCCTGATCCCACAAAGTCTTTGTATGAAAACTGTTGTCTGTCTGTCTGTCTGTCTGTCTAACATTACTCATAAACGGACTAACAGATTTGGATGAAATTTTCAGGGAAGGTCAGAAATGACACAAGGACCAAGTGATTAGATTTTGGCAGTGATGATTTTTTTTTTTTAGGTTCCTTCTTAAATTGAATTTCCCAACATTGGAGGTTTCATTTGGTACAACGAGCTTTTTTTTTCCATTTACCCTCTGCTATCCCTACCCAGATCCCAACATGTCCTTTTTCTTTTTTCCTCAAGAAAGATGAGCGCAGCACTGCAGCAGCCAGAGCTGTCATTGGCAGGCAGCTCAAATGAAATTTCGTTGTATATGAAAGTGTGCAATGACCAATAAAGATTGATTGATGCAGCTTATAGTCTGGATCCACAGATTTGTTAAAGATTTCTGTATGATTTTGAGATAGCGGCACGGCGTCACTGTAACCATGACAACAAGTGAACACTGCATGATCACATGATTGTGATCCGACTACAAATCCACCGCTGTGAACTTATCAGGACTTATTCATCAGAAATGATCCAAGGAACAACTGATTAAATTGTGGGGGTGTTTCTGAGTCCCATCAACTCTTGCTGCCCGCTACATGTTTAGGTCATGTGATTCGCTATCCATACATAATGTACACATGCATAACACACGCCTGTGCTCAGTGCAAGGTCGTGTTGTTTGTGGGTACATCTATATTAATGGGACACATTCTATAGTGCCAGGATTTCTGCCACAAATTTTTTCAAGATTTTAGCTGTCAGAAATGATACAACAGCTGAGCAGCCTTGGCGGAGTACTGCGCTCAGAGTACTTTTCTTGTTTTGTTTTGCCTCACATGAACCCAGTAATTTGGGCCTTGAAGTCAGTCCATGTACATGTCAAACAGCCAGCAGGGATGACAAGCAGGGCAGTTATTCAACGTTACATCCTGCACCTCGGTTGGATCAAATCTGGCCTCCTGGAATGTTGGCACTCAGATGTTCCACAGGTACTCAGATGGCCCATATCCACTGGCTGGCTGGTTTTCTGCACTATTATAATGTTGTCTGGCAGCTGTAAACAAGTTTCAGGAGTCGCTTCAGACAACAACACTGGGTAACTGGAATCACTGTCCCTGGCTGCCGTCGGTTGGAGTATCTTTATTTTATTCAGATTTACAGTACATCTAAAACTATTCCCGTATGCATCTAAAATCATATTACCATAACAATAAACAAATTCCATGCCTCATATTAAGCAGTTACAGAACTGTTTGTGTATGTTCAGACATAAAGCTTCCCTTATCTGCTGCAAAGAAGTTGAACTTTCCTTTGGTGAAACGGTCTGTGTTAGTGTATGAACAGGTCACTGTGACTCAACAGTGGCTGTCTGTCCACTATTCTCTATATTCAGAGCATGATCAATGAGAATCCTTCTACTGAGGGAGTGGTTGGACACAGGCCACATTGTATTTTTTTTACAAAGAGATTAGATCACGTTAGACATTCATTTAGCGAACATGCTTTATCCCACTGTAGACGTGCACAACTAAATATTCATGGACATCTGTGTGCCAACATCAATGAGTAAAGTGTCTGATGAACAAACAGGCTCAAAGAAGTTTATCTGCTGAGTGCACAGAAACCCACTGGTATGAATAATGAAAGCCCGCTGCTCAATAATAAATGTCTGCTTGCTTGCACTGTGCAGCTGCGCTTGTTTGGCCTGTGAGGGAAATTTCATTATACCAACTCCCTGTTCATACAGACGTGAAGGACATACACACAGACTTACCACTGCAAGAAACCCCTGTCAGCTCAAACGACGAAAAAACTCATCACATACACACAAAGAAAAAAAACAAAACAAAGAGCAAGCACACATGCATCTTTACAAGCCTAGGGCACAGGAGAGCTATTCAATCCAGCCAACAAGCCAGTCAGGAGGGCAAAACGCACAGAGTGAGGTTATGTAACTTTTGCAACTCTCTGCTTTGAGCTATGAGAACGACTGACTTCTGTACAAATGAAAAATGTCTTTTTATTACATTCCTTTTAATGGGCTACTGAGTAAAATTGCTCTGGATGTTTTTCAGTGAAGGTCAAGTGATTGTTGGCCTGTACTTTGTTTCCTCCAATTATCAGTATCATAAAATCTTTGAACACATTTGTTTAAATAAATAAAATATTTCAACAAATGTGCTACTCTGGCTCAAATGCAGACACCTCTTTCTATCTGTGATTCCAGCATTGCATCCGATTGGTTATTTGCTGACTGTAATAGCCTATCAACACTGAAAGATAAATGCTCAATAGTTAAACTGATATAAAACACAAGAAAAGCACTCAGACAGTGCAGTACTCCGCCAAGGCTGTCCATTCCCCCATATGGCATTGTCATAAATGCAGCATTTATTTGTTAGTTCTTGACCAGAAATCAACATAGAATGTGTCCATTTAATAAAGATGTACCCACAAACACAATGACCTTGCGCTGAGCACAGGCGTGTGTTATGCATGTGTACGTTATGTATGGATAGCGAATCGCATGACCTAAATATGTAGTGGGCGGTGGGAATTGATGGGACTCAGAAACACCCCCACAATTTAATCAATTGTTCCATGGATCATTTCCAACAGATAAGTCCCGATAAGGCCACAGCAGTGGATTTGTAGTAGGATCACAATCATGTGATCGTCAGCAGGCAGCTGACATAGTGTTCACTTGTTGTCATGGTTACAGTGACGCTGTGCTGCTATCTGGCAATGATACAGAAATCTTTAACAAATCCATGGATCCAGACTATAAGCTGCATCACTGCCAGAATCTAATCACTTGGTCCTTGTGTCATTTCTGACCTTCCCTGAAAATTTCATCCAAAATCCTAGTCCATTTTTGAATAATGTTGCAGACAGACAGACAGACAGACAGACAGACAGACAGACAGACAGACAGACAGACAGACAGACAGACAGACAGACAGACAGACAGACAGACAGACACAGACAGACTTATGCCAATCGTCACATAAATCTGCCGTGTTTCTTGGCGGAGTAATATATAAAAGATATGCCAAAGTTTGCATTGGAATTCGTATGTTGTGTTGAACTTTGGTTTCAAACATTGGTTAAAAATCAAATATATCTGTCTGTCCCTCTTTAATGACAAGATTTAAGTTGGAAAAGTAATAGCCCTGTTTGAAGACGGGGGGCTGCACAGTGGCTTGGTGGTTAACGCCAATCAACGCTTTTTAAAATTATAAAAGGAGATGCCTAACGAATTCAGCCACCTAAAGTCATTCACTACTTCAAGCTAAAGGACAAAATACAATGCAAGGTTAGTTGGTAACTCTAAACTGTGTACAGTGATTGTGACTGTTTGTCTCTATATGTAATCCTGTGATAGACTGTTACCTGTCCAGGTGTGTCCTGCCTTCACCCTAAGTCAGCTGGGATAGACTTGAACTGCAGCCACCAACAGCAATGAATGAAAACTGCAATTCCCACTTCATCACAGCAACCAACAGACAATAGAAATAACTGTTCGTAGCTGCAGTAAAGTTGATGCCATCTCCGATTCTGTTCAAAACCCCAGCTGTTGCTTCACTTCTTTTGTAATCGTGTTATTGTTGGACCAAGGTTTACAGTCATAGTTTTCAGCCTGTTCACCTCTGCCGATCTCACTCTCCTCTTCTAGCATGCAACACTAACATTTTCCTTTTTGTTCTTTTTAGGTCATATGGTTTCTGGCCAACAAAGAAATGAGTCACTGATGCCAGTCGCATTAACACAGGATGTCCTTGGTGTCTTTGCTTTTGCACTGGAACTTTTCTTCATATCTTGTTGCTCCGGTATCTCTCAGTCTGCACATTTTAGAAAAAACGTAAGAGTTAGTGGTGGAAAATCTAACTAAGAATTAATGTTTTGTACATTTAAAGGTGTACAGTTTCACGATTGTAGATGGCACGCCAAAAAGAAACTTGATTCCATTCATCCCATCCTGTGATTATAGTCAAAATTGGAATGGTGCTTTCCCTCAATAATACACAACTTGTGCTTTGTCAAAGGAGATTACAGCCCATCTCTCCTGCTACGCAGTAACACAGGTGAATATATTTTTAAGAGTTTCAAGTCTCTGGACGACTATTACCTGCTGTTGCATTTTGAAAAAAGTTCCCAATCTCCTGTGCAGAGGTAGGAGTTGTCCAAGGAAGGAGAGAAGATGACGTGGGTTGAGAGAGCGAGGGGAAGCTTAAGGCACAGTTTAGAAAAAACAAGACAAAAAAGCCGTGTGGGTGGCATCAAGGGAAAGGCAGAGAGAGATCATCTTCTCTCATTGAGATCAATGCCTGAGTCCACACCAGGGGTTCTCTTTTTTTTCAGGGCAGAAAAGCAGCATAACAAATAAGAGAGGATTTCTACTGGGGAGTGGGAGCTAATATTTCATTGATACTGCAATTTTTTTCCATATATTGCAGTACAGTGGGCATCGTGATTCAACATTGTACAATGCGCTGTGACGTGCTGTTTGACATTCATCTGGCTGCAGTAAATATCCCAGAGGGGAACATGTCAAAGCGTTTATTCTGTGAGCACAAAGTGACATGAATCACAAGTTATGGCAACCCGCTCTTCTGCGACTGCCCTTTAAGAGCCCTTTAAGCACTCACCTTTTCACGCTGATAACTTCATCACCCCCTACGTAACAGCGGTGCAAAGGCACAAATTGTGCACATTGCGGATGAATTGTTCTTCTGTCAGTTTCCTTTGATCTACATCTAAGACCACGTCACGGTCAGAAGATGAAAAGCTCAGAAACGGCTTCTTTTTTTTAAAGTTTGGAGATATAGCTCGAAGGCAAAATGTATTTCAGTCTCTCTTGCACCACGGCAACACTAGAAATGTGTAAATAAAGACGACAAAAACACCCAAAATCCTTCACTTCAAAAAGGTGTCGACCAAATCCTTGCAACTTTAAATCACAACTGACTGCTATCAATCTGTTTCGTTGGTGGTTAGCACTGTGGCCTTGCAGCTAGAAGATCCCTGGTTTGCATCCTGGCCTTCCTGGGATCTTTCTGCATGTTCTCCCTGTGCATTGGGCCAAAACCGGCCCTCCAGAGGGTCCAATCCAGCCCGCAGTACGACTTTATAAAGTGTAGAAATTCCAGAGAAGGCATTAACTGCAGATTGTAAATTTGTACAACTATAGATTTAAAATAATTTCTACACCATGACAAGTTGTTTTGATCATAAAGTGAAATACTAAATTGTTCATTGTTCTTTTGTGTCTCCTTTTTGTAATATTTTGTCTTGTTTTTGTTGCTTTTTGTCTGACTTTCGTTGTTTGTCTCATGTTTTTGTCGCTTTGCGTTTCCTTTTTGCCTTGCTTCTGTTGTTTGTCTATTTTTTTGCTGTTTTGTTTTTCGATTTTGTCATTTTTTGTATCATTTGTTCATTTTTTTGTTGCTTTGTAACATTTTTGTCTCTTTTTTGTTTTGTTTGGTGTCGTTTGTCTCATTCTTTCATTTTGAACCTCATTTATTGTCATTTTGTTTCTCGCTTGTCTTTTTTTGTCTGATTTTCGCCGTTTGTCTCGTGTTTTTGTTGTTTTGTGTTTCCTTTTTGTCTCGCTTGTGTTTTTTGTCTGTTTGTCATTTTGTGCTTTGCTTTATTTGTTGTTTTGTTTCTCATCTTGTTTACTTTTTGTCTTGCTCGTGTTGTTTGTCTATTTTTGGTCATTTTGTGTCTGATTTTTGTAATTTTTTGTCTTGTTTTGTTTTTTTTCTCACTTTTGTCGTTTGTTTCTTCCTTTTGTCATTTTTGTCTCATTTGTGTCAATTCTTTTTCGCTTTGTAACGTTGTCAAATTTTTGTCTCTTTTTTGTTGTTTTTTGTTTGACTTTTGTCATTTCAATCACAAAGTAAAATACTACAACATTCATTTCCAGATAGCTGTGACTAAATGTTTTGTGCCTAATGATGAGAAAGAGGATGAAGCGGTGTATAGATAATGGATGGATGGATGTGCATCATCATGCGTAACTTATTCTGAACTTCATCACTGAAAAGCAACCAGTTCCACATTCTTTTACTTCCCAACCCTCCACATTTGTACATCCTAAAAGTATCAAACAGAAATCTCGGCATGAGACACGCTGCCAGTACTGCGAAAGCCAACGCCGAAAACCAACACTGGCAGAGGAGTGTCGATTGCACCCCAACAACAGATTAAACAACCCATTCACAAGTATTCTGTGAACTCAGTGGGGCTTGGCAGCGACTGAAGGGGTGGATGTGTGAGGAGGAGGAGGAGGAGGAGAGACAAGAGGGAAAGAAGGCAGAATTTGTGGGATAAATTGCACCGATCACACGGTGGCCAGGGCAGCTGTGCAAACCTCTCAAAGGCCGTCTCTTGAGTTTGTGTGCAACGTCACAGCCTGTATCTGTGCAGGGGAGATGATTCTGGGAATAGAGTGCCTACAGATCAGGAGAGTGATGGTTAGCAAAGGTGCCCTTGCTGTGAGGAAGCCGGAGGCGGTGCCAGTGTGTCCAGAACAGCAGGCCTGACCACTGGAATGACACCAAGTGCTCCAGTCTCAGTTCCACCTCTTCTAATGATACAGGGCAGGCATGAGCCAGCACCTCATGGGCTGTACTCTAACATTACTGCACACCAAACCTGGATTTTTATGCCTATTTTGATTTGGTGGGTAAGGGTTGCTATCAGAGGCACAATTAAAATCAATGATGTCAATGTTTAAATAGAATTTAACTGACTGGCTGAATAAATATATGACAAAGAGACACACCACCAGTCAAAAGTTTGGACTCACCTTCTCATTTAATGGTTTTTCTATATTTTCATGACTATTTATATTGTAGATTCTCATTGAAGGCATCAAAAATATGAATGAACACATATGGAGTTATGTAGTAAAAAAAAGTGTGAAACAAGTCAAAACATGTACTGTATTTTAGATTCTTTGCTTTGATTACTGCTATACACACTCTTGGCGTTCTCAGGATGAGCTTCATGAGGTAGAACCTGAATCGCTTGTGTTGATTGTCTCATTTTTTTCTTGCTTTGTAATTTTTTTTGTCTAATTTTTTGTCTCTTTTGCTTTGTTTCGTCTCATTTTTTCTCATTTTGTTTCTCGCTTTTGCAATTTTGAATCTTGTTTTTGTTACTTTGTGTCTCATTTTTGTAATATTTTGTTTTGCTTTAGCTGTTTGTGTCTTTTTTTGTCTGATTTTTGTCGTTTGTCTCATCGTTTTGTTTCTCATGTTTGTCGTTTTGTTTTTCATTTTTGTCTCGCTTGTGTTGTTTATCCATCTTTTTGCCGCTTTGTAACTTCTTTGTCTAATTTTTTTGTCTCTTGTTTCGTGTCTTTGCCTCATTTTTTGTCATTTTGTTTCTCGCTTTTGATGCTTTGTGTCTCATTTTTGTAATAGTCTGTCTTGTTAGTAAGATGACTTTGACACCCCTGGTCTAACGGATTAAACTGTTATTGATTTAAAGCATAATGCCACAAAAGTACCAGCACTGTGTCAGAAGTAAACAGTCAAACATCTTAAATCTGGAAGCACCTTTAAACTTGCAGCACTGCCAAACTCTGGCTATAACAGTTTGGTGCTAACTTTCCTCACACACAGGCATGACCACACTTTAGCCGACAGCAATAAGCAGAAGTTAGTCACTGTCCTCGGGCCTTTTTCCATCTATAGAAACATCAGAGGGTCAAGAGGTCAGCTACAGGCATTATGTGACCCGTGTCTCATGACATCTAATCACCCCCACACCATCCTCTACCTCATGCACCTGCAAAAAAAAAACATCCCTGCAAGGCAAAATGGTGAGTGAACATTCTCTGCATGCAAACGGAAAGCAACCCGGGGCAGGAGGAAAGGATGAATCTCCACAGAGCAAACAGGGGCTAAAAATGTGCTCTAACAACCTTGTGTTAATGGTACTACAGAAGAAAGAGTCAATTAACCCTCGTGTCGTCCAGTGGGTCAAAACTGACCCGTTTTAAAGTTTGAAAATGTGGAAAAAATATTATTTTCACAGTGAAACTTCTGATGTCCACATTTTCAACATTTTGGGGAAATCTTTGAACATTTTTTGGTGGCAAAAAAAGAAATGTTAAAAATGTTTCTTTAGAGCATTCAAAAAAAAATCTATCAAAATCCAACGAATTTCACTGGATTTTGGTTGATTTTTTTGTGTTCTTAAAGAAAATATTAGAAGTTTTACTGATATGTATGTAATCACTTTAGATATTTTTTGGATTTTTTTGGAAGATTTTTACTCATTTTTTGAAAATATTTACTAGAATTTTCTTGCCAAATTTGGGGGATTTTTGTAAAATAAATCTTTGAAGGGAAACTTTAAGGAATTATTGGAATTGTCTTCCTGAAAGTTTTGCAAATTTTCAGAAATTTGGGGGATTTTTTTTGCTGAATTTTTTTCAGAGAAAGAAACAATATTTTTTGGTGCCCATAAATGAGGACAACAGGCAAGTTAAGGCTTGGGACATTCACCTACTCCGCCGTTATATTGAATAACGATGAAGACACTGATTCGCCGTGTCTGCCAGACAGTTTATCCAAGCAGCAAAAAAAAGAGGAGTTTCAGACAGTGGTAGACTGTTACTCAAGGTGTCTGCATGATTCAATTTGCTATATTTAGATGTCGACTGAGTCCAGAGGATCACAACTGAGACGAGACACAACACACAGTTTCCATCCTCACAGCCGACACACACACATCCCACTGATGTTTCTAGATGTGATCATCAGATCAAACCCAACGCAGCGTCTCGTCTGTAAAGAAGGTAATACAGGTGACAATGGGACAGAGAGGATGGAGACAAAACCCCTTTCAGTCCCTTCTCCCCCTCTTGCTTTTGGCCGTCATCGTGCATTGTGAGGCTCTCTGCTCGTCTCCCATCGACACATCTTGAAAGGGAAGCAAAATCCAATTCTTCCTGCAGGTAGAAAGGCTCTCACTTGTGTATTCTCTCCCCTCGGTCGCCTCTGTTTTTTCCCCCTCTTATCAGTGGGCATATTTCAAGCCCTGAGTCTTCTCTCCAGTATTAAGTGAGGACGGTGATGTGTGTGTGCGCGAGTACAAATGCACAAGTAACGACATAAGAGAGAGACAGAATCCATAGCAGCCGTTATCTCTGCTCCCACACGATTCTTTGTTATCTGCTGCGGTCGGTCAGACTTTGGCTTGTCTGCCGTCTCCCTCATCGCTGCCTCCCCGAGACACTGTGAGGAGATCTGAGTCATCATGCCCCTGTCAATCACAGTCACCACTGCATCGCTCTTACAACCTAAAGCTCTCTCAGTCCTGCTGCAATTAGATAAACACCTACTCGGCTGGCTCATAGTCCACCTCTTCCTATCATCCACACGAGAAGAGCCCTTCACTTCGCAGCTTCAGATCCCCATCCACTTCACAACTCAAACTCTCTTTGCACAAATTCCACAAATTAGACTCATTTTCGACCCCAGACATGGTGTGGAAAAACGTGATCTTTTTTCCATGAAGCACAGGTCATGGATTTGCATGTAATAAGATATCTAAGTTAACACAGCGTTTAAACACTATTTTAACCCTCGTGTCGTCCTGTGGGTCAAACTGACCCGTTTTAAAGTTTGAAAATATGGAAAAATTTAATATTTTCAGAGTGAAACTTCTGATGTCCACGTTGCTAACATTTTTGGGAAATCTTTGAACATTTTTTTGGTGGGAAAAAAAGAAATGTTATAAACATTTCTTAAGAATATTCACAAAAAAATCAACCAAAATCCAGTGAATTTCACTGGATTTTGGTTGATTTTTTTGTGAATGTTCTTAGAGAAAATATAAGTTTTACTGATATATATGGAATCATTTTAGATATTTTTAGGAAGATTTTTGGAAGATTTTTACTTTTTTGAAAATATTACAAGAATTTTCCTGCCAAATTTGGTGAATTTAAAAAAAAATAAATAAATAAATACTTTTAAGGGAAATTTTTAAGGAATTATTGGAATTTTCTTCCTGAAGGTTTTGCAAATTTTCAGAAATTTGGGGAATTTTTTTGCAGATTTTTTGGATTTTTTTCAGACAAGGAAACGATAATTTTTTTGGTGCCCATAAATGAGGACAACAGGAGGATTAATGACAGTAATTCCATGTGTAGGCAGTGTTTCTCTCCTTTTATCGGATATGAAAAGAGAAGAGGGGTGCTATGACATATGACTAAAGCCCCCTGCTGGAGATGAGCTCAGCTACCAGGATGATCTACAGCATTAATTTCACCTGGACATCTGCACAAAACTTGGCTGACATGGCAACTTCATCCATCCATCCATCCATCCATCCATCCATCCATCCATCCATCCATCCATCGCTTTATCCTCCTTAGGGTCACGGGGGGCTGGAGTCTATCCCAGCTAACTTATGCTACGTGTCGACTAGATCAGTTTTTCCTGCATGTAAACACGTTGCATCTGAAAATTGCCCACTTGGTGGGCGGTCACTAGTGGGCCACTAGGTAGTCACATGCAGGTGTGGATCTACTGGGGTGGCATAGGGTGGCAACTGCCACCCCTAGAAGATGCCTTGCCACCCCGGCTGCCACCCCAGTTCTGAACGATCTAATTCAAAAATATGTATATGAAAGGTTGTGGCCGCATAAAGAGCGAAAGTCCAGGAAAGACGAATAACGAGTGAATCTCCGATGTCCGAGTGCTTTTGAATGCACCATGTTGACGTCACGTCCTGTACAGTCTATGCTGCTACAGGTAGGAGGCGACACGACTCACCTGAGGGGGCTGCTCTTAGACCTCACTCATGTGGATGACAGCTGGACTTCGGTGTGGCAGTAAGACACTAGTTAGACTGGGTTAGACTACATGCTAATATAACTGTTCACAATGTGTTAAATGCTAATAGTGTCTAAATTCACTCATGTAGCTAGCTAGTATTCTTCCATCCATTCATCTATTATCAATACATCGTTTAATCTACATTAGGGTTGCTGGAGTCTATCCCAGCTGGCTTAGTGTGAAGGCAGGGTCACAGGTCACCAGTCTATCCCAGGACTACATAAAAAGACAAACAATCACACTCACATTCACACCTACGGACAATTTAGAATCACCAATTAACCTCAGCATGTTTTTGGACTGTAGGAGGAAGCTGGAGAACCTGGAGAAAACCCACACATGCACAGGGAGAACATGGAAACTATGCAGAAAGATCCCTGGAAGGTATTTTTCTTGTGCTGCATTATTTAAATTCTTACTTGAAGTTGTTTGTAACAGCCTGTCTTCCCCTTTACTGTAATGTTAACTTTCCCTGAACTCACTGTAGATTGATGAATTTAAAAAAATCTGCCCAATCCTTCAAACATACCATGGCTGCCGTCCAGCAAAACCAGGAGTCATCAACAGCCTCAGTGAAAGCAGCCAGCAGCACTAAATGTGCAGCTCAGGTTTATGTAAAGTGGAACATACGATGGGGAGGAAAATCATATGTAGTTATGTAAGAAACAGACAGCGGGAGAGAGGAGGGGGTGAGACAGAGCAAAAAAGAAAGAGATAGGAAGAATAAACATGCAGAAAGGCCTGTAAAGAGTAATGTAGAGGGAGACAGATGGGAAAAGAGGCTCTGCAGTGAGGCCAGGCCTGTCTGTCAGCACCTATCTGTCCTCCTGAGGCTTCACTACGCAAACCAGGCTCCTGCCTCCAGTTACCGCTAACATTTATATAACCACACACACACACACACACACAATAGTGAAGTGACTCTTTGACCTTATCCTACACTTCAGGATGGACCCATGTGGGCTGCTGCTTCACTGTTTCGCTGGAGGATGGTTTTCCTCCAGGCAGCTCACGCCAAGCTTGTTTAACACTGCTCTGGCATTTAACCAGCTCAAGGGCTGATGAAGCAAACTCAGACCTTTGCAATATGGAGTTTTGTGGTGCATTTATTTTATATCTTCTAAGCCACGAGTGTCAAAATCTTCTTAGTTCAGGGCCAATAAGATCTCCAGTGGGTCGGACCAGTAAAATCACAGCATAAAAAGCGATAAACAACAACAACTCCAAATTTTTCCTTTGTTTTAGTGCAAAATATTCACATTTAAGGAACTGTCGTTTCACAAAACATTATGAAAAACATGAAATTTCTGAAGAAAAACAAATTCAATTTTGACAGCATTATGCCTCAGTTTATCATTTACACATTACAACTTCCAGGTCAGAGTGTCTACAAAGACACAAAACATTTAGTCTCAGCTATCTGGAACTGAATGATATAGTATTTTACTTTATGATCAAAACGACAAAAGTCAGACAAAGAATGACAAAAAAAACAACAAAAACAAGGCAAAATATTACAAGAATGGCACACAAAATGACAAAGGAGACACAAAACGACAAGAAAATGAGACAAACAACATGAAACAAAACATAAAAGAGATAAAAAATTAGACAAGAGTTACAAAGTGACAAAAAATTGACAAATGAGAAAAATTACACAAATGACACAAATGAAGCAAAAAATGACAAAAGTGAGAAACACAATGACAAAAATGAGAAACAAAACAACAAAAACATGAGACAAATGACAAGTCAGACAAAAAAGACAAAAAAACTACAAAAACAAGACAAAATATTACAAAAATGAGACACAAAATGCCAAAAAATGAGACAAACGGCACAAAATAAAACAAGAAAGAGCCCAGAAAATTTGACAAAAAAAGTTACAAAGCAACAAAAAATGGACAAACGACACAAACGAGACAAAAAATAACAAAAGCGAGAAACAAAATGCCAAAAAAAGACCACAAGCGAGACAAAAAAACCCCACAAAACGGCATAAATGATACACAAAACAATGAATAAAGCCAAACACAAAGTGACAAAAATAAGACAAAAAGCACAAGCAGGACCAAAAGTTAACACAAAACAACACAAAAGAGAAACAAAACAACAAAAACATGAGACAAACGTCAAGTCAGTCAAAAGGAAAGACAAAAGAAAACAAAAACAAGACAAAATATTACAAAAACCAGACACAAAATGACCAAAGAACAATCTAGTATTTTACTTTATGATCCAAACAACTTGTCATGGTCTAGAAATTACTTTAAATTTATAGTTGTATAGATTTACAATTTGCAGTGAATATCTTCTCTGTCATTTTTACACTTTACAAAGTCGTCTCACGGGCCGGACTGGACCCTCTGGAGGGCCGGTTTTGGCCCGCGGGCCGCATGTTGGACACCCCTGCTCTAAGCCACAGCCTGCTCCTCACAGAGGGAACATCAGGACTGATTAAAATGCCATCATCCAGCCTCCCTGCACCGCTTGGCTGCAGTAAGGTCAGTTCACCTTTATTTATACAGCTGACGCAAAGTGCTATTTATTCAAGCAAAACATTAACAATGCAAAAATAAACACACAATGACACGAACACATGAACTGGTTCACAGCAGGATGTAAACAAGCTCTGAATAACCTTAGCTGCCAAGCAACAGCCTCACTATTACTGCTGTTTCCAGGATTTATGCAGCACCGCTCTGTGTGCACACCTCTGTGATTGCCTGACCACCACACTATTGAATTTAACTTTACACCTCCTATTAAAAAGGGTCGATAAGAAGGCTGGAAAACTTCCAAAACGTGGGGTATAAATTCTGGTGGCAACAAAAACAATATCATAAAGTGTCCTTCCCGTCTCCACACTTCAGGGTTGAGAAAGCACATCTGCAGCAGGGCCGGATTTACAAAGTCTTTTTCTCTTTGCTTCAGATTCTATTTCAGATTCAGCCTCTGGAGATGTCCATGTTATTTATCAAACCGGTGCACCAGCCAAAACACCTGTCATCTGGGGGTGTACTTTGAATGCAGCCAGTGAAGTGAACCTTTCTCCTAATGCACTGAGGGTCGGAAAATAAGTAAAATGAAATACACAAAGCAACAACCAATCACAGCAGTTAAGGTTTTTGAGTGTATAGTCATAGGAGGAGGTGTGTGTCAGCTGTGGGTACGACGATACATTTGGACAAGATTCAGCCTTAAATCGCACATTTATCCGTATTTAAACTGCAGAAAATATGACAGATCTTTGAGTGTGACATCTGTTGCATTCCATCGCTGCTGGTATGCAATAAACGCGTCCTAATAAATGTGAATGCAGATGGAACTGCTAACCAGCGCTGTGCAACTACATAAACACCATTAATATTTCTCTCTGCTACAGGGGTGTCAGACTCATCTTAGTTCAGGTTCCACATTCAGCCCAGTATGATCTCAAGTGACCAGTAAAACCACAGCATAATAACCTAGAAATAACCACAACTCCAAACGTTTCCTTTGTTTTAGTGCAAAAAAGTACTTTCTGAAAATGTTCACATTTAAGGAATTATCTTTGTACAAAACATTATGAACAACCTGAAATTTCTGAAGAAAAATAAGTTCAATTTCAGCAACATTATGCGTCAGTTTATCATTTACTCATTAGGACACAAAACATTTAGTCACAGGTAGCTGGAACTGATAATATAGTATTTTACTTCATGATCAAAATGACAAAAGTCAGACAAAAAATAGACAAAAAACAACAAAAACAGGACAAAATACTACAAAAATGAGACACAAATGACAAAAACTAGACAAGCGACACAAAACAAAACAAAAAAGACAAAAAATTCGACAAAAAAGCTACAAAGCAACAAAAATGAGACAAAAAAACGAAACAAAACAAAAAAGAACAAAAAATTAGACAAAAAAAGCTACAAAGCAACAAAAATGAGACAAAAAAATGACCAAAAAAAAAGAAAATTTTAGAAAAATGAGACACAAAAGAACAATGAACAATCTAGTATTTTACTTTATGATCAAAACAACTTGTCATGGTCTAGAAATTATTTTAAATTTAGAGTTTTATAGCTTCCTTTACAAAGTCGTCCAACGGGCCAGATTGGATCCTCTGGAGGGCCGGTTTTGGCCCACGGGCTGCATGTTTGACACCCCTTCTCTAGCAGAACAAGGAAAGCATCTCTAACCGTGGTAAGTGTTGGATCTACTACACTCTACCATTCAAATCCACATAATAATGACAATAAAAAGCAGAAGAGATTCCAGCTGAAGTAAAGTCAGTTTCAGCAGCACATGCTTTCTGCCACAGTCCCATTAGAATGCAGTGTTCTGGGTTTATTCAGCGTTGGGCTGGTCCCACAGCCAGCAGTGCATCGGCGTGTCAAGAAGATGACGGTTCGCAGTTACAGCTCGCTGGCTACACTCTGACCTCCGAGGCAGTGAATCGCATTAACACATCCGCCATCTTGCGGTCCAGTCAACACGAGGAAAAAATAAAAAAGACGCAGCGTGATCTCGTGCATGATACACGAGCATTCACCCACGAGCACCAACACACACTCATCACCACGGCTCCAGATCAAGGACAAAGAAGCAGCGCCTATGGACACTGTCAGGACGCATGAGTGTCACCTCCATGTCTTTACCATTGCTGATGTATATGAGTGCTAATGTTTTACCTCTCTTATATAATAGTGTCCCACATAAATGACAGTTATGTAAGGGACCTCTGCGTATTTCCCACAACTGGAATGGGATGATTTGCTTTGATTTCAACATCAGAAATACATCCATCCATTATTGATACACCACTTAATCCTCATTAGGGTCGCTGGAGTCTATCCCAGCTGACTTAAAGTGAAGGTAGGGGACACCTGGACAGGTAACAGTCTATCACAGGACTACAAATCCAGACAGTCACACTCACATTCACAATTTAGAATCACCAGTTAACCTCAGCATGTTTTTGACCTGTGAGAGAAAGCCGGAGAACATGGAGAAAACCCATGGGTAGAACATACAAACTCCATGCAGAGAGATCCCAGGAAGGCCGGGACGCGAACCGGGGATCTTCTGCGCGGCGACAGTGCTAACCACCAAGCCACTGTGCAGCACATTTCAACATCACATCATTGACATTTTAACATGCTGTAGATTCAAGATTCAAGACCTTTGTGTGTGACAAACGCAATTATACACAGTATAGCATAAAGTGAAGTGTATTGAGCTCCTGTTCCAGACCGAAAGTAGAAATGGTAGAAGTAGAAGAAGAAGTAGAAGAAGTAGAAGTAGCTAGATAGATAGCTAGATAGACAGATAGATAGAAAAGTGTCAAATACTGCAAAAATAAAAAGTTTATTTACATTGTTAATGTGCTAAATGACTATTGTAGCTGGAAACAGCTGATTTTTAATGGAATATCTCCATAGAGGTACAGAGGAACATTTCCAGCAACCATCACTCCTGTGTTCTAATGCTACATTGTGTTAGCTAATGGTGTTGAAAGGCTCATTGATGATTAGAAAACCCTTGTGCAGTTATGTTAGCACATGAATAAAAGTGTTCATGGAAAGCATGAAATTGTCTGGGTGACCCCAAACTTTTGAACGGTAGTGTATATACAAGGAAAAAGTGAACAGGATATTGAACAGAATTTGCAGGTTTGATTGTCTATTGAGTCAACTGTTTGAGGTTCAGCAGGCGGACAGCCTTTGGGAAGAAGCTCCTCCTCATCCTCATCCTCTCTCCATTTGCCTTCAGGCAGTGATAATACTTAGCGATAATGTAGACAGACCTAACAGTTGATAACTGCAAACAACCACCACCTCTGTGTCTTCACATTTCCATTTACTGTCTTAGAAAATGTGTCTTTCACAGTGAGGAATTCCTAACCTCCACCTGACCCCTGCTCTGGAGCGATCTGATTTGTCCCCTACAGACTGACAGAATATCTGTATGATAAGCACTGATAACACAGATCAAGTAGTTGCTGTATAAGACAGTCTTGTAGGAGGTTTTCTTGCTGGGGATTTAAGTGAATTTGGCATTTCCTGCTTGCCATCAAACACAAAGGAAAGGCGAGCTTGCCTCCACTTCCGTGAGTAAATTTCACAGCCTCTGCTGGGCTCCCATCCAGCATAAATCAGACGAGCCTTGTGCTTGGGCCTCATGCAAATCCAAAGCAGAGCTGGATCCTTGCTGTGAGCTGTAAATGAACAGCCAAATATTGGCTCCTAATTTAAGGCTGCAGTTGACGGCGTGCACTGGCAGTCCTGCTGAGAAACCGTGGACAAACACACCGGGACACCAAAATGTTGCTTCCCCTGTTGCTCTCCTTCTCTTTTCTCATCCCATTCTTCTGATCCCTTTAGCATCTTTTAACAAGCTGTAGTGGTGCTCCCGTCCTCTTTCTCTGATATCACATTTGTGGTTTGCAGACAGTTTATTCTCGGCAGGCATGACAAAGAAGATAAGAGCGAGGGTATAAACTAAAGAAATGATGCAGTACATAATGTACCTGCGACAAACAGCGCACTGCATCCTTTATTTTCTAATGCATTCCTGTCTCTATTCCTTCAGTGTCTCTCCCTCTCTACCTCCTTCCCTTGCTACTCCTTGTTCTCTCACCCAGCACCAGGCGAACAACAGAGAAGGAAAATGAGTGCTTATGAAAACCCTGATGGAAATTCAGCGTGTCGGTAATTGAATACAGACATCCGAGTCCTGACAAGAGGGATTCACGCTGCGGATGTGATAAACGTGCCTCGCCTCCCATTTTTCCAGCCTCCATCAATCATTACACATGACTACAATGACCTGGGCATCCATCGGTCGTTCCGGCTTAATGAGAACCAATCGGTGAAAGAGTGGAAATAAGGGAGTGAAGACAGGAAGACAGAAATCAAGCGAACGGAGGGGAACACACTGAGAACGACGATACACTGTTCTGCTGTGCTGCCATCGTGGTGGAGTTTGCTCAACTTTGAATATTCAGATGTATTCAAATGCTCCAAGTGCAGCTGCAAAGATCATTTTGAAGTCAGCAGGCAGCATTTTACTGCTAATGATAAACAAGGCAGAAAACACACCATGGCCTGAAAGGGCAAGCACATTACAGTAAAACTAATTTGCTCATTAAAAACACTGAGAATACCCCAACCATGGACATACAGTACAAATGAATACAGGGGGTCCTTGGTTTACAACGTCCTCGACTTATGGCGTTTCGTCGTTACATGGAACCAGTTGGTGAGCGGAGCGGATGAATACGTCGTCACACAGCGCTTTAAGACAGCTTTGCTTGCATTCATCGGTTGTACGCCACCTTGGATTGTGCTACATTTGCTAACTTTTTGCCCTTCATTATGACTCCCAAGCCTAAGTCAGACGGCAGTGCTTTGAAGAAAAGGAAAGCCATCTCCATGGAAGTGAAATTATCTTTGGGTAAAATGACTCATACATGCATGAAAGTCATTGGTATTCATGACTTTTCTGAAAAACTGATCGATATTGTGATGCATGTAATGGCTTTGTTTACATTTTCGCCGGAGTTCCGACTTATTTCAGGCCATAGGAACGGAACCCCGCTGTAAGTGGAGGACCCCCTGTACACAATGCTGTTCACACCCACTGTCAGTGCATCCACTGCACTGAGAAAAGGTATCAGGCTACGTTTACCATTCAAACGTACACATGAAACCCGGGGAGTGGCATCAACAGTCCATAGTTTAGTCCATTGTGTAGCTCATTTTGGCTTTCAGCTGGCAGCATGAGTCAGGTCAGTCACAGGACATCATGACGCTCCATTTCACAAATACCCAACTATCACCACACGACGATTCATAAGGGATTCTTTATGCAGTTTGCAGGATACAGTCTGGAGCCCTTTAAGGCAGAGCAGGAGGTTAACAATACATTTTAAGTCAAATAGCGCAGGCCTTCAACCTTTTTCTATTTGTTCTGGTACTCAGGTTGTGTTATCAGCTCTGCACCACAGACCATTCAGACACTAAAGTTCTTTACTTAAACAAATAAACGTATTATTCTGCTGGAGAGTGTGAGCGTACCCTTCTATTCCCCAAGCTGCAGCTGACAGATATGAAATACAGCTTGACTAAACTGTACAAAAGCAAGCCAAATCCTTTCTAAAAGTCATCAGAGCCTTCAGCGATGTGCTGAGTGACAGAACTCCTGTATTTAAACACTGCAGCTGTGGTCAAACTCAGACCTGCTGTATACATCTACGAAGGCGAAGAGACTGAAGAGATGCAAAACAAGTGACTGAAAAGAGACGGAAAATAACTTCTCATGTTTGCTTTCCACTTGAGACGGAGAGAGGGAGGACAGAAATGATAGTGGAAAAAAAGATGTTGAGATGAGGGAAAAGATAAGGTGAAATAAAGGTGATGGAAAACAGTGAGAACAAGTCTTTTCTGGATGATATTGTACAGCTGCTTAAGTGGTAAATATTGATTTGCTGGCAAAAGATCAAGTTATGGAGCACTGTGATGAAAAATATATGCTTCTCATAAAGTTTTTCAGGCTCCTCATTTTCCTCCTCATTATGAAAAGCTCTAATATACTATTCATTCAAAATATATTCTCCTGCCTTTGCTCCAGAGTAAGATTTGTTTTAAAAGTCTCAGCTACAGTAAAGCAAAACGTTAAGGCAGACTGTGACTATTCCTGGAGATGTAGAGAGGATTGAGAAAAAACAAACAAGAGAATGAGGCCAGTGTCTCGTATTAAAAAAGGAGGTTCATAAAGAAAAAGGGGAAAGAAATACAGAGGAACAGTCGCTGCAAACTGCTGGGAAGTGGTGGAGGCAGTGGTAGTAAGACACAAGGAGCACCAGTCAGACGGGCTGAACTGGTGTCTCTCTGTCAGCCAGTGGAGACGCTGGACAGAAGCAGCATTATGGAGCTGTGGGCCTGGCCAAGAGGACCAACAATAGCTCCTGTGTGCCGGACCCTGTGGAGCATCCTAACAGCTGGGAGATAGGAGGTCCGTCTGTGGCTCCACTAAATGGCCACTGCACATTCATTTTTGCTCTCTCTGCTTTTCCCAGAATCCCTGGCCCTACTTCCTCCCACCTCCTCATGCCAGGCAGACATCATTCATTTCACCCTCATCTTTTTTATCCTCCTCTCACTCTGCACGCTCTTTCATTATGCCCCGTGTTATTCTGTGTCCTCCTATCACCCCTCTCCAACTCTGAGAAAGACAAAGGCGAAAAAAAGAGAGATATTCTCCTCGCGAGCATGAGAAAGCCAGAGACTGGCAGAGGATCAGAGTAACGTCAACAAATAAGAGAGGTCCAAAAGCCTCCACAGGAGGCATGCCAAAGCTGTTCCATCACGAGGGCCTTTGAAACGCACAAAACAACATGAGAAGAGCAAACTGTGCAGGAATGTCATCCCTCACAGCGAAAAAGTTCACAAACAGCCTCAGATAAAATGACAATATGATCTGTTTTAATCCTGGAATACACCTGTAGCTAAGATCGCTAAATGGATAAAACCTATGAGCACCAATTATATAGATTTACACGACCGTTCAAAAGGTTGGGGTCACCCAGACAATTCATATTTTCCATGAAAACTCACACTTTTATCCATGTGCTAACATACTTACACAATAGTTTCCTAGCTAAACAGCTGAGCCATTCCTCCACACCTGTGCAATATACAATATACCAATGCATATGTACATTACTTTTTGCATTAAGAACAGCATTCTCTGCTTTTTGCACTGTATCATTATCTAGCAATTATCATTTTGCACTGTGTTTATATATTCCTTTCTAACTTGCAAATATCTGCATATATTATGCTATATTTATTTTTATTACTACTATTTTTTTCCCCTTTTCTCATTTCTATAGTTTTTTTTTTTTTTGTTTGTTTTTTTGAAATTCTCTTTCCTTATTCCTAGGGTGACACCAAGTTCCTTGTTTGTCTTGTAGGTACTTGGCCAGTAAAGCTGATTCTGATTCCTGGAATATGCCTGTAGCTAAGACCATTAAATGTTTTAAAACCTATTAGCTCCTATTATATAGATTTACACTACTGTTCAAAAGTTTGGGGTCATCCAGACAATTTCATGTTTTCCATGAAAATTCCCACTTTTATTCATGTGCTAACATAACTGCACAAAGGTTTTCTAATCATCAATGAGTCTTTCAACACCATTAGCTAACACAATGTAGCATTAGAACACAGGAATGATGGTTGCTGGAAATGTTCCTCTGTACCCCTATGGAGATATTCCATTAAAAATCAGCTGTTTCCAGCTACAATAGTCATTTACCACGTTAATAATGTCTACACTGGATTTCTGACTCATTTAATGTTGTTTTCATTGAAAAAAATGCTTTTCTTTCAAAAATAAGGACATTTCTATATGACCCCAAACCTTTGAACGGTAGTGTACGTATCAAACAGCAGGATATTTTGTAGGATCCTCCAGCTTTCCTCAGAATTTTCACCTGTGTTCAGTGCAGACAATGAACAGTAATGTGAAGCAAGCAGCTGAACAGAACTAACCTCAAACAGAACAACAACAGCGATCCTGGACCACAGCAGTCATCCTTCAGCACACATCCACTTAGAGGAGAGCGTGGGTGAATTTGATCACCGGTTCTGTAAATGTCATTTTAGGGAGAGGCAGTGGATTATGTCTAGAAACCAACTTCAAATCCAGCCAATACGGCAAACATCCTCTGCACATATACAGTCCCCCCCTGAGCGGTTGTGAAACCTTGCCTATAGCTCCTGCTCAGTCATGTGATAGCTTGGACTCCACTGTTGCAGGCTGATAAATCTAACAGCTGCAAAAAGGCCCTCAGACTACTTTGTCAAAGGAGTCAAGGGTGCTTTCACACACAGTCACATACACATTTTTCACGGCAATGATTTCTTTAAGTGACATGCACTACTGTTCACAAGTTTGGGGTCACTTAGAAATGTCCTTATCTTTGAAAGAAAAGCAGGGTTTTTTCAATGTAGATAACATTAAATGAATGATAAATCCAGTCTAGACATAGTTAATGTGGTAAATGACTATTGTAGCTGGAAACAGCTGATTTTTAATGGAATATCTCCATAGGGGTACAGAGGAACATTTCCAGCAACCATCACTCCTGTGTTCTAATGCTACATTGTGTTAGCTAATGGTGTTGAAAGGCTCATTGATGATTAGAAAACCCTTGTGCAGTTATGTTAGCACATGGATAAAAGTGGGAGTTTTCATGGAAAACATGCAATGACCCCAAACTGTTGAATGGTAGTGTACGTTCTTCTGGGCTCACCTGCAAAGCATTGAAAGCAGAATCTGTGTGTTAACATATTCTTGATTTAAATTAAGAATCTTATGTAACTTCGGATCAAATCAATGATGGATTTCATTCTACAACGTTCCAGACAATGTAGGTGTAAAAAAAAAAAAAAAGGCGAGCGGACAATTTTAGCTTCAACTGTTTCTGTTCAGACTTGTGACCTGAACTGACTGAGGCTAATTCTTTAACCTCATTAGGCGACTAAAAAAGCAAAATCCTTGAGCTCATCACATGCAGCCACTGCTACGTCTGTTTGCATCTCCTGTGTGTTATCATTACATCTGAACACAATTTTAACCCTCCTGTTGTCTTCATTTGTGGGCAACAAAAAATACTGTTTCATTGTCTGAAAAAAATCCAAAAATTCAGCAAATTTCTGAAAATTTGCAAAACCTTCATGATGAAAATTTCAATAATTCCTTAAAAGTTTCCCTTCAAAGTTTGATTTATAAAAAAAATCCCAAAATTTGGCAAGAAAATTCTTGTAAATATTTTCAAAAATGAGTAAAAATCTTCCAAAAAAAATCCTAAAAATATCTAAAGTGATTCCATATATATCAGTAAAACTTCTAATATTTTCTTTAAGAACAACCAAAATCCAGCAAAATTCACTGGATTTTGGTAGATTTTTTTGTGAATGTTCTTAAGAAACATTTTTAAAATTTCTTTTTTCCACCAAATTTCCCAAAAATGTTGAAAATGTGGACATCAGAAGTTTCACTGTGAAAACATATTTTTTCCCCACATTTTCAAACTTTAAAACGGGTCAATTTTGACCCACAGGACGACAGGAGGGTTAATACATCAGAGGCACAAATTGGTTCCACCAGCAGCAGGCACAGCAGCTTCCATAGGCTAGTTTTTGTTTTTTTTTAAATCAATGACTCTGCAAACCAAGGTAATTCATTCATCAGCAACCCAAGACCTGAACAGAAACACTGCTCTCGCTTTACTACTGCATTTAAAGGGCCAAGTCGTGAAACATTGCAAAGAGTTACCTGCAGCATCCCAAGTGCACTGCAGAAAGCCTGCTCCACACACACTTCCATCATGCATCATGCACTGCAAATAATACCATCAAGTGGTCTGCACACTACTGCACAACACCACTGCTCCTCATGCACACTTTTCTTCTTCTTCTTCTTGCACTTGAAGTAGTACAAAGAAGGTTTCGGATTTCACAAAGCATGATTTTCACTGGAGGCTGAAGGCTACCATCCCCCCATGACTGCAAAAAAACCCCAAGCTGGCTGGAATAGACCCCAGCCCCTGATCCACGCACAGGCAAGTCAGTGGAAGTGGGAACAATTAATTCATCATCATCTTTATAACACTGTAGCACACTGACAACAAGCCACGGACGAATAAAGTACATGCAGCATGAAAAGGTGTGCGTTTTTTCGTTATAAATCAGGTTATATATAAATAGCAGGGCATTGTAAACACTCGCAGCGTGATAATCTTCACATGTCAAGACGCTGCAGCGGCAGGCTCATGCAGATGTGGAGCTGCAGTTCAGTCTTCATACAAATTGGTCATTTATTCAGCTGTAAACACACATATTCGTGGTACTTTTAATGATTTTTTTAATTATTATTTTAACCCCCTACACTTCGGAGTCTCTGCGTTTAAAAACACACCGCATTAGTCACCTGTGCGCCGGGTTAATGTGGGAGTCAGTGATGGCTGAGCAGGGTTGGATTACCAAAAGCAAGCAGCAGCTAACGTTACAACATGGTGACCGGGTTGTTGCACTAAAAGTCAAGTTAAATACACTGTTGTCATTTTTATTTATTCATTCATTTGTGTTATTATTATTATTTTTTTACCTGATACGTTTTGTTAAAATCCCTCTTATTTCCTTCCCATCCTCAGTGAGCAGCAGAGCGTGCCACCGTGTCCAAGCTGAATTTAAATCCCCGGCTCGGCTCCATGTCGCTGCGCTGCTCCGGTATTAAAATGTTCTCCTGCTGGAAGAGGCGGCGACGCAGGAGGATCCAGGAGCGTCTTTATCCGAACGGGGTGGGGGGGATCCTCCGTGAAGCTGTCCCTCAGATTTCTGCTTAAATCCGCTCCGGTTCGGCCGACAACAAGTCTTGTCAGTTCCACGCACGGACGACGTGAGTTTTTATTCCCTCCTCTCACGGTAACGGCAGTGACAAGACGTGGATTCGTGGTGAAACGTCCCCGCCGCCCCCCCCCCCACCGCCGCTCGTAATGGTACACGCCACTCTATTGTTGGGGCGCCAGAGAGCGTCCCATGCTGATGTGTACCGCTCGTGGAAGCGTGCGCGCTCACCGTATTGGCCGCTTATCGGGATCCGTCACATCGTGCCGACCAATAGATTACAGCAGGGGTGCCAAGCGTGCGGTCCGCGGCCCAAAACCGGCCCACCAGAGGGTCCAATCCGGTCCACTGGATGACTTTGCAAAGTGTAAACAAGAGAGCCAGTATTACATTACTGCAATAGTGGTAGTAGATTGAATTTTCCCGGGGATTAATAAAGTATCTATCTATCTATCTATCTATCTATCTATCTATCTATCTATCTATCTATCTATCTATCTATCTATCTATCTATCTATCTATCTATCTATCTGTCTGTACTCTGCCAACGCTGCTCAACCATTGTATAACAGACAAACAAACGATCATCATATAACTCCGCAGTATTTCTTAGTGGAGTAAAAATTACAGAGAAGACATTAACTGCAAATTTTAAATAAATTCTAGACCTTTTTTTCTACATTTTTTTGTAAATATTTCTATTTACATCATTTACACCACTATTTAGTTGTTTTTACTCTGCCAAGGAGTAAGTTTGTCCTCTTGGTCAGCAGTAACAGCAGCTAAATATCTAGCTTCTACTGCTGAGAAAAAGATCACATTAGCATGGATTAGCAACCCTGTTACTGTGATTAGCACGGTGGCCGAGAGGTGCAAACCAAATTTACATAATGCAAAACACTTTTACAACCTCCAAGACAAATTTACAAGCGACAAAACACTTTTACAAGTCCGAAAACACTTTTACAAATCCAAATGTAACCGGAAAGGGAATGTCCCAACTCCGGGATTGAACCGGAAGTGACGACAAGGAGCGGCTAATGCACTCTGTCGGTCTGATCTGCGTCATTTAAACACTCTAAAGACCGACCACCTGAAAAACAAAACCGCGTCAATCAGTTCATATGTTCCTCACAAAGCAGGCAAAACATCACCCGCTCGCTTGGTTCACCATCAACAACAACCAAAAGTTGCATTAGCCGCTCCTCGTTGTCACTTCCGGTTCAACCCCGGAGTTGGAACATTCCCTTTCCGGTTACATTTGGATTTGTAAAAGTGTTTTCGGACTTGTAAAAGTGTTTTCGGACTTGTAAAAGTGTTTTTGGACTTGTAAAAGTGTTTTGTCGCTTTTAAATTTGTCTTGGAGGTTGTAAAAGTGTTTTGCATTATGTAAATTTGGTTTGCACCCCTCGGCCACCATAGATCAGAGTAGGGTTAGCAAACAACAAATAAAACATGGAATAAAAATGCTACCAATGATGTGTAAGCTGAACCAATCAAGCCTTTGATAGTTTATTACCTATTATTGATGAATGTGGAGAAGAAAACTATAAAAGAGAAGGTTTATTTTTCAAACATTTTGAAGCCTGAATGTCCTAAATATAGTCATTTTATATGTCATGTCTTTGTTTGGATGGTAGCTATCCTACCAATAGTTAAATAAAATTCAAAATGTTCTGCTTGAAGAAACCAATAAAATTTTTTTAAAAAGAATGGTGAGGTTAATGTATTTTGATGAGATATTTTGACAAAACAAAATAAGCATTTATGTTTTTTGAAAAACAGGAATTTAGAAAAGACAGGTATAGCACAGTCATAATTTTTTCCTAGACTCATGATGACCCACGATGATTTATGGATATGGATATGTGTCAATAATGTGAATTGTACAATTTATCTGACCACCAGATGTAGTCACTTTTGTCATTGTTAATTTCATATAAAATTTACATCATGTTCCTGGTCTGAGGGTTAGCTGGCTAGGTTGGATTCGTCATTACTGTAGGCTCCCTGGTGACTGGTGATTTTTCATTATTTTATGTCAGCAGATTAAATATTGATAAGAAAGTTGCAAAAAATATATAATTTTTGTCATAGATGCATCAGCTTTAAACGAACTGACAATAATCAAGTCATCGAAAAAACATCATAAATAATTTTTAGATTTGCTGTCTAACTATTATGTTGCAGGTAAAGTCAGAGCTACTTAAAATTACGCATAAGTAACGAGTTTGTATGGATCAAAATGTCTCATGAAGCAAGATTGTTAAATCTATTTACCTTCACCAATAGCAGTTTTCTTTTTTGTTTTTTTTTTAAAGGAAGGTAAAAAACCGTTATTTCAGTTGGTTAGAGGTATTAAAAAACCACAACAGCTTGCACCTACTCCAGGGTGTGGTGACACAATTGATCTATGGCAGCTTATTAATCAAATTTTGTTTGATTACTGCATTGCTGTCTACTTTTGCATATGAAGTTCAAGTTTAGTTGCATTTAAAAATGTCAAAAATACTTCCATCGTTATCTATAAAGTATCTTAATAATTCTAAAATTTTGATTATTTTTGTAGTCCGCACATGATAAAGACTAAACTTCTTTCTTTCTTTCTTTCTTTCTTTCTTTCTTTCCTTCTTTCTTTCTTTCTTTCCTTCTTTCTTTCTTTCTTTCGTTTTTTGTGTTAACGGAAGTACCGCCCTCCTGCTTCCGCTCAGATTTTCACAACATCCAACATGGCTGCCTCCGTATCTTCCCTCGTTTCGTACGGCAGCGATTCAGACTCAGAAAATGAGTCTGAATCTGTTACCGGTGCCGAGAAAGTGACTCCGGTGGACCCGGACGCTACGGCTCACCTTAAACCTCTGCAGTCTGCGCCCACAATGTCTGTGGCTGTTCTTAATTCTGCCCCGGAGGTCGCTGTTAAGGTAAGCTAAGCTAAGCTAGCTAGCGTTAGTTTGACGTTGCAGTTAAATTATTGCAGTGAAGTGACTTATTTTGTTAATAACATTCTCAATTCCAATAAAAGGTAGTGGGAAATCCATATTTAATGTTGTTTAATGTCCAATGTTAACTACATGTTGTTAACTTAACTAGATATTTAGTGGTTAGCGGGAAATCTGGAGTGGCGCTCTTTAGCGTATTGTAGTTAGCGGCAATTTATACTGTGTATGTCAACAAGTGATGCTTAAACCCATAGTTATAAAAATATTGGCTTGAATGATTGATATTTCCCGTATTAAAACTAATGTTGTCTCGCGTTATAACGTACTCAAACAAAACCAAATAATCCTCTACGGATAGTGCCACATTAAACAGCTAATAAAGTAAAGAGTCACTGAATCTGGGTTTTGTGTGGCTTGTCAAAAAGTGAGAGAAAAAAGCCTGATAGCTGATTATTATAATTTGTATCCTCATGATAGGAATCCGTTGAGACTGGCACACACCTGGACCCATCGTTGAAAGAAGTCACTTACAACCCAACATTTGAAACCATGTTTGCACCCGAGGTAAGTCTCAAAACTTGAGGATGTAACTTAAAAGATGTTGTGAAATTAGACTGGACTATTGGATTTTACTCATCTTTGAATTAGAAAACAAGATCCTCTTTGAAGTAAAATAGGTTATTCAACAATATAGTTATAAAAATTGCAAGTATTGAACAGAAATAACAGAAATAATTTGTTGTTTGGCAGAACTGTCCATCAGTTATGTTCGCTTGCAGACTGTTTTTACCATTCCTCTCTGCAAGATATCGTTGCTTGTTAAATGTTTGAGGGTTTGCGTGCATGTAGGGCTGAAACCATTCCTCAAGTTTTTTGAGTAATTTGATAACAAAAATTCAGTCAGCAGATTGTTTTAATGGAGAACAATGAGGAACATAAACATTTATGATGGTAAACAATTGTGACTGGAAATTATGTAATTTTAATTATATAAGACAAGAATGCTTGTAGGAAACAGTTAAACTTGCATTAATGTATATATTTTACCGATCAATGCAGCTGATTATTGATAACAGACAGCTGCACAATAAAACTGTCAAACTTCATATTGTCAAACATCATATTGTATTGAAGTGCATGTAGGTCTGACACTGTGTCATGGTGAAGGAATTCACTTTAATTTGTGGCCAAATCAAAACGAAACTAAAGTTACTGATTGAATATTCTCTGCTCGGTGTATTCTAAAATTTAAATAAATTCTCTACTAAAACGCAACGCCTGTACTATGCTATACATGTACAATACCCCTGTACTATACTATATATGTATAATACTCCTGTACTATACTGTATATGTACAATACACCTGTACTATACTATATATGTATAATACTCCTGTACTATACTGTATATGTACAATACACCTGTACTATACTATATATGTACAATACACCTGTACTATACTATATATGTATAATACACCTGTACTATACTATATATGTACAATACACCTGTACTATACTATATATGTATAATACTCCTGTACTATACTGTATATGTACAATACACCTGTACTATACTATATATGTACAATACACCTGTACTATACTATATATGTATAATACACCTGTACTATACTATATATGTACAATACACCTGTACTATACTATATATGTATAATACTCCTGTACTATACTGTATATGTACAATACACCTGTACTATACTATATATGTACAATACACCTGTACTATACTATATATGTATAATACTCCTGTACTATACTATATATGTATAATACACCTGTACTATATTATATATGTATAATACACTGCAGATGTCCGCCCGTGTTCCACCAGGACAGTTATTTCTGTTGCGCTCACTTCCACTTTTGATGCTGTAACGCGCATGCCAAGCTTGGAATCTGATTACTCGATTAATCGCCAGAATAATCGATAGCATACTCGATGATTAAAATAATCAATAACTGCAGCCCTACATGCATGTATTTCCCCCGGCAACATATCAGTTGGATTCAGATCTGAGCTGTTTGCATTTACTGGGCCGTTCCATGGACCATGTTTAAAGGTCCACATCTTGTTCAACTATCAGACAGGTGACCTCAGATTATTTTCAAGCACTTTTGCATCGTGCAAAATTCACAGCTAAGTCAGTGACTGCAAGCTATCCAGTCCTTTGTTGTTTGATTTTTTTTTCACTAAATAGGAAAGGCAGCTTCTGGATAGGTGTAGCAAAAAGTGTTGCTGCATTTTTCCAGCAGAACTCTGGCCATGTGTTTGAACCTGTTGAGACCCACTGCAGTTGACATATTGTCTCCCAGCTCTCAATAGATATCGAAACATTTCCTTCTTTTTCCCATTTCCTCTTTATGTATTCTGTGTCACCTTTGATTTTCAAAGCGAAAACAAAAAATAATTCAGTTCTGTACTTCATTGGCAACGTAAAGAAGAAGGGCTACTATAGGGGAGATGTGGTGTCTCCTCTGGGCACCACTGATGACTTCCAGGTCTGCATCTTAAACAGCTGCAGGCGAAATCAGACTGTCTGGCTGATTCCTACAAAGAGAGAAGTGTAATATTCTAGACAAGAAGAGATAAAAAGCATCAACTATGCTCTCCAATTCTTTAACAGACATGAGTGATATAATATATAATTCAAGGCTGCTATTGCATTTTGTTTGGTGCCTGCTTACTCGAGGGTCCTCATCTTATTGGTTTCCATATTTATGAGCACCTGCTCAAATGCTGCTCTTTTCCATTTGGATTAATAAAGTGTTCCGTTTATTTATTCATCCATCAAACTGCTGTTACGTAAATCAGAATGTCGGTTGTAATTGAAGCCAGGCTTATTAAATATAAATCAAACGGAGCTGTTCCTTGTGTGGTTCGATAAAAGTTTCCCTATTGCATTGTTAATGATTTGGTATTCTTTCCTTTTAGTTTGGGCCAGTGAACCCTTTTAAAAGCCAGCAGATGGCTGCCCCCAGGAACATGTTATCTGGCTATGCAGAACCGGCTCACGTCAATGACTTCATGTTTGAACAGCAAAGGAGGACCTTCTCCACATATGGTACCGCATACGGTTGCTATTTAGTGTCATTTTTACATCCTTTTTATTTGAGATTTTTTGTCTTTATGTCATTGTTGCATCTTTTAGCATCATTGTTACATCTTTTTGTAATTAAAAAAAAAACTTTTAGTGTCATTTTATTATCTTTGTGTCATCTTTACATTGTATTGTGCTACTCTCTCTGATAATTTTTGCATCTTTTAGTGTGACTTTCTCTTTTTTGCATCTTTTGTGCATCCTCTGTGCTATTTTGTGTCTCTTTATGTCCTTATTGCATCTTTTAGTGTCTTATTGTGTCATTTTTACATGTTTTTGTGCAATTTTTTATCTCCTTTATTATTTATGCATCTTTTTGTGTAATTTTAATGTCTTTTTGTGTCATTTTTACATCTTTTTATGTCCTTTTTGCATCTTTTTGTGTCATTTTAATGTCTTTTTGTCTCACTTTAGTGTCTTTTTGTGTTATTTTTACATCTTTTTGTGTCATTTTTACATATTTTTTGTGTCATTTTAGTGTCTTTTTGTGTCAGTTTTACATCTTTTCGTGTCATTTTTTCATATTTTTGTGTCATTTTAATGTCTTTTTGTGTCATTTTAGTGTCTTTTTGTGAACTTTTTACATCTTTTTGTGTAATTTTTGTAACGTTTTGTGTAATTTTTGTAACTTTTTGTGTCATTATTGCATCTTTTAGTGTCAGTTTTACATCTGTTACTTCTGTGATGCCTCTGAATAATGTGTTGATTGTGTTTGAGTTTTCATAACTTTACATTTCTCTCCAATCTACTAACAGGTTATGCTTTAGATCCCTCTGTTGACACACATCAAGCGTCTTCTAATACCTACATCGGTGCAGTGGACGAGGCTGAGAAAAATAAAGGTAATCACAATCAGCAGTTCATGTCTAATGAGTTTGTCTTCATATGTCTGTTTAGATTTAACTACATGTACTTTAAAGTATTGCTCAAGGGGAATTCGTCATTGTAATATCTTATGGCTGTTCCTTCAGGGCTGACTGTGTTTGAGACGGGTCATAAGAAGTCAGAGAAGAGGAAGAAGCTCAAAGGCGGAGATGCTGGAGAAATAGACAACTTCCTTGGACCATGGGCGAAATATGTAGATGAGAAAGACGTGGCTAAACCCTCAGAGGTAAGGCTTTGTTTAATCCTCTGTGTAACACACACATAATCTGACTAATATCCAGATCATTACCTGACGTACTGCTTAACATTCTAGGAAGAAAACACAGCATCCTCCAGGTTAGGAGTGTAAAGTTGAGAAGTATGACAGGTACCACGGCTGTCATAGATAGATTTAGTTTATGTTTGATGCTCTGGTTTTTGGACTTCTTAAATCAATCAAATAATTGCCTTCGTGTTCATCCCTTATTAGTATTCATGTCCTTCGACAGATAATTCTCTTCTAAAAGCACAATTTTGGTGCTGATTTGTACTTGATTATGTTGTTACAGTGGAACCTGTCAAGGGATTGAATATATTAAACATATTAGACAGAACGTAATCAGTCACTTCCTGAAGTTAATATGTTGGAAGAGGGATAAATAGATACTTTTAAGCTTCTAAGTTGCCTGATATACACAGAATTAATTGTTTTTACAGAATCTCGTTAATATTTTAATGTTCTATTCGACAAATTTTGAAGAAAACATGTAGAATAAAGGGATTTTAATGAAATATCATGATTTTAATCTTAGATTTTGATAATTTTCTTGATGACACCTCACAGATGAAGTAATAATATAATTAAAATATTTATGATCATAAATAATATCATAATGGTGTAACGCTGGTGATTTTTTTAAAAAGCTGACAGAAGTTTAACCCTTTAAGACCTAGCATTGTGCAAGTCAGGACATGTTCTTACATACTGTAGTGCAATGTTTTGGAGTATTTGCTTTACATCAATTCAACCCTTATATCCCAAGTTTTAAGTTTGCACTTTAAAGATGAGACATCATGGAGCAGATGTTGCTGAACAGTGACCCTGCTCACCTACACAACCTGAAAGAACTAAAAGGATAGGCCTGAACAATCTCCATTACAGCAGGGCATACATAGTAAGGTCAAGACCTCACAGTGTTATATTATAGAGAGTAACCCAACACATCCAACATTTTTGTTCACATGAAATGCTGTTAAAGATGTTTAAGTGTTTGATAATTCCCTGTTTGTGATTTATTTTCTTGTACAGGACGAGCAGAAAGAGCTGGATGAGATCACGGCCAAGAGGCAGAAGAAGGGACGGAATGAGGAAGATGCTCCAGCAGATGAGAAGACCATCCTCCATGGTAACGTGGTCTTCTCTAATGTAGACATTTGCATCGTGGTGCGCAGTGAAGTGGTCAAACTTGCATTTATTTGAAGTTTGAGATTACATTTTGTGTTGTGAGTTGGATGGAAACAGAACTTGGAAACAGCAGTTGGTAAAACTGCCTTGCCAAAAGATCCATTAATTTCTCTTTTTGATCATATCACACGAATTTCCAAATGTCATTGTCCTGAGCATTTAAAGAAATGCTCACCCATGTGTCCCATTGCCGGACCAGGGTTTAAGTCTTGTTAGAAGCTTCTGAACAAAATGCTCCAGGTAGCAAACAGTCCCACTCTGCTTCAAAAACCTATATTCAAATGCTGCAGAGTTCTTATACGTCACATTTTGTCTCTTCTGTTTTTTTCTGCCCTACAGTTAAAGACATGTATGATTACCAGGGCAGGTCATACCTCCATGTCCCCCAGGATGTGGGCATCAACCTGCGTTCTGCAGACGCTCCGGACAAGTGTTACCTGCCCAAGAAACAGATTCATGTCTGGTCTGGACACACCAAGGTAAGTAGCAAATTCTTTGGACTTCTTTACATACAGAAATCTTCAAGTTAAGCAGTCTTGCAGCTTTACCTATACTCCATAGAGGCACTTTTAAAATAGTTTTGATAGAAAGAGTGTGACATAAAGTAGGCGTTCATGTATCCATCGAGAGAATATTCCATTATAGAGTCATTGTAAGAATCTCTGATGGAATCAGTAAAAGGCTCCAAGCCATATTTGACTGAAATGATAACACACCCATATAACAGCAGCTTGTCCCTGACATATCCAAGATTATTCTGTTTCATTCAAAACAATGCCTTTTTAATTCAGATATGAAGACAAACGCTGGGTTATTCCAAGAAAAATGCTTCAGATCTGCCAGTGTGCTTCAGGGAGAGAGAAATCACTCAAGTTTTAAATTGGCTCTGTCCGCTTTGTGCAGGAAGCTACAGCCTTCAGAGTTTAATTTGAAATACAAAGAGGTTTGAAAAGATAATAAGTGAGTGGAAGTGCTGATGTCAAGATAATAGTAGGAAAGTGGCCTGTGTGGTGTCACCAAAGTTTTGCGACTCTTTTGGAGAAAGTTTGGTGTCTTGAGGAAAATTGTGAAAGTTTTTACTACTACCAGAACAGTTTGGCCTGCGTACATCATATCTGTCCGAGATGCATTACGATTCAGCTGATGGTTCCCCTTAAAAATGCTTCAATGGCAATAGTCTTTCCATGTCAGGCCAAAATACACTAACGTTCAAAAGTTTGGGGTCACTTAGAAATGTCCTTATTTTTGAAAGAAAAGCAGCTTTTTTAAATGAAGATGACATAAAATGAATCATAAATCCAGTGTAGACATTGTTAATGTGGTAAATGACTATTGTAGCTGGAAACAGCTGATTTTTAATGGAATATCTCCATAGGGGTACAGAGGAACATTTCCAGCAACAATCACTCCTGTGTTCTAATGCTACATTGTGTTAGCTAATGCTGTTGAAAGGAACAGTAATGTCTATCCTTGTGTCTATATTTGTCGATATGCATGAAAAATTGGCATGCAGGAGACCAAAGTCTTCTTTAGACTGAAGTCAAACACATTGGTGTTCAGAGTAAGTGCATCTCCCCTTGAAATTGTAATTGTTGTCTTAATAACCAAAGTACATGGCAATGTTTCATACAGATTGCGTCAGACAGGATGCACAGGAGATTATGGAATGTTGCATCAACTGTTTCTTTTAGCTATATAACCACAGTCTGCAAGAGTTGCAGTCACTCTGGGCTTGTGCTCAGTGAACTTTTCATTTCGTTTTCCATTTAAACCGATAAACTGAAGCACCTTGTGGGCTTCTGATAACATTTCAGCCATAAATGTCATGTTTACCAGAACTGTTGTAGAAAGGTTGCAAATGCTCATTTCGGAATATTTTGACAGCAGTCGTGAAATATCAATTAGTTTCACCTCAATTACTAAGAAATGTCTTCTGTTAAATTCCTGACTGATGCACTTTCTTTGCACACTGGTGTGAACGCTACAGTAAAAATAATCTAAAGTCCTTTTCAAGTCATTGATTAAACTCCTAATAACTCGTCTCTTTGGGTTAAAATTCCATATTCAGAAGTTTTTTCTCATTTTTTAAGTGATGATATTGACAGCAGCCAGAAGTTAATTCACTCAAATATCAACACAGCCAGTCACTACTACAGCCAGGAGCCGTTTTAGTGACTAGCATCATCTCAATAACAAGCTACGTGGATAAATTCACATCATATTTCTCCTCTGGTTTGCTTTTTAGGGTGTCAGTGCTATCCGTCTCTTTCCCAACTCTGGTCATCTGCTGCTTTCCTGCTCCATGGACTGTAAAATCAAGGTAAATAATCTCATAGATGTGCAATAAAAAAAACACTGCAGAGGCTTAAAAGTGAATGTGTACATATGTATACATTGAGATGAGGTGGCTGCTCATAATATCAGTAGGGATGTCCGATATTGGCTTTTTTGCCAATGACCGATATGCCAGTATTATCCAATTCTCAATTTCTGATTCTGATTTCAACCGATACCAATTTCTGTGGGCTATTTAACTAATTTTAAGTAACATCACATATCTCTTGTTGTGGAATTAACACATCATGCCTAATTTTATTGTGATGCCCCATTGGATGCATTCTAAAATGCAACAAGGCTTTTTCTAAATGTAAACATTGTCCATGCAAAATAAGAAACTACTTCAAAAATGCCTTTTTTTTTTATTGACTCAAACAACAGTTCACACTCTCCCTCTCTCCCTCCCTCTATGAGCCGGTAAATTCCGGCAAAATCCAGGCATTATTTTATCAGTTTTCATGATGGGCAAAAAAAACGATAACGATATTGACCGATATTCCATTTTTATGCCAATATTGGGCCGATATTATCTGTGGGCCGATATTATCGCTAAATATCAGCTGTGGGTTTTATATTTTTTTGTGCTGTTCTCCTTTTGAGAAGATTCAAAGTGAACCTTTGCAAATAACTCCACAAAATATAAATATTCCAGGGTGCTGGGGAAGGCTGTAGTTTTTCTGTATCCGACTCTGTGTTCTGTCTTTTAATTTCTTCACAGTTGTGGGAAGTGTACGGTGAGAGGCGGTGCATTCGGACGTTTATTGGTGAGTTCTCAGCTTCCCTCAAAATGAAATGTTAACTCTTGATGCAGCAATATTTGGTGAATGTTGATAATTCATTGTGTTGTGTAATATATCTGCAAATTAACACCTTTTACAAACGACAATGGATCATCAGCAAACATGCTGATGTGAAAAATGCACCAGGTCCAAATGGACACGGCCTTTTGGGAAATCCACAGCGGTGACAGACTGTGAGATCAGCGTTATTGGAACACTAACGACACGTGTGCTGACCGCTAACAGAAAGTGTGGGGATTTGGGTTTTTTATTTACTTTTTTCTAAATATACTGAGTTAAAGGAGAGGGGTTAGGCTAATGCATGCAGGACACTCTAACGCTCTTTCCAGAGACGGCACGCTGTCAGAATAGAGATTGCTTGCAGCCGTGGTTCTGCCTGTCAGCTTCTTCACCGGATATGCATAATTCAGCAGCCCAGAGGCCGAGGGGAACGGGGGGCAAGGGAGGGCACAAGGCACGGAGAGGAGCTGGTGTACGGGAAGAGACAACACAGTTTAGGAGTGAATAAACTGACAGGGAGTGACGGGCTGAGGGGGTTGTGAGTGGGAGAAGCAGCAAAGCCACAGATGATGATGATGATGCAAGTAATTTTTTTCACTGGTAGAGTATATGTGGAGTATATGTCGTGAAGAGAATATTACATTTTCCCTTTGTTGTTGCTGTGATCTCTGTTTCATCATATGGTATAATGTTTTATTTTATAGCTGCATGATAAATGATTCCTTTTACTACATTTTTTTGTTGTTCTCAGAGGTATTTGATTTTATTTTTGTGCTTTCTTGTGTATTTAGACAAGGAATTAGAATATGAGGTGTGATTCACTATTTTCATTTTGTACTTGGGTGTCATCTAGAGCTGAAACGATTCCTCAAGTTATTCGAGTGATTCTGTTACTGAACTTCCTCGAGGCAAAATTCTCTGAATGGAGGCTTCGTTTAATCCATTACATACTAGACCCCAGATCACTAACTGGACCCAGACTTCATCCTATATGGACTTCAAATCAGTAAATTATGAGTGGATTTTAAATTTGACGGGATGCTTCTATCTTTACCGGTGCAGCTTTTCTAGTGTTTACGGCGTTTATCAGATCAGAGGACTGAACTATGAAGGCAGTTTAACATAGTCAGACTTTCTTTACTCTACAAGAACTAAACCCTCAGTCAGAGTTGACAGGTATGAAGGTGGTTTTCAAATTTCTGTGTTAACTCAGACTTTCTGCTTCAAACTCGTCACACAAACAGGAGCGTTTAACGATCATTTGACTTGTTTTCTGCACAAAATAAACCGATGGTGTTCAGCTGCTTCAGTCAACAGGTTGTTTTAATGGAGAACAATGAGGAACATAAACATTTATGACGGTAAAAAGCTGCGACTGGAAATTATATAAGACAGGAATGCTGGTAGAAAACTGTTAAACGTGTTAATGTATTTATTTTACCGATCAATGCAGCTGATTATTTCTAAAAGACAGCTGCACAATAAAACTATCAAACTTCATATATTCAAACATATATTGTATTGAAGTGCACGTAGGTCTGACACTGTCTGAAGGAAGTCACTTCAATTTGTGGCCAAATCAATCAAAAATTGATCAGTTTTCTTATTTGTGTTCTATGAGCTGCAGTAGTAGCAGTTTAAACAGACCAAACATAAAAACACGTTTATGGGATTTCTGCATCACCAGCTAAATACATGTGGGGTTCCCATGGCTTTGAGTTTTAGTTGAATCCTCCTGTACTATACTATATATGTATAATACTATTGTACTGTATTATATATATATAATACTCCTGTACTATACTATATATGTATAATACTCTTGTACTGTACTATAGATGTACAATACACATGTACTACATTATATGTGTACTATACCTCTGTACTATACTGTATATGTACAATACACCACAGATGTCCCCCCGTGTTCCACCAGGAGGGTTGTTTCTGTTGCACAGCGCGCTCACTTCCTCTTTTGATGCTATATCGTATATGCTAAGTGCGGAGTCCAACTACTTGATTAATCGCCGGAGCAATCAGTAGGATACTAGATTGCTAAAATAATCAATAGCTGCAGCCCTGGTATCATCTGTAATTAAAGCAGACACTGCAAAAGGAAACCGTTGTTGTCTTGTCAGCACATGTGGCTATCAGTTAATATAACAGGATGTGGAGGGGCTACATGAATACGTATCATTGTATTTTCATGTTTGGTTTCAGCCTGGCTCTAAGGGTGTATTTTCTTACTAGCCTGCCCTGGTTTCAGTCATTTCAGTAGTGGTGGTGCTCCTGCATGCTCATCAGGGCTTTCTGCAGCAGAGGTGCTGCCTTTGGTCTGCCATCGGGCTGGGTTAGAGCAAGCGTGCATGCAGGCGCTTAGCCTCAGTGGGCTCTGTTATCGCCGTGGAAACAGTGTAGCCCTGATAAAAGCTAGTTTTAACAAGGGAGGCGTCTGCATGCTCCGAGTCCACAGGGACAATCACCTACACTGTAAGAGGAAAAGACAAGATTGGGATTAGGAAGAGAACAAGAAGGTAGAGAACAGTTGAAAAGACAGGCAGAACACGTAATTTATTTTTCATCTCTCTTCTCCATGCTCATTTAAAGAATCCATTTCCCTCGTTTCCCACGTCCCACTTCATCTTTTCCCTCAGCATCCCTTATTTTCCTTAACCAGATTTCACATTCCTCAAATGAATCGGCTCTCAAAGGAAGACGAGCTGGGGAGACTCGGTAGCAAGAGATGGGAGTGTATGAAGTGAATTTTGTAGCGCATGTTTATTTGTTTTCTAATAAATGTTGTGTGTGTGCGTTAGGTCACAGTAAAGCAGTGCGAGACATTTGCTTTAACAACACCGGGACCCAGTTCCTCAGCGCTGCATACGACCGCTACCTTAAATTATGGGACAGCGAGACAGGTAGGCTCTTCTGTTGTTCACATGCCACAATGAAATGTCCAAATGAATAAGTACTTTATTGAATAGATTGCCTGAATGATGGCAAAAAAAAAGAATACATTTCCGTTTTGGTGCTGCTGGATTAACCAAAAAAAAGAGCTTTCAGAAATGATTTTCTGAATAATGAAAAGAATTCTTGCCTGCATAATTTTGTATTTAAATGCCTCATTTGTCCTTAAATAGACCTAACCTGAACATCTTAGGTAATATATAGTAAAACGTAGTGGCAGAAATGTAATCAGCATCTCTAACAGAGCCTTTCTTTTACCTACAATTATGTTAAATCAGTTTGCAGCCTTCAGCACCACTTTAAATTAAATATTGTCTTGTATGCCTGAAGACGGAAGTCTATCAGTGACACCAGATTACAAGTTTGTTACAGCTAGTGTCGTGTTCTGTCTGTTACCTTTCCCTTCTGCTGATCCAGCTTCATTTCTACCCCTGCAGTGTCACTCCAGCAGAGGGCAGAAGAGAGTTAAATCCCCCACTTGTTGATAGCAGCAGGGGTTACATCATCCGAATACTTCTGATAGAGTTAATTTACTGTAATTTGTTAAATTAGTGCATTCCTTACTTTCCTTATCCATTGTTGTGTTTTGTTGCTGCAGGACTTATATCTTTCCTGGCTGTAGCCGTGATGTAAAGGGGTAATTTTACTATTTTATCCCACATTTCTCCCAGTTGCATTGAAACACTGAGTATAACACAAAATTTATGTTAGTTGAAAGCTTTCTTTACAATCATAAGGGCCCTTTGGTGTCTGAGCCGTTTAATTTCCTGTTTTTCAGTTCAAGCGCTAGTGGTAGCATCAGTCTCGTGGTGATTCACCTCTGCTGGATGAACACAAGGCAACACAGACTTTTCTGTGTTACAGCTGAGTTGCCACCACCTGCGGGGATAAAGCGCACAGCTTTGAAAGTTGCAGACTGTGTCCTTAAATTTTAAACAACTTGAGTGTGCCTTTTTTGAAAAGCCGCCGTGGATTATTCTGCAGCTCTGACTTTCAATTTGCCTCTCTCCACAGGCCAGTGTATCTCCCGCTTCACCAACAGGAAGGTGCCGTACTGCGTCAAGTTCAATCCAGACGAAGACAAACAGAACCTTTTTGTGGCCGGCATGTCAGATAAGAAGATTGTGCAGGTAAAGCAGGCGAATGCTGCATTGCGAACAGCTCAGTCATGTTGGCCAAGCAGATGAAGCACACGTAAATTCCTCCCTATACTCCCTGTGCCCACAGGACCATGAAATACACTCTTGTCTCATCTTCCAGCAGCACTGTGTGTAGTTGTGTGAAGTAGTTCAGTGGCTGACAGGACTAGAGCAACTCATTAATCACAGGCAGCATTAGAGTAGAAAAGAGGCAAAGCAAAGAGAAGCATCTGCAATGAAAATAGCAAATCCATAACTACCCCATCACACTATCAGGTAAACAGTTTCTGGAACAAGTAACCTTGAACCTCTGTGGATGAAAGTTGGATTTCTGTGCAGCAACATGCTGAGAAAGCAAGTACAGGGAATAGGAATTCATGTTTCATAGTTTAGAATCATAGAGTTGTGGGCTACCTGATGCAGACAGTCATTTTTTTTACTGCAGAATCTTTATTTGAGAATATTTCCATATATAAATGTAGCAGGAGCAAAGCTTCTCCCATAACTGTCGATATGACCAGTTGTCGTTATCACAATCTGGCACAATAATCAGGGTTAGTGTTAAATCATGCAACTCACTTCTGGGCAATGAGAACAGATGGCTGCTCACCCCAAGGGTAAGATTAGAAAAAAGAAGAGCACAAATGGAATATGACGTAAAAGCTGTTTGGACAGACATACGTCGTTTCTGTTCGTCGCCCGGGGAGGTGCTTCTGTGTGCTTGTCTTTACTTTTTAATGCGCACATGCTGTTTTCCAAAAATATTAACATTCAAGACTGAGGTCTGTTTGATTGCTAATCGCTGTCATCACATCACTGCAGTTTAATAATTTCACAGCAATAGCACATTTTTATAACCGCTCTCATTGTGAGTCTTCCACAGCCAGCAGTAATAGGATTTTCTTTCTGTCTGTTTGTTTTCTCCCCTGCACTAGGACAAGTAGTTTTATGTGTTATTTTGGTGATCGGCACGCCACAGGAATATAAAACTGAGCAAGGAAACAAGTTTGGTCGTGTGTCTATTTTAACAATCCGCTTTGTTTTGACTTGTCTGAGACTAATATGTTTACCTGCTTTCTGTCTGATGTGTTTTCTTTGCCTGTCTGACAGTGGGACATCAGGACAGGAGAGGTGGTTCAGGAGTACGATCGCCACCTGGGTGCCGTCAACACCATCACCTTCGTTGACGAGAATCGTCGATTTGTCAGCACGTCAGACGACAAGAGTCTTCGAGTTTGGGAGTGGTGAGTACAGACTCCAGCCTGAAATACAGATGTCAGCATTTCAAATTTGAGTGGACTGTTTAAAATCATTGCTACTCCTCCAAGAAACTGATTAGTACTCTGCCAAGGAACGCGGTGGAGTTCTGTGACGATTGGCGTACATTTGTCTGTCTGTTAGCAACATTACTCAAAATGGAATAACGGATTTGGATGAAATTGGATGATTGTGATCCAAATCCATTAGTCCATTTTTGAGCAACGTTGCTAACAGACAGACAAACAGACAGACAAGCATACACCGATCGTCACATAACTCTACTGTGTTCCTTGCGGAGTAAAAGTGCTGCATTTCTGATAATGCCATATAGGGGGAATGAGCAGCCTTGGCGGAGTACTGCCCTCTCTGAAGGCTTTTCTAGTTATATCATTGGATGTTGGAGAAATCGGTAAAACATATGAAGGTGAAACAAGAAAGAAGTATCCGTGTACAACTAAAATTTAATATGTAAACCTTGGCTAGTAAAGAGGATCATCTAAACTAGAATTACTGTCTCATTTGCATGTCTTCCCCCAGCTACTCAAGTTATTCATCTCTCCTTCTGTCCCTGAGAAATAATGTTGAATCATGGCCAGAAAAGTGTTTTTACAAAACATTACGATGCCGCAGTGAAGACCTTTGACCCTTTTGATATAAAATGTCATCAGTTCATACTTTTATCCCATCAGACGTTAATGTGAAGCTTTGTCAGAATTCAGAATGAATTTAGGGACAAAAATATATCTCATGATATCACAGTGAGCACCAAAATCAAATAAGTTCGTCTTCAAGTCAGGTTCACAATAACTGGTCAGACAGGAGGTCACAGTAACTTTGAGCATCCAGTTCTTATCAGTTCTTCTTCAAGTCAAAGTGAACAATTGTGCCAAAGTTGAAGAAATACCCTGGAGACGTTAAGAGATAATCAAGTTCATGAGAATGGGACTGACAGACAGACGGACAGGCAATCTGGAAACATTATGCCTTCAGCCACTGAGACACAGAGGCATACAAAAACAATAGTTACAGACCATTAGGCATTTAAAATGGAGCTGATGTGGCTGCCTGACTATTAGCACAGGTTATGTTACTGTATAAGAGCCTCAGTATAAGATAATAAGATCTCTGTGGCATCACGTGTCTTTGTAGTTTGTCTTTTCTGTGACAAGAAGACTGAGAGAAACCACTTTGAATACAGATGATGACGTATCACGTGCTGCCTTCTCACAAACATGCACTTTTATGCTGCCCACTGCTCCTTTCATTAGCCGTTAATAAGACGAGTAGACATCAACAAACCCCCAGATGAGTGTATCTTGGACAGAGTTACCCGGCTAATCTGCTGTGAGTCATAGCCTCAGCCACAGATTAGCTGCTTTACATACCTCTGGTGCACTGGGAGTTTCTTTTTCCCCCTGGAGCTATCATTGTATATGAAGAAATGCTCCAGCAGTAAACCCTGTAAGCCTGTGCCCTGTTCTCAGTCGTACATCTTATTAAACTAAATATTTCTAATAATTAAATTAAATATTGATTTGGAAAGCAGATGTGCTGGAAGGACTAGAAGATTTAAATCTCCCTTTGTTTTCTTTAAAACCAAACTTGAGCCCGAATTGTTATTAACAAAATCACATTTGGTGTTCTTCCACAAGCTGATTTGTTTGTGTTTGTGCTCAGTGTACGATCAAGTGAGACCACCAGGAAAGGCTTGTACACTGGGTGGGGTGTCTGGTGGTGGTAAACAAACACTGGTATTTGCTACTCATAGATGATAAATATTTAAAGTCCTACTGATAAAGGAGGCTTCTAAAAGAGGGGGCTTTTCATTGTGTCATTAACTTTTTATTCTCTTTGTCAAAACTTTCCAGCTCTTTTTCCCCTCCAGAGCATGTGAGATATAGATTAGCTGCTGAAAGAAAGTTTTTCACACGCTCTCTTAAGTCAGAGTTGAAGGGCAAAATAAAATGTAGACTGAACAACAAGAAGCTTAAGAACCACATCCCAAGAGTCTACTTTCTCCCCTCGCTGAGGAGGAGACGCTCCCAGGAGCTTTTTCTGTGCAGCGTGGGAGTGAGTGGGCAAGCAGTATGTCGGGCCAAAGTAGCTTGACTGTCCCTCTTTGTCCCACGGATACCACCTGGCTCCAGCTTTGGCTAACCCCCCTTATTATAAGTATTAGGCTGAATTAATCAGAACGGTCTCATATTGTCAGCAGAGAATCAGAGGCTGGTAAATGAGGGGACTCTGGACGGTTTGAGAGGATTGTGAGGCAGCAAGCTATTTACATTATGGTGCAAACGCCTACACATAATTCAAATTCTATCCTCGTTTTCACACATATACTCACAAGTTTTCCAGCGAGACTACTTTATCCGTAGCAGAGGTTTATCATCAGGGAACGGGGAGTCGGTGTGTGCGTTGGAGGAGGATTACAATCAATACAAAATGTACCACACTGTTCCAACAAAGGGAATTAGCTCTTGATCATAAAGACATTGCTCAGAGAGCGATGAAACTGTGGGCTTGGAGGGACATTTGGGATGATGATAGACTTAGAAAAAACGGATACAGATGAAAAATGGCAGAGAAGCTGGGAAGGCATTGTTGGAATCGCACATCCTCTAAGAACTCATTTCCCCTGTTTATTTTCAGCATGGCTTTGGCTTATAAGTGAGGAAGCTCATTTTTAGCAGGTTTCCAGGCTGGCTTTTATTGTGGTTCTGACCTTTTTAAAAAGCCACAGTCTTCCCAAATACAATCAACATCAGGTAAATATTTGCAGAATAGTACTGGCACTACTATTTCCATCAATTCAAATCAAGCTTTATTGTCATTTAGCTGTACATACAACAGTGCAGGCAAGGTGAGAGAGCGTTTCTCCAAGATCCAATTAAAGCAATTAAGTTAAAAACACCCACACTTATGCAATCACACACCCAACACACATATACACGCATCCCTAAGACGTTGAAATTTACAAAATTGGAAAAATTGTCAGTTGAATAGTTATTAAATGTCCACAGCAGCAGCCTGTGATGTAAAACAGTTAAAGTGACCTTGTGAAATGATAAATAATTTAAATACTGAAACTAAACTACAGATAATTCATGATAAAAATCCTCCGCCAAGGAATGGGGAGTTATGTGGCGATTGGCGTACCTTTGTCTCTGTCTGTCTGTCTGTCTGTCTGTCTGTCTGTCTGTCTGTCTGTCTGTCTGTCTGTCTGTCTGCGCAACATTCCTCGAAAATGGACAAACGGATTTGGATGAAATTTCCAGGGAAGGTCAGAAATGTCACAAGGACCAAGTGATTAGATTTTGGCAGTGATGCAGCTTATAGTCTGGATCCACGGATTTGTTAAAGATTTCTGTATCAGTGTGAGATAGCGGCACAGCGTCACTGTAACTATGACAACAAGTGAACACTACATCAGCTGCCTGCTGATGATCACATGATTGTGATCCTACTACAAATCCACCACTGAGGACTTATCAGGACTTATCCATCAGAAATGATCCAAGGAACAACTGATTAAATTGTGGGGGTGTTTCTGAGTCCCATCAATTCCCGCCGCCTGCTACATATTTAGGTCACGTGATTCGGTATCTGTACACAACGTGCTTGGTGCAAGGTCATTTTGTTTGTGTGTACATCTATATTAAATGGCCACATTCTATGTTGCCGTGACTTCTGATCATCAATAACTAATAAACAAATGCTGCATTTCTTTAAAAAAAAAAAAAAAAAAAAAAATGCTTAATTTCAGACAATGCCACATGGGGGAATGAATAGTGCTTTTCTACTTTGGATTGTGGCAATTATTTGAAAGAAAAATAAGATGATTTTCTCTGTTGTCAGTTTTTAATTATGTTCTGTGAAATCCTCTTTTCACATTAGCTCTGAATAAACAAATATCATCTGTTTCACTTCGTTCTCAGTCAGAGAAGCTATGGGGGTTTCATGATTCTATGTGTCACTTCTGCAGGCTGATTTCAAATCTTAGCTGCAGTCTTACTGAAAGTGTAGTATGCCTGACAAACTAAAGTTCATGTATAAACTATACAAAAACATGTCGTCATTGTCTTTATATTTGATGGATGTGAAACCCAGGAAACAACAAACAGTTATCTATTATTCATGAGTATCCCTAGAGTATAGATTGTTTTCCTTGGTTCCTGTTCCATTGCTTACCAGAGTTCTGGTTATTTACGGATTTCAGAATAAGAGATATGATGGTTTAATTTCACTTGTCTGCAGACCTTGTTTGGCTGCCAGAATGTCTGACTTTAAGCACATGCATGAACTCAAGCTTGTATAATGTGTACAAGGGTTTGCATTTCTAATCTCTCCTGTCTTCAGTTCTTTGAAACCCCCTTTTTTCATATTTATGTGCAAACACTGCAGTCACTTAGTTCTGGCTGTTACCCTTCACAGAAAGAGACAGAAACATGGTGTTAGTTGAAGGAGATAGCACGATGGGAGTTGCTCTTTAGCATGAACGTGATGCAAACGATCAGGCAGAAGTACTTGTTAGTCACTCATTCAACTCCCCCAGGACTGAGCAAATTGGTACTGACAGTGACACACGTGTAACACTGTAGATCTGAATGATCCTCCTCTGACCACTTAAGATCACATAGCCACGTTTCCTGTCTTTTCCACAGCAGAGGCAGCATAGCAGAGCATAAAAGAACAAGGAGGAAGGGTGAAAGAGCAGTGAAGGGATTCATAAATAATTGGTTGCTGGTACAGTTGCGATGCAGCATCAAAAGCATCTTTCAGATTGCATGGAGTAATTTACATAGTGTAGCCGTAATGGCAACACTCTCTGTTTCTTCACCGTTGCGGTTTTATCTCCAGCAATAAGCTTTTTTGAGCTGGCATAAGCAGCCGCATTGGTAAACAGACTACAGCTTTATGAGTGTTTTCCTTTTGAATTCTTCTTGCTCAGGGGCTGTTCAGATTATTCTTTCATCCAGTGTTTAACCCATCTTCAAGTATACTCACAGTGCTTTGTGCCTTTCTCAGGGACATCCCCGTGGACTTCAAATACATCGCAGAGCCCAGTATGCACTCCATGCCGGCTGTGACTCTCTCTCCCAATGGTGAGTACTCAAATCATGGTAAAACAGTCGAACACACAGGCTAGCACACAGCACAGAGCACTCCAGGGAGCACAAATCTACATTACCACATTGAAGTGGATTCATAGAGCCCAATGTTGCTGGTTGCTCAGTAGAATAGAAATGAGGCGAGTTCAGTACAGCCAGTTTAGGTAATGTGTAGGGATATTATCCAATATATATATAAAAATAGATCTTGAATGAATGAGGTATGGCAATCGTCACAAGAGGTTTTCAACAGCAAAACGATATACACTGCCCGTCCAAATAAGAAGTCGCACACTAATATTTTGTTAGACCGCCTTTAGCTTTGAGTACGAACTCATTCACCATGGAATTGTTTCGATAAGCTTCTGCAATGTCACAGCATTTATTTCTGTCCAGAGCTGGATTAATTTTCTACCAAGATCTTATGTTGATGATGGGAGAGTCAGACAAAGCCTTCTCCAGAACATCCCAAAGATTGTCAGTGGGGCTGAGGTCTGGACTCTGTGGAGGACAATCCATCTCATGCTCCCTGATCCACTCATTCTCAATGTGAGCCCATGAATCCTGGCATCGTCATCTTGGAACATGTCCATGTCATCAGAGAGGAAAAACTCCACTGATGGACAGACCTGGTCCTTCAGTATATCCAGGTAGTCAGCTGACCTCATTCTTTGGGAACATTACGTTGCTGAACCTGACCAACCCCAGATCATAACCCTAACCCCCACCTAGCCATGATGAGTCCATCACTTCATCTGCCTCTCTTCTTACCCTGATGCCCCCATCACTTTGGAACAGGATAAATCTGGACTCATCAGACCACATGACCTTCTTCCATTGATCCAGAGTCCAATCTTTATGCTACCTAGCAAATTGAAGGTTGGTAAGTCAGTGGATTTCTTAGAGCTACAGCTGTTTAGCCCCAATCCTTTGAGTTCCCTTCACTTGCTTTTGCCGTGTTTTGCAGTTGTTTTTAGGTAACCAGAGTCGAGGTAATTTACTGGTGGACGTTCATCGTGTTTTTAATGGATGGTGTACTTGGAATGTGTGCAAATTCCTTTTTTTTTTGTTGCCATTTACAGAGGCTTGGTCATGTTTTCTCAAGTGACAGCCTAATTTATTTTAGTAGAAAATGTGTATTTATAGTCGTGTTCAATACAGATACCACTTTATCCCACTTTTGTGAAATAACCTTACAAACCTTATGGAAGCTTTGCAATTATTTAGATGTCCAAATATTTTTTAGAGCTATTGTACTTATAAGCAAAGCTGTGTTGCAGACTAAATTCTGTCAATGGAATTGTTTAACATTTGGGGAATTACTTGTTTGCTCTTATTTAGCTGAGGAGATCAATAGCAGCACCACAGCTGTGGGGAAAATATGAAGAAAAAGACGCCAACCTTAACGTAAACTTAGCATAGAGACTTGAAGCAAAGGGACACAGCCTGTCCTGCTCTACAGAACAACAAACAAAACTTCCTTGTCTTCACTAGAAAGTTGCCAGATGATAATTAAAGTGTAGAAGACAGGACACAACAGCACTTCAGCTTTAATACAGATTTAACAAACAAGCGTAGCTTGTTAATTATTGAAGTTTAGAGGTGCTCGGAGATTAATATTGTTACTTTTGGACAGGCCAGCTGTTCAACCTTTTCCCAGTCTTTTTGCGTAACAGTTGTTTCCTAGATGTAGTTTAATATTGATGTACAGATGTGACACCAGTGCTGATCTTCATAGTAGCTCACTCACGGCAAGAAAGTGAGTTTATTTCCTGAAATGTCAAAAACTGTCATTATAATTGATGTAATATGTGCTTCTGTCAGCACTCTGCTGCAGTTCTATGAAGGGAAAAGGACAGATCAAGATGAATATGGTCTGATACTTGATAGATACAGTATATGCAGTTTAAATATATACACAGCTGTTCAAAAGTTTGGGGTCACCCAGACAATTTGTTGTTTTCCATGAAAACTCACACTTTTATTCATGTGCAAACATAACTGCACAAGGGTTTTCTAATCATCAATGAGCCTTTCAGCACCATTAGCTAACACAATGTAGCATTAGAACACAGGAGTGATGGTTGCTGGAAATGTTCCTCTGTACCTCTATGGAGATATTCCATTAAAAATCAGCTGTTTCCAGCTACAATAGTCATTTACCACATTAACAATGTCTAGACTGGATTTATCATTCATTTAATGTTATCTTCATTGGGAAGAAATGCTTTTCTTTCAAAAAAAAGGACATTTCTAAGTGACCCCCTACTTTTGAACCTTCGTATACATAAAGAATACACAGATGAGTTCAAGAATAGAATTCGCCTGCTTCTGCACAGCTTATGCAGATGTTTGCATTATGTGAAGCCAGTTTCTGACTCAGAGGCCGAGTTTTGAGAGCAGCACATGAACAGAATTAGCAGGCGGTCTTCCTCTCCAGTGCATCTGGAACTCCTTGTTGTACCCATCAGCTTCAACTACTATCAAACCCTCAGCTCTTTTGTCCTCATCCCTCTCTACCTACTTTGATTTCTCCTTGTCATGCTCTCTCCATACTCTCTTCCTTCCTTTGGGCAACATTCTTATTTGCCCCAGCGTGGTTTTGTTTCTCTTTTGGTGTGTGAGTAATGAAAGTGTTCTTAGCAGGACACCGTTCAGTTTTTTCTCAGGCCTAAATGGCACCCAGCACCTCTTGACACCACGTTCACAGCCACGTTCTTCCTAATTTTCTCCTCTTTTGCCATCTCTTTCCATTCTAACCAAACAGACAGCCTGCTGGTGAAATTGCTCAAGTTGTTTTCATTCTGCTGCCCCTATTGCATTTGACATTTGTGGACAGTAGCGTCTTTTCCATTGAAGTTCTGCGCTGGAGGATGTGAGATGTAGACACACATGCACACACCGGCACTGTATCTCTTTCCCGTACCGCATTAATAATTTCCATCATGTTCTCTTTAAGAAGTGCAGTGAGTCGTGTAATGCTGTGACACTGAAGCACTGCCTCTTATCGCTGCGTAGTGACTCTAAGAATGTAGCGTTGTCAGGAGCTGAAGTGGATCTCAGCTGGGCAGCCACTGAGGAAAAATCTCTTTTTATTTTTCCCTAAATTGCCTCAATCTTTCCAATATAATGAAGACAGAATGATGAGTTCATGCTCTTTTCAATGCGTCGTCCACTCGAATTCAAATTCACACAGTTTTGCCTTTTTTGAAGAAAGTTGTCCTTGAGGCGTGTTTCTGCCATTTACCATGTGCCTGCTGCTAAAACAATTAACTCTACTTAATGTTCCTCTGGATCACAGTTGTTACACTTGGATTTAGTGCATACCAACAGGCAGCATCAGAATAGCACAGCAAACATCTGAGGGGCTGCTTGTTAAACATTTGGTTGGTATGGTTTATTTCACATGGCCATTGCTGTCCCACCGATGCTGGGAGTGCATGAAGTCCATCACGTTCACTCTTGCAGCCAACAGTAGAACATTTAGTTCCAAAGTTTGAGTAGACGTTCCTCAGTAGCAACATAGCAGATCAGTAAAGTTCCGACTGGCTTGTAGAGCTCAGAGACTATCTTAACATTTTGAGATCTTAACAAGTTTTACTTCCGAGAACAATCACAAGGCAGAGTAGAAATGGATTTTCCCCATATGGAGCCTTTAACGTTTGATCCTGCACATCCAAAGCTTTTGATACTAGTACACCTGAACAGAATCTCTCTTCTCACGCTGTGTTGTATTATGTTACCAAGTTAGCTTTGCTTGTTTCTAACCCCAGGTAAATGGCTAGCATGCCAGTCCATGGACAACCAGATTCTGATCTTTGGAGCCCAAAACCGTTTCAGACTAAACAAAAAGAAAGTCTTCAAGGGCCACATGGTGGCTGGCTACGCCTGCCAAGTGGACTTCTCCCCAGACATGAGGTAAGCGTTGACTTCGTCACTCAGTTCTATGATGTAGGGCAGTGTTACTGTGACAGGAGCCAGAATTAGAAATCCTCCAAGCTCATTAATAGTTTACAAGTTTCATAGCTGATTAGTAAATGCTAAATAGTTTGGGCACTGATGAATGAAAATATGCCAGAGCAGTAGAAGTGAGTTAGAAGAGATTATAGTCCTCTTTTTAGTAAATAAGTTGTCTGCTTTTGAGTGCAGAGACAAAAGAAAAAGAATAAAAAAGAAATGTAATGGGATAAAACCAAAAAAAGAATCACTTCATTTTATTAAGTAAAAATAAAGAACTCTAAAGGCAGCCTTACAAAGATGTTAAGAGGATTCAGATATCTGTTCTCACCTCCTGTAATCTGTGTCTTATACTGTCCTCTAAAATGCCTCCAGTTGATGAAGAGCTGTGGGGAAAGAGCCACTTCATATTATCTAATGTACAACCTCCACAAGGAGAGCTAAGTAGGACAGTCCAGCTCAGTAATTTTAGCCAAAACACCCGTTAAGATCTGCCTTTGCCCCTCTTCTCACCTACCGCCGCCCACGGCTGTGAGCAGCTGCCCTCACTTCCTTTCAGTATCCATGGCAACATTGAAACTCCTGGCTAGACTCGATACCAAAAATTCAGACTCCCACCTCCTGGCAGGTGAAGTGGAGACGGAAGTCATTTTTAGCAAACTGCTAATCATTTCATCCTCTTCTTTTTCTTTTTTACCCTGTTCGTTTCCACCAGCTACGTGGTATCAGGAGATGCGGACGGGAAGCTGAACATTTGGGATTGGAAGACCACCAAACTCTACCACAGGATCAAGGCTCATGACAAAGTGTGCATCAGCGCCCTGTGGCATCCACACGAAACCTCCAAGGTCATCACCTGTGGCTGGGACGGACAGATCAAACTCTGGGACTAGAGCTGTGCTGGTGGGTTTATTTGGGACGGGGTTTCTGGGAAGCGATGGACTATTTGCCCCATGGACCTGGTGAAATAGTTTTTGAGTGAAAGCCAACGGACTGGTATCCAGTCTTTTTGGGGAAGCCTATTTTTGTATCCCATCAGGAGGCCTCAAAGTATTTCCTCGTGTAATATCTGTACAAAGATGAACACAAGCAGCTTTTAAAAATTGTAAGGGAAGTTACAGCGGAACCCTTGGCATTTTTTAAATATGTTTTTTGTTATTTCAATTCGCAGTGTCCTGTGTAGTACCCTTTTGAAGTAAAGATTCTTTGTTTTCAATTGTGATCATCCCTTTTTTGAAATAAACATCCTGTATGTTTGACCTTTTAGGAAAATGAAGCAGTATTTCCTTGGGAAAAGTTTATTTCTTCATTCATAAGCCAGCAAAGAAGCATGAAGAGAAATCCCAGACAGTTCATTGCCTCGTCTCTCTTTATCAAACTGTATCAACAGAGCTTTGACAGATGGCATTAATTGAATAACTTGTGCATTATCTTTGGGTTTTTCAGGCCAGTATTTCGTTTTCAGATTAGGTTTGTTGTTAGTGTTCTGACTGTGCAGCACAGATAATGAAGAGAAAACAACTGCCAATTATATGACATTCGTCTTTGTGTGAATCTAAATTGTTATTTTCTATTATAACTGAAGGAAACTGCAATATGCAAAAAGAATAATTGGAGTTCATATTTTCTTTTGTCTTCTTCTCTCATGCTCGCCCACACATCCCCATTAAAACAGGCAGCCGTGTGTACAAGTATGGAGGCATTACAGGGCTATTGTTTAGATTATCGTCATGGTTCGTGTTCCAGATAGTCATCAGGGTTCAGCTGCAGGGAAACATCCGCTTCTTCTGCCTCTAAAACAGATTCCATCTCTCTGCCTTTATTACCCACAGTCCTCCCTCCTTCTCTTTGTCTCTCTAAGCAGCTCAAATGTCCTCCTTCAAATATTCACTTACTGTCAGTGAGACCAGACCGGACTCATTTTCATATACCGTTTTGTGAGTTGTGGATTTCATGTGGGGCCTTCTGGTTGTAATCCAGGCTCAGACGGGGCCTTGATGATGGTGACTGATGAAGAGGCTGACCTGCAGCCAGTAACACCGCCACTATGAGGTAGAATGCAGAGCCTCTGGAGTCAGTTACTCTGCCTCTCTACATGGCTGAGGTCATTATCCCAGGAAAGGATCGGTAGGAGCAGGGATTTTAGCTTTGTAAAAAGCTCACGCTAGATGACGGCGGGGCTGCAGTGGCTTGGTGGTTACCACTGTCGCCTTGCAGCTACAAGATCCCCGGTTCACATCCTGGTCTTCCTGGCATCTTTCTGCATGGAGTTTGCATGTTCTCCTGGTGCATGTGTGGATTTTCTCTGGATACTCCGGCTTCCTCCCACAGTCCAAAAGCATCCATCCATTATCTATACACCGCTTTATCCTCATTAGGGTTATCAGTCCCAGCTAACTTAAGCTTGCTTGATGCATCCGCGAGGTCCATGCGACTCTGTGCGGATGAATTACATCATTTTAGCAGCCACACCCCCTCACACGCCCCTTCTCAAGGGGAAAACTCCCGTGTTGTGCACCTCCAAATTTTTCTAACAGTGTGGACAGAGACACATGGAAAACTGGCAGAACAACAGGAGCTCCTAGCATCAGAAGTTCATAAATACAGGCATTCGTATGATTCATTACACAGAGATCACTGTGGTAACTGGGTTATGGACAATTCATGGCGTGAAATTAAAACTAACTGCTGAAATGCAACTATTTGGTAAAATGCCATGTTGTAATGGTGTAAACAATGGCAAACAACTTCTACTCTAGTACAAGAGTAGACTAGGTAGACGTGTGTTTGCGAAACACTGCCCCCTGCAGTTTGGGAGCAGACGAAGCATGGAGTATAAAGCCACATGTTCTCTTGAGTGGATTTCCAAGCGTCTCATTTCCACACGTCACGTTTGTGTGGATAGCATAGCCCAGCCTTTAGGGCGAAGGCAGGAGACACCCTGGACAGGTCACCAGTCTATCACAGGGCTACATATAGAGACAGGGGGTTTCCTGCCTTCACCCTAAAGGTGCTTTTCCGCTAGCACCTACTTGGCTCGACTCAGTTTAGGTCGTTTGCCATTACAGTTGAGTACCTCATCATTGTGGGTGGAGTCGTCATAGCACGGCGGCCTGGAAGTCCCTTAACGTCATTTGTGTGCGACACAAACGCAACACAACAATGGAGGACATCGAGGCGATGCTACACCTCCTGCTCGGTCTGTGGCTTTTTGTCAGATTCAGAGTAAATGCGTACCGTCGCTGTTAGCAGTTTTTTTTAAAAAAATGCGAGGTTGGGTTTTCGTGAAGGAGTTGCTCTCGTGTGTCGTCACTCTCTGTCCAATCAGTGGCCTGCACTCTGTAGACGTCACATTATCGACTCGACTCATCTTGCTGGAACCCCGGCCGAGTAGGTACTAAAACAGTACCTGGTACCAGGAACTACGTCCTAATGGAAAACCTCACAACCCGAGTAGAGTCGAGCCGAGTAGGTGCTGGTGGAAAAGTGCCATAAGGCAGCTGGGACCTGGATGTGGATTAAGTGGTGTTTAGAGGATGGATGGACAACAGCGGTCGGTTGGAGGGCAGCCGTGCTCTAGAAGGAATTTGTGCTCAAATTCCACAACCTTTCATGTGTCCATTTACAGGCTATTCTAGTGGAGATAACAGTTAATTTTGATTTCTACTTGGTTTCCACTGAGTGTTCACCCAGCTCAAGGTGTAAGCACTGCTGGCGTTGAAGACATTCTTATGCAGAAAGAGGTGAGGTTTGTTTGGGTCACTGTGCACGTGGAAGAGCTGGAAGTTGGCGTGTTCGAGCTCCTTGAGCAGGCTGAACCAGTATCGCACCACTGACGGGTCGTCGCCGCCCACCTCGAAGCCAGCCCAGTGCAGGTGGATCTCCAACAGCAGCTGACCCACTGAATCCAGGACTCCCTCAAGGACCAAGTTCTCTAAAATCTTCCACTCAGCACTCTCCATATCTGCTTTCAGCACATCCACCTGCAGGTAAAAAGAAAAAAAAAAGCACTTTTATTGTAGTAAATGAATGTCGCACTCACTAAACTGTGGAGTTATTAAATGCAAAAGCTATTAAAAGATGAAAAGGAGTAAGTGAAGCTTGGCATTTGTTCCTGCGTTAGCGATGTTGGTGATGGATTGAGCGAAGGAGCAGTCTGACAAGGCTTGCTGTGATACAGCAGATTGGAAATGCTTTGTAAGATGAATGTTAATAGCACCCTCAGGTCATATTCATGTAAGGAGACTCATGCATGCTCAATGTTTAATGCGTATCCTCAGGACCTCAGGATTTCTCTTAGGTTAACAGATTGCTAAAGATGTCCATTGTCTGACCTTTATGAGTTTAAAAGTCTCACTGGCAGCATTCCTTTTATGCCTTCGAGGCTCTCCAGTGTCTCAGCATTTTCTCAGGTAGTACATTATGTAGCCATGAAATTAATTATGATAAGACCCGAGGAGAGATTAAGATTTACCCAGAAAATGTCAGAGATTATTACATTAACGATAGCAGCTTCTCTGAGCGAGTTTTGAACTGTGGGAAATGTTTCCTCAACTAAACATCTGGCACCATGATATCTCCAATAGCAAAGTGGCCATGAGATTTCTCGCCAATTGCTGCCTTCAGTAACACTACAGAATTTCCAGGCCTCATTAGTGGAACTGAATATGTCTCAAAACAGCTATTTGCAGAGAACAAGTCCAAACATTATCCTCTATCCTCCCCATGATCTCCCTCAAAACTCCCACGAGCAGGAAGATGCACCTAATTGGCCAGAAATCTTGTAATGGAGAAAGACGCGGCATCGTTGAGAAGCAGCGTCTTCACTCAGTCTCTATATGTGCATATCATGCTGTGTTTATCTTGTTGAGCTGATTTTTTGGGAGTAAACTGCTCATCCAGCTTCATTCCGTCTGACTGATGTAAACATTTTTTTCCAGTGGACTTCATATAAATTGCCTTTCTGCCTCGACGGTCCCTGATCCGATGATGCCAATATCAACTCTCTCTGCAGGAGAAATTGCAGTCGCTGGCAAGACTCCTGTCCGCTGTGAGCAAAGTCCATATGGTGTTGGAGCTTTGGAAAGATGACTTTTGCTCCACTGCTGTGCAGAGTTAGCCACGCTAAATGCTCCTTAACTATGCTGGAAGAAACTGAGGTGTGGTGACAGTTCAAGTGGTTGAAGAGCAAAGTGAGATGTGTTCGTTAGTCACTGGGGTGAAATACATGGACTTAACACGCCTCGTTTTAAAGGAATAAGATCAGATAAGGCACAGTCATCACAAAAATCAAAGTTGCAGGTTTTTTTACTGGACTATTTCTTAACTTGCTACCTACTCTTAACCAAGAAATAGACAGTCATACAACCTACTGTAAGTGACAACAACATGGTTCTTGTACAGATTTTTATTGTTTTTAGAATGAGGGGTAACATGTGAACTGGTGACCTTTTTTTTCTAAATGTTTACCCATGTTTTGGTCATTATTCAAAGCTGAACTCGAGACTTTACGAGACAGAGACTCGCCGCTTCAAGAATCCTGAATTAAAATCTCTGGTAGAATTCAATAATGCCAAAGATGCCAGATGTTGGACAAATCTGTTCACTGCACCCGAAAAGCCAATCATCTGCTTTGTAACAGGAGAACCAGCCAACCAGTCGTGTTGTTGCACTGCAAGACGTAACATGGGGAGAACGATTTTAAGCCTTATTTTGGGACAAATTCACCAACCTTTTCTATGTGTTTAATTTCCCCAACACCTTTTGGACTCATGCATCCCCATATCATCACAATCCCACCTCCATGCTTTGCTGTCAGGACTATGCATTCACTGTGGTCGTCCTGGCCAAGTTCCCACCAAACATGTTGAACCTCATCTGTGCTCACAACATTCAGATTTCTTTTAATTTTTCATCCGGCAGTTTAATTCTGAACATTAATCAATGGGTTCTGCATCTCTGATTAGTAGTATTACGGCTCGTCCGCTGTGTTATAACTGAATTCCTGTACTAGCAGGTTTTCCTAGCACTAGTCTCTACCTGACATCATTAACCTGCATTTATTTTAAACTCATTCTGAATCCTGATCTCTGCCAGTAAATTAATAAGACCACTGTGTCGCATCACAAACACACCAGGACTCTAAACTGATAAGACCGATCAGCCTCGCTGTAGCGCCTCGACAGACTCATTTATTTACTGTAGATTGACTTTGGACACACAGAGATTTGTGGCCTCTACTGCTGAAAATTAATGTGAGATTGCTCTAAACAGTTTGTGTTTCTTAGTTCCTCTCCTCCCAATGAGTCATACTGTGATTATTTCTATAAAGCAGGCTCAGGATTAGGCAGCACACTGGGATAAATTTTAATTCAGAGAGGCTTTTGATGAAAAGTTGCGGGAGTCTTTGTAAACAAACAAGTTTGCAGATTTGACAACATAACTTTAAATGAAAGTTTACACTCTGGCTTGTTAATTGGCCTGAAATGTGTTTATTTCATGATGGGCAAATCCTAGCAAGACATTTATTTACTTTTTCCCTTTGTTCCACACAGTCAATGATGTCAGAATAATTACACAGAATTCTCTTGTAAACCAATGATCCAGACATCAGCGCTTATCTGGAATTTATTGTTATTATATGTTTTATGTGCTTTAATTAGTAGGGCTGCCACTAGCGAGTGGATCCCAGTTCAGGATATTTAATTAGACTTCTTTGCTGATTCCCTACTCTTTAGAAACACCTCGACAACTGCTCTGACATCAGTGCACAGCTTCCCAAAGGCATCCTAACAAAGACGAGCAAGATAATCATTTCAGAAGTCACCAATGTGTGGTCTTTGAGCATCTACTTTAACCTGCATACAGGTGAGTGCAGGATTTGCCCCTCTACTTATGAAATGAGCAAACTGTTTAGATTGCTGCTGCCTGTAATTTGCCGGCGCCTCATTTAATTCAGGATGGCACCACTGGGCAGCACTGATACTGTTGTGTTTTCCAATTACTGACATGATCAATGGTCCAGTGTGCAGCTCTTTTCACCAAATGGGATGTGACTTCCTGCTACTGACATTTGTCCCCGTGGTAACAGAGTCTGCTGCTCTCAGCTGGTCGCCGCCGCTCTCTGAATGAGTCATCGGTGTAGCTTTTAACTGGCACAGATAAGTAATGCTGCACATATTTTGACCTTTCCGAGTGACTCTCTTTCCCGTTTCAGAGGCTGGACGAGGAGAAGCTGCTCTGCTGCCGCTGACGCCTGCTGCTTGCTCTGCAGCACACTGTGTGCTCGCATTAAAAGCTCATTACAAGGACGTGTGTGTGGCTCTGCATTTAAAACAGGTGAGTTCTGTCATCTATAAAGCAGCGTGGTGCACAAACCCACCCACACATACTGTACACATGCCAGTACTTTTTCTGTTCATATCACATCACCCACTGACGGCATCTTCACAGTTATTCAAACACCTTGTATGAGCCGGTTTGCTTTGTTTGCGGCTGCAGAGAAGGAATTCAAAACTCAAACCTCTGAGCTGAAATCAGTTGCATTCTGTTCCACGGTCTAATTTACAATACAATACAATACTATGACTTTATTAATCCCCGAAAGGAAATTCAATTGTCTGGTCTCATCTGTTTACTTTTGAATTAAATAGTGTGATTGCTGCAGGACAGAAAGATTTCCTGAATCTTTCAGTCCTGCAGCAGTGATAGGAGTCGTCCACCAATGTTTTGTTGCTCATTGAGGCAGATATGAAGTGGATGATCCAGGTTTGTCAGAATGGCCTCCATCTTTCTAAGTGCACGTCTCTCCACCTCATCCTCCAGTGAGTTCAATCTGATTCCAACCACAGATCCAGCTTTTTTAATCAGTTTGTTCAGACGCCTTGCATCCTTGTTTTTTATACTGCCTGAATGAATGTCAACAGCAGTTTAAAGCTACTTTGTGCAGAACATTTCTGGCATTGGTGACTTCTAGTGATGGCATCAAAAAATCATGTTGTGGCAGCGAGTGGAGCACAGCAATACCCCAAGTAACACACTGCTGGGGTTTTCCCTTTTTCTACAAACTGTCTTCTTATGTTATAGGAATAATGTAAAGGCTTCTAGCTGCAGTATTTTACATAACTAGAGTCATGACTTCTAGATGTGAGAAGGGTTACAATGTGCGTCAGATGTTTTCTCTCTTCTGAGAGCCTTTTTTCGGGAAATAAATGACACACACAATTAATAATCCCCTTAACAGGAAAATGAAATCATACCTCTGCCTGTTAGGAATCAGAGGACGACCAGAAGGAATGACTCAGGAGAAGAATAATGTGGATAAGGATCATTCCAGAACTGGAGGACATTTTACATCCCACCCATCAAATTTCAAATAATCCATGTACAAAATAAGGAAACATGCTGTTGTTGTGTAAATGTACTTGTCCTGAGACCAAATGTAAAAAAACTAAGAGAAAAGAATGTTTGAAAATATTTTTAAATACCAAATAAGTCTGGAGTTCCCCCTAAAATGCCATTTTTCTCTTGTCCCACCCCCTGATGACCAAATTGAATTTCAAATAAAACCGTTAAAATAAAATTTAAATCTCCTTTTTTTTTGGTATTATGTTTTTCATTACTAAAGCTAAGCTACCTTCATGTCAGGAAGAAATAAAAGGGAAAAGAATCTGCAGCCTTCAGGGTGTGATTTTATTACCTATTTAAGAGCAGCTCAGCTCCTTTGACCTTGAATTATCCTCCAGCTTGTTTTTTCAAACAGACATCTTCTCTGGATCTGTAGCTGTGTTTATTAGCATGCATGCTATCGGTGGGCTTGGTGCGTATGATTGATCATGTATGCAGATCGCTATCTGGTGAGGTGGAACACGAACCCTGGGGAGCTTTGAAGAGGTAACGTTCAGCACCACAACTGGATGATAATTCAGCACGATAATATTTACAGGAGGAGAACAGAATCATGTATGGGAACATGTTCACCTGGAGTCTGGGATGGACAACAGAGGAATGAATCACCATGAGCTCAGCTCAGCTGAGGTGCACAGGATCAGGCTTGTGTTTGCAGGCAGCATATGAGTAATGCTGACACAGTAACAATAAATGTGTTTTACAAGACTCAAGGTGTGATTATGGTAGAATGTAGGATTCATTTATCAACCGTGTCCATGTCTATACAGACCTGCACTGCTGCCTCTTACCTCCCTGTGTCCGAAGTCGTTGAGGATGGTGGCTAGTTTCTTGGTGCTGGCGTACTGACGCTGGGCCACGACGGCTGGGTTGGGATCCCTCCAGTCTACGGAGAGCCGGTGGAGCCACATCTCAGTTTGCTGCAGGTGAGGCTGCTTCAGGCTGGGATCGAAGCAGTGGACCTCACAGCCTGACCTGGAGAGGGAACGCTCCAGGGACCGGTCGTCCACCCCCAACCTGCAGCAACACAACACAACACAACACAACACAACACAGATACAGGGAGTAAAAAGGAGTCACTTCAGTACTGGACAATTCAGTTCTTCCTGATGAAGCACAAGATAAAAATGCAGGAGATCACTAAAGCACTAGAGACCTGTCCTGGGTCCTCATACAGACAAAGATTTGAAACAATGCCCATCCCTAGACAAAGACTGACGAATGCATGTCTGAATGTTGCTTTATGACCTCAGTGCATCTTCACCACAGTCACTGTGAAACATCACTACAGCTCCAAATGAAATCTGCTGCGTTTTACTGCACGAGCAGCAGGTCAGATTTCACGGAAAACAGCTCGTCATCTCACTATAAAGCCCTCCTCTTTCATGTCATAATGTCATCTGATAGCACCGAGGGCCGCTGCTTAAAAGCATGAAACAGGATGAAAGCTTCCTGTTTTATTCCACTGTAAAGTGAGCGAAAAACTTTGACACCAGCATGCAGCGAAACGCTGTATGTTAAAGACAGAACGTCTGATCAAAGACCCCAAATCTGCCTGTTGACATGAAAAACACATCTGTTACACATGTCAGCTGAGTGGATAAAACTGATGAAATGATACAGAGAAGCTTCATATCAAACACCACAGTCTGATCCTGACTTAATAATTCAAAACAAAGGGAATGGAAGGTTTTCTGTCCAAGAAATGCTTCTGTTTCTGTCTTTCGTGTTTCTCTCTTTTTTTCTCTTTCTTACAAGTGGCTCTCCATTTTCAGATATATCTGAGTAGATGGACAAATTACATCAGGGCTGTCAAACATGCAGCCCGTGGTCCAAAATCGGCCCTCCAGAGGGTCCAATCCGGCCCACGGGTCGACTTTGTAAAGTGTAGAAATTACAGAGAAGACATTAACTGCAAATTGCAAATTTGTGAAACTATAAATTTAAAATAATTTCTAGACCATGATAAGTTGTTTGGATCATAAAGTAAAATACTAGATTATCTTTGTTCTTTTGTGTCTCATTTTTTATATTTTGTCTTGTTTTTGTTGTTTTTTTTGTCTTTTTTTGTCTAATTTTTGTCATTCGTCTCATGTTTTTGCCATTTTGTTTCTCGTTTTTGTTGTTTTGTGTTTCCTTTTGGTCCTGCTTGTGTTTTTTTGTCTTATTTTTGTCATTTTGTGTTTTGCTTTATTTGTCGTTTTGTTTCTCATTTCTGTCATTTTGTGTTGTTTTTTTGTCTCGCTTGTGTTTTGTCGTTTTTCTGTTGTTTTGTTTCTCGTTTTTGTCATTTTTTTGTCTCATTTGTGTCATTTTTTTGTCTCATTTTTATCTTTTGTCCATTTTTTTGTCATTTTGGAACTTTTTTGGCAAATTTTTTGTCTCTTTTTTGTTTTGTTTAGTGTCGTTTGTCTCATTTTTGTTGTTTTGTGTCTCATTTTTGTCATTTTGTTTCTCATTTTTCTGATATTTTGTCTTGTTTATGTTGTTTCATAACATAAAATGCTAAATGGATGCCTATCACTAAATGTTGTGTTCCTTTGTAGACACTCTGTGATCTGGAAGTTGTAATGTGGAAATGATAAACTGAGGTGTAATGCTGTTGAAACTGAATTTATTTTTCTGAAGAAATTTCAGGTTGTTCGTGATGTTTTGTAAAAAGATAATTCATTAACAATTTCAGAATGGACTTTTTTCACTAAAACAAAGGGAAAAATTAGAGTTGCTGTTATTTCTAGGTTATTATGCTGTGATTTTACTGGTCACTGGACATCAAACTGGGCTGAATGTGGAACCTGAACTAAGATGAGTTTGACTCCTCTGCATTACGTTGTGTTCCTCTCCTTCTCATCCCCGCTGGCGTCTCTCACTGCTGTTCTCTATTCGTTCCAGCCCTCCCTTCCCGTCTATTTCCACAGTTTTCCCCCTTTCTTCCTCTCTCCGTTGCTTGTCTCCGCACTCCCCCGTGTCTTGTTTGTGCTGCAGCTGTGTGCTGTAATTGTGGCGGAGGGAGTACATTTCACAGTGCGCGTCTTTTACGGATGAGGCACCGGGTCCCTGAACGCATCCCCACTAGCAGGAGAGATGAGAGATGAGCATATGCGAGGGATTGAGATGCAACTAGACGTGGCTTCTTGCAGCACTAAATATTTCATTGAGCTTCCTGCTCTCTGGTGGGGTGTTTTGGCCGGGAATCACTGCGGTGACACTCCAGATGAGAGGGATGAGGGATTAGTGGTGGAGCAGCGGGGGCACAAGTAGATGGAGAGTGAAGCCGCAGTACATCAGAAGCTTCTTCTGAATGACAACGCTGATAAAAGAGGGTCTCTGCTCGCTGTAATAGCCTCTCTCAGGAGACGACAGTGTGCAGGAGCGGCAACACTCTGGATGAATGACTGTGTACACAACAATGAAGATAACATTAAATTAGTCAGAAATACAGTCTACAGCAGTGGTAGCCAACACGGTGCCCGGTTGCCTGCAGAGACCATGTGAGTTGCCCCAGACACGTTCTAAAAATAACAGTAGTCACCATGAAATTCCTTATAAAAAATTATAATTGCTGTTCTTTTCAAATCAAAATACTTACATTAATGCAAATTTTACATTACAATATTTATTATATATATATTTTTTAAAAAATGTCTTCGGTGTAAATGAACTTTGATCTTGTCCGAGTCAGATTTCACTGCGCATGTCAAACCACCACGTCACTCTGAAGCGTCCGGACGCAGACACTTTGGGAAGCTAGATGTGGTTTTTACCCCCAAAACATGACAGAGAAGTGAAAGAAAAAACACTATTTTCACGATGACTGGGAGGAACAGTTCTTTTTCACGACAGTGAAAGATAAATGTATGTATTTGCGGGGCGACTATTGTGTCGGCAAAGCGACACAATGTGTATAAACGCTACTTTAGCCGCTACAAAGCTTCCATGCTAACTAGCCACCTGCTAGCACAGACTGGATGCGCACTACGGACAGGAAAAGCCGGGACTTAAAGCCAGCTTTGGCATCTACTACGCGGTGAAAAGTTTCTTCGTGGAGAAAAATGTACCATTAGAAAAGCTTGTTTTAGTTACGACGGATGGGGCTCCTCCATGACGGGTCGCCATGCAGGCTTCATTGTACGATGCAGAGGTGATCCAGACTTCCCAACATTCCTACATTACCACTGCATCATTCACCAGCAGGACATATGTATGTACAAAAGTGGCCGGATCTGATCATGTGATGACTCGTGTGGTGAAGATCATAAATGGCTCCAAAGCCAGACAACCAGGAGATTGAAGGTGCTGCTGGAGGAGCTGTCAGCTGAACATGGTGACCTGTTACTACACACAGAAACCCCATGGATCAGCAGGGGAACAGTTTTGCAGCGTTTTTTGTCACTGTTGGCCGAAATCAAAGAGTTCATGCAATCCAAAGGGGAGGACACCTTGCTGCTTGAGGACACTGAGTGGATTCTTGACCTGGCATTTTTAACGGACATCACTGGGAAACTGAACCATCTGAACTGTGAGCTGCAAGGTAAAGGTAAGACATGATAAGTTCTGCAATGCCAGGCTTCCCACTAACACACATTTACAGACAAAGAAAGAGGTAACACATGTTGTCATTCAAAACACCATGCCATTACACAAAAATGTGGAAAATAATTTGTTGAAAACATGTAATGATTTGTTGTTATGTTCTGTTAAAAATGTTGCAATGCTGGTGAAAAATACTGGTGATTAATACTAATGTGATAGGATTCATTTCAAAATGTGAAAGAGTTGATTTTTTTTTTCTTCCATAACTGATAATTTGTACAAACATGGGACAGAGTTCATGAATTGTTCAAAAATGTTACAAAGGTAGTGGTTTGCACAAATGAAGCATGATTTGATGACAGTTAATGATTTCCTAAAAATGTTAGAAGTGATAATTTGCACAGAAATGTAACTGGTGTGATTTTGAACAAAGTGCTGCAAATATGCTGATTCATACAAAACTGCCAAGAAAGATATTTACAAAAGTTTCAGAGATGGGATACCTCTGACTTTTAAATATTGGAACAGATTTCAATATATATGTGTGTGTGTGTGTGTGTTTCCTACTGTCATTGTTGTGGAAATCGTTGTTAATAATTATTGTAAGGAATAATTAACATAAATGTGATCAGACAGTCTTTTTACATATTATTTTCATTATTATTATTATTATTTAAAGATGATGGTGCAAGTTTGCTGTTGAGGAAGTTTGTATCAAACAAGGTGCCCTTCGTACGACTCAGTACCCTTGAAGTAGCTCTCAGGTTCAAAAAGGTTGGTGAGCCCTGGTCTAGATATTGTTGATGTGGTAAATGACTATTCTAGTGTATATCTACACTACTGCTCAAAAGTTTCTGGATGTTCTGAACCATGGAGCCGGCACTGGCTGGGTGGGCCGGGAAAAAAAAAAAAACCTACTATCTGTAGCCCTCAGATCAGGGGTGTCCAACATGCGGCCCGTGGGCCAAAACCGGCCCTCCAGAGGGTCCAATCCGGCCCGCAGGACGACTTTGTAAAGTGTAAAAATTCCAGAGAAGACATTAACTGCAGACTGTAAATTAGTAAAACTATAAATTTAAAATAATTTCTAGACCATGACAAGTTGTTTAGATCATAAAGTAAAATACTAGATTGTTCATTGTTCTTTTGTCACTTTGTGTCTCATTTTTGCAATATTTAGTCTTGTTTTTGTTGTTTTTTGTCGTTTGTCTCATTTTTTACCGCTTGTCTTGTTAGTCTATTTTTTGTGGTTTTGTTTCCTGCTTTTGTCATGTTTTGTCTTGTTTGGTGTCATTTGTCTCCTTTTTTGTAATTTTGTGTCTCATTTTTGTAGTATTTTGTCTTGTTTTTGTGTTTTTTGTCTTTGTCTGACTTTTGTTAGATATTTTTGTCGTTTTGTTTCTCGTTTTTGTCTTTTTGTGCTTTGTTTTTGGCTTGCTTGTGTTTTTTGTCTTATTTTTGTCATTTTGTTTCTTGCTTTTGTCGTTTTGTGTCTCATTTTTATAGTATTTTGTCTTGTTTTTGGTGTTTTTTGTCTTTTTTTTCTGACTTTTGTCGTTGTTGAAATTGAATTTATATTTCTTCAGAAATTTCAAGTTGTTCATAATGTTTTGTAAAAAGATAAATCCTTAAATGTGTACTTTTGTTGCACTAAAACAAAGAAATATTAGAAGTTGTGGTTATTTATAGGTTATTATGCTGTGGTCTTACTGGTCACTGGAGATCAAACTGGGCTGAATGTGGTCCTGAACTAACATGAGTTTGACACCCCTGCCTTTTATATTTGCCTCTACATCTTGTCTTACTTGTATTACTGCCTTCTTTTTTCTCCCAAATACCACAGCGTTCTCAAAATATTTCCGTCTTCACACATTAGCGTAAGCATGATCCATGCATGATGATGGGCTGGCGCCCCTGCTGAGCTTTAGCCTAGCTTTTTAATTTTTTTTTCTTTTTATGCAGTGATGTTGATGAATTAACATGAGACACATCTTCTCTTCAGGTTGCAAATATGTAAAATGAACCATTTTCATTTTATATGTTGATTAGATTTATTAAGTTTCATACCAAAAAATATTTTTAATTTTTAATTCATTTTTTCATTTTTTTTTTACTGTAGCCTACTAAGACCTGAGCATTGGTTGGGCTTGTATTTTAGTTTTTTTTCTATTTTTTGGGATAAGGAATAACCAATAAAAATAATGATCAGATAATATCTAATATATGATTATTATATTTATTAAATTATTATTTATTTATTTTATTACTGTTACTGCTATTACTATTGTTGCTGTTATCATTATTATTATTGGTACTGTTATTATTATTGTTATTATCATTATTACTGTTGTTATTATTATGCTCAATATGCTATTTTTGAAAAAAATTGTGTCCAACATAACAGGAGAGTTAATCCTCCTGTTGTCTTCATTTACAGGCACCAAAATATGCTGTTTCCTTGTCTGAAAAAAATCCCAAAATTCAGCAAAAAAATTCCCCCAAATTTGGCAAGAAAATTTTTGTAAATATTTTCAAAAAATGAGTGAAAATCTTCAAAAAAATCCTAAAAATATCTAAAGTGAATATAAATATATATATATATATATATATATATATATATATATATATATATATATATATATATATATATATATATATATAATTAAAACTTCTGATATTTTCTTTAAGAACATTCACAAATTTTTTTTTTGTGAATGTTTGAAGAAACATTTTTAATATTTCTTTTTTCTGCCAAAAAATGTTCAAAGATTTCCCAAAAATGTTAAAAAAGTGGACATCAGAAGTTTCACTGTGAAAATATTTTTTTTTTCCACATTTTCAAACTTCAAAACGGGTAAATTTTGACCCGCAGGATGACACGAGGGTTAAGTATATGTACACAAGTATTATCAGTAAATTGTGAGTAAAAAGAATGAACTGAAAGTACCTATGTGATGCGTCTGATTGATCTATTATTATACATACAATGATAAAAGAAGAAGAAAAAAGTTGTGATATGCAAATCTGTTTTCAGCTTTTGGATTTTTTGTCTATTTTAGGTTTTGACATTTTAACATTTATTTAAATGAATGTGGTATTTTAAAGACTTCTTGTATTTTCCAAGGCTGTCAAATAAGCATATCACAGTACCAATCAGAGTATTCTCCTCAGAAGTGGGGTGAAGTGGACGTTTAAAACAGCATCAGATGGAAACGCTCGAGTCCAGTACTTGAATACTGGGTTAATTATCTTCACTGCTGCTCTCCCTCTAGTCTTTTTTTATTTAATTTTATTTTACCTGTCAAGTGGGAACAGCACACGTGTAATTAATCACCTTAATTATAGTTCAAGTATGTTAAGTGTTCCAGTGAAGCAGCACTATAGACTTTTTTTCTCCTCACAGCAGATGTTTTGACGCGTCCCAGTAAGAAAATCACAGTAAATAATAAAATGAATGATGGTTGAATTTACCCACTTCATTGTCAGGACTCTGGTGTTGAGCAGATTACCGCCACACTTTTACATTCGCAGTAAAATTAACAATATCACTGTTTAGTTACAAGTAAAGGTCATTATTTTCATTATCAGGAAAATGTCTCGTTTTTGTCGTTTTGTGTCTCATTTCTGTTGTTTTATGTATCGTTTTTGCCATTTTGTGTCTTGTTTTTCTCCTTTAGCGTCTCGTTTTTCTCATTTTGTCTTATTTTTGTTTTGTCTCGTTTTTCTCATTTTTAGTCTTGTTTTTCTCATTTTGGGTCTCATTTCTGTCATTTTGTGTCTGTCATTTTGTGTCTCATTTTTGTTGTTTTATGTCTCGTTTCTCTAATTTTGTGTCTCATTTTTGTTGTTTTGCGTCTTGTTTCTGTCATCTTGTGTCTCGTTTTTGTCGTTTTGTGTCGTTCTCAATGTGTTTCTTGTATTTGTCATTTTGTGTCTTGTTTTTGTCAATTTTTGTCTCATTTCTGTCGTTTTGTTTCTAAATTTTGTGTCTCATTTTTCTCATTTTGTGTCATTTTGTGGTTTTGTGTCTTGTTTTTCTCATTTTTCTCATTTTGTGTCTTGTTTTGCATCAAACAGTTTTCCTGTAGAATGTGTAGAGCAAAGCTATGTCCTCTCTTCTATTTTTCATATCTTCTTCACATTGTCAGCCTTGATTGAATGTCTCACTCTATCTCATATTATCAGGATCAGACTAATTCTTTGGACTTTTTTCTTGACTGTTTTCCATCAGTCATTTTGTCCTCTTGGTCAGCAGTAACAGCAGCTAAATATCTAGCTTCTACTGCTGAGAAAAAGATCACATTAGCATGGATTAGCAACCCTGTTACTGTGATTAGAGTAGGGTTAGCAAACAACACATAAAACATGGAATAAAAATGCTACCATTGATGTGTAAGTTGAACCAATCAAGCCTTTGATAGTTTATTACCTATTATTGATGAATATGGAGCAGAAAACTGGAAAAGAGAAGCTTTAATTTTCAGAAATTTTGATGCTTAAATTTCCTCCAATTCTGGAATGACCCATAAAGTTAAAGTAACCATTTCACACAATAATGGGCTCCGTTGGTGTTCTATTGGATTGTTATCATTACTAATGCATTAAAATACAAGCAGGATTTACATCCTGTAGCTGACTGAAGTTAATTTTAGTTCACTTCATGTTCTGCCAGGTGGCTTAATTTACTGCATAATAACTGATTGTATTTGATATTGTTCATTAATCGGTTTTTAAACCTGCTGTAAAGCAACTAAAGCTGTCAGATAAATGTGGTGGAGTGAAAAGTAGAATATTTCTCTCTGATGAAAACTTAAATGCACCATTAATATTATTAGACACGCTCGTGCTTTTCTGTTGAGTCAAAATGGAATTAAGTTGTCATTAATGTCTCTCAATTATGCCTGTGCTTTCCCCAAATAATATGCAATTACATGTCAGGATTTCTAGCAGATTTATTTCTACTTTTGTCACACCTAGACATGATGTGTCCAATCTGCATGTTGATGGGTATATAGGGCTGTTTTTCCCATGTTTTCTTGCTACTTTGTTGTGTTTTTGATTCAAAATTCAAAAGAAAATTCAAAAAGGCCTCTGTGACTCACTGAATGGATGCATGGCAAGCTTTCTAACAGAGTGATTACAGGTAACGCCATCCACTTTGACAAAAAAAGCAATTAGCTGTCATGATAAGTGTGTGATAATTATAATTATTTCTTCATTTTGGTTCGAAGGGCACTTCAGCCAGAGAGGGCAAAGTGGCACCGACTGGAGCTGCTATATTCGGTATGTTCCTCTTGTTGAAGCTCCAGAATTAGCCGCCGTTCACAGCTCTCTCTACTGCTGACTCTCAGCCAATCAGAGGTGAGCTAACTAAACATGACATGTTCACTGACATTAGGTAAATCTGGAACTGAACAATAAACATTGAAACCTCAACATCAACAACAATATCAGTCCATTACAACATTCTGTTTTCTTCTTGTAAAATGACTCATACATGCATGAAAGTCGTTGGTTTTCATGATTTTTATGAAGAACTGATTGATATCGTGATGCACGTAATGGCTTTAAGTGCCCAACGTCTACATCTTTGGTTTGTGTTTATTTACAGACCCATTCTGGGTACGGTTCCTTCCTATTTGTCTTGTCTTTTAACAAGGAAACATGGATCTCTGATCTATGGATACTCTGCAATTTGTCGTCCCCAAATCTGAACTGGGCAAGAAAACCTTTAGGTTTTCTGAACCTAATGCTTGAGACAAATTACAATCAAAACTTCAACTTCAAGCCCTTGTTCCACTGAATGAGTTTAAAGCTCTGGTGAAATCATTAGTCGACCTTGTCTGTCAGCAAGTTTAAATGTTGTTAATTTTATCTGCTGTTTGCTGTTTTAATGCGACTCTGCTGCTGTCCTGTTTGTCTCCCTTTAAATTCTGATTTGAGTGGGACTAACCTGGTTAATAAATAGATACTAGATAAATAAATAAAACAGGGAGCATCTGGATGGTTCCAGCATGCATGAAGAGATAATGTGTGATCCGAAAGGACAGACGTGGCGATGCTGAGACTGAAACTGGCGTAAGAGGAAGGATGAGAGAGGCTAGCTGAAGCATGGGAGGTGAAAAGGTGGATAATTGGTCTTTCATGTGGAAAAACATCCCCCTTCGCTCCACACCAATCAGAGAACAGCTGCTCGTCCTGCCGTCCACGGCTCGTTAAACAGCATGCAAATGAGATCCTCGCACAAGCAGAAAAACACACAAAACCACACGCATAAGAGTACATAGTGGGAGAATTCAGCAGTCCTGATAGCTTTTGATATTCCAACTGGATCTAGTCAGAATGTCACAATCTCAGATCTATGGATCCTCTGCAATCTGTCATAATATAATAATAAAAAATTATAAAATCTTTTTACAGTAGCGGTAAAACTAGCAATACCACTGTTTTTACAGTACAAGTAAAGGTCATTACTTTCATTATCAGGAAAATATGTCTCCTTTTTGTCATTTTGTGTCTCGTTTGTGTCGTTTGTGTCTCCTTGTTCTCATTTTGTGTCTCGTTTTTTCTCATTTTGTGTCTCATTTTTGCCATCTTGTGTTTAGTTTTTGTTTTCTGAACTGACAGATCAGCGCCGTCTGGAAAAATTCTAAGAAATGGTCAACAAATTGAGTTTTACTTTTAAATACCTGGGATTTTTAATTGACGACAATTTGTCTTGTTTTCATGCAGCAGGAGGCTGTAGTGCAGAGCAGAACTCTCCTGAGCTTAGATACTCAGCATACCTGGCAGAGATCCAGCAGTATGACCATGAAGTGTACGTATGCATTTGTGTTGTAAATCTAGGTCACGTAGGGGACACGGGGAGGAACTCCAGCTAGCAGTTTGACTTGATTAACTGCTGCTCCAGGCTCTCAGGACATTTCTTTTGTTCCTCGTAAAGTTTCTATGTTTTCATAGAGCTCCATTTTTAATTTTTTTTTAGGTCAACTCGCTGTTCCTGCATTAGCCAGAGTTAAGGGGGCGACTTAGTGTAAATTGAATTCATTCCAGAGGTCTTATGGGTTCATTTAGATAGGAGGAAAAAAATGGTAATGTGGCTTTCTTGGCAAAAAATCAAAGCTGTAAGTTACTTTTCCCCTCAAGCTGATATTCAGGTCAGATGTTCAAATGTTTGCATAAATCACAGAGATGCATAACAGCGGCGCTTTTATTTTCGGTGCATGTAGCGTGTCAGTCAGCCAGAGGATGTCAGATATGCTTCTCTCCCGTCTCTCCGTTTGACCTCCAACCTCTTCTCCTCAGAGGATCAGGAAGCCAGAAGCAGCAGAACACCGACTACATCTGACGCCAGCCACCTGTGCCGTCTCTCAATAGTCAAATTAATAAGCTCTCTCTCCCTGCAGACCTCAGCTGCACCTCGCAGACCCAGCGGAGCAGAACCGGGCCGAGCTGATCCACGACACCAGGCCAACCGGGAGTGATTGACTCCCCGGTCTTCAAAGTCAAACACCTCCGTGGTCCAGCTGACTGGGTTCCAGATTAGTTGCCAGTCAGCGAGAGGAAGGAGAGATGGAGTGGATATGATCTGTTCCCTTATTATCACAACGAATTGCAAATAAAAATGCGAGTGGAAATCTCCGAGTAGAGACACAAAGACAGACCCTGGATAAAAATAGCCTCAGTTTCCAATTAGTCACTGAGATGGGAGGACATGAGAAGACGAGGCCAACAGGGGTCATAGAGACGGAGATGTTCTTCCTGCTGTGTTATGTGGAAAACAGCTTTTATTCTTTGATCATAAAAAAATTTCCTGGGAGAAGAGAAGAGGCAACTATGGTGATTGTGTTTAGATGTCTCAAAGTCACCAGATGTTCTGAATAGCGGTTGCATGTACAGAGCTCATTGATGCTGGACGTATTGGTATGTGTGAGTGTGTGTTCATTCATACCCACCCAAAGGAGTACACCCTGCAGTGTTTGCTCTGTATGCGGTGGGACAGACTGTACTGGGGGTCCAGGCACACAGTCCAGTCACTGGTGGATCCTCCCTGGACAGCTTCTTCCTCACCAGGTGATGATGCACAGAACACCTGGACACACACAAACACACAACATACACTTATAGCAATCATTTCTGATAACAACAAGCAGAACTTATTGCTAAGGTTATTCTCTGTGACACTGGAAGTCCTGCGATGCAAATATAAAGCAGGCATCATACTGGGAAATTAATAAATGAATAGTAGAGAAACTAGTTTTACTCACTTTTACCTTTCGATGGTGCCGACACATCTTGATGTAAACTACATAAAACCATTCATTTTATGCCTCGTTTTTGTCGTTTTGTTTCGTTTCCCTCGTTTTATGTCTTTGTCAATTTTTGTCTAATTTTTGTCGTTTTGTGTCTCATTTATCTCACTTTGTGTCTCATTTTAGTTGTTTTGTCTCATTTTTCTCCTTTTGTTTCTCATTTTTGTTTTGTGCCTTGTTTTTGTCGTTTTGTGTCTTGTTTTTGTCATCAGCGTCATCAAACAGTTTTCCTAAAGAATGTGTAGAGCAAAGCTATGTCCTCTCTTCTATTTTTCATATTTTCATCACATTGTCAGCCTTGATTGAATGTCTCACTCTGCCTCATATTATCAGGATCAGACTAATTCTTTGGACTGTTTTCCATCAGTCAGTTTGTCCTCTTGGTCAGCAGTAACAGCAGCTAAATATCTAGCTTCTACTGCTGAGAAAAAGATCACATTAGCATGGATTAGCAATGCTGCCATTGATGTGGAAGCTGAGCCTTTGATAGTTTATTACCTATTATTGATAAATATGGAGAAGAAATTTGTAAAAGAGAAGCTTTATTTTTCAGAAATTTTGAAGCTCAAATGTCCTCCATTTATGGAATGGCCCTTTTACTGCCTTAGAGAAATGTTAGTTGGGACACATTGTGCATAATGTTTGAAATATGTCAACAGAAAAGTTGTAATTCAAGTCGTAACTACTGGACTTTGTACATAATTTCCATTGGTGGTGCTCAAACACACTGGGTAGTTCTAAATTCTCCAGAAATCCTGTGCTATGTCCGTCCACTGTTCAGCTCAGCAGAGATCAGACTGACATGGTGCTAGAGCCCAATCTGTGACCAGCTGCTGTTTCCTGTCAAAAGTGCAAACAGCCCTTTGGAAACATCCACAAAAGCTCTGCATGTTTTTCAGTGTTCAGTAAGAGGGGCAATGCAACTGACCACATAGCACACTGACACTTAAGCTATAGTATGACCAGAAGTGTGTACATGTCCACTGTTACAGTCTGCATCAGTCTGGATGCACATGCAGAAAGCACGACTTTGCCTTTAGTCTTCAACAGCATTAGTCTAACCAGGAATGAAATGTGGAGCTTTAATTTCTGTAGAGTTAAACACTGACATAATGAACATTTCGTTTTTAAAATGTCCCAACACTCTTTTTTAAAATGTCCCAACACTCTTTTTTAAAATGTCCCAACACATACAGCATAAATCTCTGCCAGAGAGTCTGACCTTAGGCTAGAATATGCTTGGGCTTCGTTGTGCAATGATATGCAAACTCATCGTGATGCACAGCTGGAACTGATGCCGGGTCACAAGAGGATGAAAGAAAGACGGTAAACAAGGACGAGATTGAGGTACTCACTCTGTTTGTGCTTTATATGTTGAAAAATCCACAGAGTTCAATTCGACAACTTTGCGGGGTCATGAATGCAATCTGTGTGCTGAGATAGTTCAATAGAGAGACTGAAGATCTGAAGATTCAGTCCTGGGATTCAGCAGAAGTGATGGATGAGGTTTTATTGATCAGGAGGTCAGGGGTTTAATCTTAACACTTACCCTTGAGATCCCAGCAGGAACATTAGTATCCACTCTACTCTCATGTATTAGTGACAAATAAAGATTTTTTAATTAAATAAACAGGTCTAGTCCTGCCATTAGCAGCAGTAGAGCTCTAATCCTGGCTACCATGTTCTCCACCAGCCTTTCACACTGATGACGGGGAATCTTGTCCCATTCTTCTTGAATTACTGCTTTTAATACTTCTAAATTCTTTGGTTTACACTTTGAAATAGACCTTTTGATAATCCACCACAGATTTTCAATGGGGCTCATGTTCGGGGATTGATCTGGCTACTCTGAGTTCTGGATACTGAGCTCCTGCAGCCAAGTTCTTCTGGCCCTGGATGTGTTCAAGGGGCATTATCTTGTTTGACCTCGACGGAACAGAGCATGTGGGTTTGGAGAATGGCACAATACTTGGCAGAGTTCAATGAGATGACCAACACCAGCGGCACTCATGCATCCTCAAACCATGATACTGCCTCCACCATGCTTGACAGTAGGTACTGTACATGCTGGAGATGATGCTTCTCCTGGCCTTCTGCGTACCTTCGCATTAGCAGCAGGAAGATAAAGCTGGAAACTGGACTCATCTGACCACAGAATCTTCTTCCAGTTCCTGTCTGTCCAGTTCTTGTATGCTTGGGTCCAACGACGCTGGGCTAACCACTGTCTCTCATTGATCAGGGGCTTCTAGACAGCCTTGGAGGACCTTAAGCCATGATCTGAAAGTCGGCCATTAGTGACATCAGTGACAAATAAAGGGTTTTTAATTCAATAAACAGGTCTAATATAATATTACAGGCAAATTCTTCATATTATGTTTGCCAAAGAATTATATCTGAACACACCTAAATAGTTATTGTACCATTTGTCTCATGGAATAACAGGAAGCCTTTCTCATAGAACTATCAATTGATAAAGTAGGGACAAAAATGAACATGATAAATCTCCTCTATTGCAATAATATTTTTAGCAAAACTCTCTTTAATGTACCCTAATCCTGACCCGAACCCAACAAGATGCCTTTCTCATACAACTATTAATTATTAAAATTGCTACAAAAGTGAACAGCATAAATCTCCCGTATTGCAATGATCTCTTTAGCAGAACTTCCTTTAAATACTGTGCAATAATCAAAGGCTTGTGCTGAAATTTTATATTTTAATTCAGTATTTTTAAGCTTTAAAACTCCATCCGGGTTCTATCCTCTGCATGTTTGAGTTTCTCTGTGTTTATACTGCATGAGGCTTGTGCCTGCAGAAACTGTGTTGGTGCTCATGTATATACATGTCAGCTGTTGTACGTCTACAGCTCTACAAGCTTCAGCACAGAAGCTGCTGCTCAAAATGTTTGCTGTCTGGTTTCTTTAAGCTCTGTCTGCTGCAGAGATCCCAGTTTGCAGAGGAAGGAACAACATTGGCTCAGGCGTGGTGATATCAAGCAGAAATCTGTGGCTTCGCCGCTCCAGTTCAAACACCACAGCATGTGTGTAAATATGTGTGTTGTCCACTATCTAGTATCACCGGCTCACAGTCGGGTTGCTGGAAAAGGAGCTCACACAAAATGTTTTACAGCTGTGTCAAGGTGGAAGAAAACAGTGAGGAAAGAAGGAGTGCTTTTTCCGAAAGTATTCTGAAATTTAAATGAAAAGAAATCATGCACGCTGTGTCCCACCTCTTCTCAAATCAAGTCTATTGTTCGCCTAAAAGTGACATTTGAAGCTGTTTCATTATGCATGTTTGCATTCCGAGGCCAAAGCCCGAGTTGCCTCTAGATTTTAACAGCTTCTAAAGAACCTCGTAGGCATAGTTTTTTCTTGCTGTGGCCTTTAAATGTCTCCCTCTAATCAGATCGCTCAGTGACAGGTCAGGCAGGAAGGCACCAGCTGAGTCAAGCACAGTGCGTCACCATTTGACAGGAAATAAAAGTCGCCCCGATGGGTCTCTGTTGCAAAGAGCGCTGGAATTCTATTGGTGCAGTAGTCTATTTAAATGATTTTTTTTAATATGCTCCATTATGTCCATCAGTGTTAATGTGTTCCAGATGAAAGCATTCATGCACAGCGTGTAATGAAATGCAAAATCGCTCTTGATTGTTTTGCCACTTCACATCTGCAGAATTGAACTGCTCACTGTTGAACAATGTCAAACAGAACACTGAGCTGTGAGAATAAAGAAGACCTGAGATGATGCTCTCAGTGAGGATACAGTAACTGGTTATAGTTGAAGCAACAGACAGGTCTCAATTCATCTTTAATTTCATGTTTGCTTCAGAAAATATGATCCAAAATATATAATTATCTTACGCTAAGCCAAGTATGCAGTGATGGTGCCCCCTCAATACTGTAACGACAGATTGGAACTGTTTTGGTGGACACAAAAACTACACTAAAAGATGCAAAACTGACACAAAAAGACACAAAAATGGCACGAAAACATAAAAAAGCACTAAACGATGCAAAAAATGACATGAAATGACACAAGAAGACACAATAATGGCACTAAAAGACACAAAAATGACTACAAGATGCAAAAATGACACAGACACAAAAATTGCACTAAAAGACAACAATTGCACTAAAAGAAGCAAGAATAACACAAAAAGACACAAAATGGCCCAAAAAGACACAAAAATGACACTGAAAGATGCAAAACTGACACAAAAAGACACAGAAATGGCACAACAAAATGCAAAAATGGCACAAAAACATAAAAAAGCACTAAAAGATGCAAAAAATGGCATAAAATGACACAAAAAGACACAAAATGGCACAAAAAGACACAAAAATGACACTGAAAGATGCAAAACTGACATAAAAAGACACAAAATGACACAAAAATAACACTGAGAAATATAAAAATTGCGCTGAAAGACACTAAAATGATGCTAAAAGATGCAAAAATGACACAAAAGGACACAAAATTGCACTAAGACACTAAAATGATGCTAGAAGATGCAAAGCTCACACTAAAAGACACAAAAATTGCACTAAAAGACACAAAAATGACACAAAAATGTCACTAAAAATGCACAAAGGCATAAAATTGCACTAAAAGACACTAAAATGATGCTAAAAGATGCAAAAATGACACAAAAATGGCACTGAAAGACACTAAAATAACTAAAAAGGCACTAAAAGATGGTAAACTGACACAAAAATGGCTCTCCAGGAATTCTCCATCGTCTTGTTGCTCCCTCCCTACTCTCTGACTGCTACTGATCTCTGGTCGGGTCTCAGACCGTCTCTCTGAGCTACACTTCCACCAGACACCATGTCAGTCAGCATTACAGCTGAGGATGCTGCCATCTTCCTGCACCAGCTCCCTCCACCCTCGCCTGTCACCGTCGATGATGGACAGTTCCCTTCCAACACGCTCCGTCTTTCCATCCTTGTCCCTTCCTGTCCTCACACACAGCCCAGCGTTAATTCATTATGAGCAGCGTTTCTGCTTTGTGAAAGATATAGAATGAGCGCTTAGTCATTTTGGAGTGTTCTGGCCGTATTGTGCGAGGAGGAAAAGATAAGATGCTGGTTTATCTCTACAATGAAAGAACACCAGCAGCACGTGCACTCTAAAATAAGTCAGACTAGCCGAATCAGGAGGAACAGAGTGACTGAAGCCCTAAAAATGGACTAAACATCTGGAGACGTCACAGCATTTATTTCTGTCCAGAGCTGTATTAATTTTCTACCAAGATCTTATATTGATGATAGGAGAGTCGGACCCCATCACTTTGGAACAGGGTAAATCTGGACTCATCACACCACATGACCTTCTTCCATTGCTCCAGAGTCCAGTCTTTATTCTACCTAGAAAACTGAAGCCCTTTTTTCTGATTAGCCTCACTGATGAGTGGTTTTCTTAGAACTACAGTTGTTTAGTCCCAATCCTTTGAGTTGGAAATGTTCTTACTTTCACTATTAAACACAGCCGTGAGTTCTTCTGTTGATTTCCTACGATCATCTTCCGACTGCATTTCTTCCTCGAAGATGGTGGTTCACCACTATCCTTCAGGTTTTAATAATGCGTTGGACGGTTCTTCACCTGATTTTGTCACACCCTCAAGCTCAGCTGCCAGCTAGTGGCAGATTCTCCCTCCCCTTCCCTATCTCTCTCCTAGGTGGCATGTGGCATGCAGACAGGGGCTGCCAATCACAATCAGCGGAATTGGCGGGCCAGCAAGTGGGAGTGATCACCAATCACCATCACTCCTCCATATAAGTCAGATGTTGCCACTACTCTTCGCCGGATCATGAACTATCCCAGTTAGTATTGGCCCTGGTTCAGTCTAGCTCCTTGCTTGTGCTCACCTGTACTCTGTTGTGTTCCAGTTTGGGTTCCTACTTGCTCGCCCTTCCTGCTTGGATCTCCCCTGAACCGCTGTGGATCTCCCCTGAACCGCTGTGGATCTCCCCTGAACCGCTGTGGATCTCCGCCACCACCACGGCTCCAGGCAAGATGCCACCGCTGCAGCACCTGTCCGAAAACCGGATTTCCACCAGCCACACGCCACCTCTCCTGCCCAGTCCTCCCATCACCTGTTCCTACCTCGGACAGTTAAGTTCCCTGCCAGTCAGACTAGTTATTTCCCATGTTTTCCAACATCCTGGTAGCTTTAGACCTGCACCGAACTATTCAGCAGTTGTGTTACCCTGTACATGTTCTGTGATTCGTTCTCCTGCCTTGGTAGTACCAAGTTTGGTTTAATTCAGCTAAAACAATAGTTCCTGTGTATAGAGTTTTGTTCTTACTACCCTCCGGTCCTTTAGGGGGTCCTGTTCAGCTTTAGCGCCAAGCATCCTACCGTCTTGCCTAGTTACCCCGCATACGTCACATCCTGTTGTGTTGTTGTGTATTTTTGTAAAAAATAATTGTGAACTTTTATATGCCAATCTGCCATGTCTCTGTTGTTCTGCACCGGAGTCTCTGCCTTCGGCATCATAACAGATTTTAGTAGTTTCATCCGGTAATTTGATCCGTCTGAGACAGACTAACATCCTTTCCATGACCACAGGATACGTCTTCCAACACGGTTTCAGAAATGAGAAGCTCCTCACTGCATCAGCTACAGTTAAATAAGTTGTTGCATTTGAAACATATTCATCACTGCAGTAATTATCCAATGGAAGACTCTTAGTTAAATCTAGATAGTGACTTTTTTTTTTGGACAGTCAGCGTATATTTGACAGTTGATTGTGTACATGCAGGTTTTATGTACCAGTGAGCGCTCACACTGCAGTTCTGGCCTGATGGTTGTACAAGGAAGCATGATTAGTAGATGGACAGTTCAAAATAAAACCATGTCTTTTGCGTTGCGTTCACAGTCGGGACAAAGGAAGCAGGATTTCAGGCTTTCGCAGATATTTTTCACATTATGAAGCAGAGCGTCTTAATCAAACAGTTGTAATTAATGCTGATATGGACCAAGAAACAAACGACAACATCTCATTGATTGAGTCTGAATGGAGAGGCAGTGAGTTCCATCTGTATGGTAATCAATAGAATAATGAATTCACGAAGGAGCTGCCGAGCAAGACGAGCGCTGAGCTGAATGTGAAAGAGTTGTAGCTTCAGTCATCTGCTGACGGATGCAGTCTGATACACACAACAAAAGCCAGACCTCCAGGCAAATAATAGCAGCTGTTTTTTTAATGCTACGTTTAAGCATCTGGTAACAATATTTGGTAAATCTTGGTTCGAGTGGTTAAAAATCTGATTCAGGATTATGTGCTTCCTCGTGGAACATAGCCTGAAGCAAAGCATGAAGCACAGCCAACATCTCAAATAAAGAACAGAGAAAAACTAAAAATACATCACACTTACAACTGAACGAGGTCAAACCTGAGCGACCGGGAACTTGGAGATCAACAGTCGAGGTGTTGTGAGTTTCTGAAATAACAACTCTGTCTAAAAATAATAGTTTTAAAATCCTGTGAAGACGAGTTCTCTTCACACCCGGCAGAAAAACGAGAAAACCATGCCAAGAAACGACAACCTGTATTCAGTTTCACACTTTGGTAAAGCTGTTGCGTCTTCGTATCTGCTCTGTGAATCTTCCACATCAGATTATAGTGCTGTCGTTTGTTGTGCTGTGTTTGGGCAGTCGGCATTTTCTGTTTGAAACTCATCAGCTGTCATACAGTTGCAGGTACACACTACCAGACTAATTCTTTTTGAAAACTGTTTGATGATGCTGACAGCAAAAACAAGAAAAAATTAGAAAAACAACATACAAAATGAGAAAAATGACAAGACACAAAACAACAAAAACGAGACACAAAGCGCCAAAAACAAGATACAAAAGGATAAAAATGAGACACAATGAGAAAAATGAGACACAATACGACAAAAAGAGGCCAGTTCTCCCTCGAAAAAGAGATTTTTAATCTCAAGGGACTTCCTGGTAAAATAAAGGTTAATAAATAAAAAATAAATTTAAAAAAACGAGACACAAAAGACAAAAACGAGAAAGAAAATGTCAAAAACGAGAAACAAAACGTCAAAACGGGACACAAAAAGACTAAAACAAGACATGAAATGACAGAAACAAGACAGAAAATGAGAAAAACGAGACACAAAATGACAAAAAGGAGACATGAAATGACAAAAACATCATCAAGAGGGTTGTGGAACACGTTCCAGGCATAATAATTTTTCTTTAAAATATTTTGATGATTTAAAAAAAAAAAAAAAAAAAAAAGTTAACACAATTATAAGAGACATCCATGAAAAATAATACCAATAAAAAGTGGATTTAAATTTCATTTGAACTGTTTTATTAGAGATTCAGTTTGGTCATCAGGGGATGGAACAAGAGAAAAATGGCATTTTAGGGGGAACTCCAGATTGATTTGGTATTTTAAAAGTATTTTCAAACATTTTTTTCTCCCAGTTTTTTTAGATTTGGTGTCAGGACAAATAAATTTACACAACAACTGCATGTTTTAACATTTTGTACATGGATTATTTGTAATTTGATGGGTGGGATGTAAAATGTCAACCCACATATCCATCAGACTGAGCAGTACGTGAACAGATTGGCTTGGCCACTGTCCCTGGCATAGAATAAGATAAATGTGGTTTTGCACAGCAGGACGTTACTTTAGGTGTGATGTGGAACAATGACTCACCTGTGGGGTTGTGATGTAACTGAGGAACCTTTTGGCTTCGTCCTCCAGAGAGCGACTCTCCCCGGCCCAGGGCTGCAGGTCGATGTGCCACCGAGGAGTCTGCAGGAGAACACGCATACATGTATGATGGGTAACATTCATAGAACATGAGAATGGCCCCAGCTAGAAGCAGGCCACTCAGAAGAAACTCCAGCGTGAGGACAACAATAAAGTGTTCTACCATTAGTGTAGATCCACTGATAGAACTGGGTCACAGTGTGCTCAGTGGAACATTTCCCACACATGTCAGCGACAAATAAGTTCATTTCTGTTGTTATTTTAGTAAAACTGGGACTGTTATTTGTTCCTGTGCATCCTGTACTGCAGGGGTGTGAAACCTGTGGCCAGCGGGCCAAAAGCAGCCCTCCAGAGAGTCCTGTCCGGCCCGATTTGTAAAGTGTAAAAACTAGAGAGAAGACATCAACTGCAGATTATAAATTAGTAAAACTATGAATTTAAAATAATTTCTAGACCATGACAACCTCTTTTGATCATAAAGTAAAATATTAGATTGTTCTTTCATTGTTTTGTGTCTCATTTTTGTAATATTTTGTCTTGTTTTTATAGTTTTTTTCGTTTTTTGTCTGACTTTTGTCACTTGTTCCATGGTTTTGTCATTTTGTTTCTTTTTGTGTAATTTTTTGTCTTTTTTGTTGCTTTGTCTCTTTTTACTTGCTTCATGTCATTTGTCTCATTGTTTGTCGTTTTGTGTTTCATTTTGTAATATTTTCTCTTGTTTTCGTTGTTTTTTTGGTTTTTTTTGGTCTGACTTATCGTTTCTCTCATGTTTTTGTCGTTTTGTGTTTCTTTGAGTCCCGTTTGTGTTTTTTATCTTATTTTTGTGGCTTTGTGTTTTGCTTTATTTGTTGTTTTCTCACTTTTGTCATGTTTTGTCTCGTTTTTGTCATTTGTCTCAAGAAATTTCGGGTTTTTCATAATGTTGTGTAGAAAGATATTTTATTAAATGTGAACTTTTTTTGCACTAAAACAAAGGAAATATTTGGAGTTGTGGTTATTTCTAGGTTGTTATGCTGTGAATTTACTGGTCACTGGAGATGAAACTGGGCTGAATGTGGAACCTGAACTAGAATCAGTTTGACACCCCTGCTGTAGTGGAAGCTACAGACGTGTGGAAAGCTGAGCTGTGAGTTGCGGGTGGAAAAGTCCGACCTTCATCATCAGCTGGCCGGAGCAGCTTCTGTGATCACATTCCTGAAACCTGGCAGAGCTCTGCTTCACAGTCAGCTTCACTTCTACAGGAATGTGCCTGTTTATGATTAGAGGCCCTGAGATGGAGAGCGAAGAACGAGACGGAGGGAGAGAGGAAAAAGTGCCACCATGGCTGAGTGTTCATTAGCAGCCCTGGTATTAATTATCCTCAGCGATTTCACGATAGATAGCGCTGCGTGGGATGTTTCTGGACGCTGCAGTGGATTCTCACATTTTACATGGTTGTGCACAGATTCATTCTTGGCTGGAACGAATGTGATCTTGTTTGGGATTGTTGGGCACATCTGGCAAACAATCTGTCAAGGACATAATCTGTTAAAGGAAATGTTTTCATGCATCTTTTCACATTTACTGCACAAACGGCTGCATAGCTTTTATTTACGATCACATAGTTGAGCTCATAGAGGTGGTTTGTGTGTGGAGCAGGTGCTGTGCATTGGTTGGTGATTTTTTTAAGTCGGTGCATCATATGTATTCATACATTCACATTATATGTGCAATATTTATGTATACTTAAATGTACATTCATGTGTGTTTCAATGAAGTTAACATTAAATGAATGATAAATCCAGTGTAGACATTGTTAATGTGGTAAATGACTATTCTAGCTGGAAACAGCTGATTTTTAATGGAATATCTCCATAGAGGTACAGAGGAACATTTCCAGCAACCATCACTCCTGTGTTCTAATGCTACATTGTGTTAGCTAATGGTGTTGAAAGGCTCATTGATGATTAGAAAACCCTTGTGCAGTTATGTTAGCACATGGATAAAAGTGTGAATTTTCATGGAGAACATGAAATTGTCTGGATGACCCCAAACTTTTGAACAGCTGTGTACATATTTAAACTGTGTATACTGTATCTATCAAGTATCAGACCATATTCATCTTAATCTTTTTCCCTTCATATAATTGCCTAACCAACATTATTAGGCAATTTACACTACTGCATAACTTTGTACACTACCATTCAAAAGTTTGGGGTCACTTAGAAATGTCTTTATTTTTGAAAGAAAAACTTTTTTTTAAAAATGAAGGTAACATTAAATGAATGATAAATCCAGTCTAGACATTGTTAATGTGGTAAATGACTATTCTAGCTGGAAAATATAGCGCTACAGTGGCGCTTCGAATGTTAGACCGTCCTTGAAAACACAAAACTTTGAAGCCATTTTTCTCAAAAACTCAGAAAATGGGTTTTATATATTTGCAATCACTGGCAGTATTTCCTCAAGCATATTCCTTTATTGCTTTGGAGTATCAATTGCTAGGTAGGTTATTTTGTCATATTTTTGCCATTTTTTATAATTTAAAGCTGTTTTATCTAATTTGAAATGTATAAATCTGGACAGTTATATATTTTTCCATTAACATTTCTTTTTTTTGAGCTGATTCACTATAGGCTCAGTTTTTTTTGCTTGTGCAGTTATAGATCTGCAAGTGGGATGTTTGTATGTTGTACTTTTGTTCTGAGCATATATTCATTACACACATGTGGACAACTTTATGTGGACAAAGAGTGACGGCGCTCCGCTAACATGTTTTCTGACAGCACCGTCATGTCTTCCTCCAGTGAGGCTGATCCTGGACCTGCCAGTGCAGAGAACCAGCTGTTCCTTTAATGGCCACAGAGCTCCATCCACGCTGAGCTACTCAGTGTTGGGCTTTCGGCCTTCAATCGATTTTGCAACATGTCAAAACATCTGAATGCTCTCCATGACTCGACTCTCCCCTCCTCTGTCTGCATCGTGTCACTCCTCTGTTTGTTTCCTTTTCTCTCATCCTGCTTCACTTCTCTCCCTCTTTTTTCTCTCTCTAGTGTCTTAATCAGAAATGACTCCGGGCACCAGAAGAGAGGAAGGCTGCTGGATGCTGAGGATGACGGGAGATTTTCTGCTGAGAGAAACTTACGACGGTGCAAAAACTAGCTGCATTGAATTTTAAAATCTCATATCATGAAAATGTGACCTCTTTAATTCAACCAACGCAAATCACAGGCTTCCATAGGCTATGTGGTTAATATTAGCTATGACTTATGTCGGAGTTTCGTTCCTACAGCCCGACATAAGTCGATTTTCGCCTTAAGTCGGAACTCCGGCAAAAATGTAAACGATGCCGTTACGTGCAGTGTTACGTTCGCTGTTTTGCCCTGTTTCGAGTGTTTTATTCTAATTTCACTTCCATGGAAACTGCTTTCCTTTTCTTCCAAGCATCAGAAGAGTCTGACTTACGCTGGGAGCCATAATGAAGGACAGAAAGTTAGTGAATGTAGCACAATCCAAGGTGGTGTACAACCAGAGAATGGAAACAAAGCCGTCTGCTAGCACCACTCCACTCGCCAACTAGTTCAATGTAACCAGTTCCAACATAACGACGAAACGTCGTAGGTCAAGGATGTCGTAAACTGAGGACTCCCTCTAAACCAAAAGTTGGTTATTGTGGGTAGTAACTTTTTAGCATCCAAGACAGTCAGATTTATTCCCCCAAAATCTACAGATCTTTCTGCTTTTTAAATTCACCATCAAGTAGGAATGTGATAATATATCGGTACTGATGATCATTGTGAATTTTCTGAAGTTTTAATATTGTCATCGTGTTAAATAGCAGCATCTGGTTGACGCTCCAACATGTGAAGCAACATACAGCACAGTTACAGCTGCAGAGATGTATTTTGAGTGCGATTCATTTGCCCAAAAAATAGACAAAACATAAAATAAATGAAGTTAAAGATAAATTTGACTGATGGATTTATTTCATTTTGTTGAAATTTGTCAGGAATAATTTTGCCAGAGTATGTAAACCTTTTAGCACAACTGTAAGTTCCTTTTAAACACACATTATTTAATTGGCTCATTAGTAGTAGATGATATTTCCATTTTGACAAAACCCAACAACTTGCTCTCCATAGAAAATAAAATGTAAAGATAAGTACTAATTAAGTAAATGCCATCATAATTAATGTGCTTTACAGATTTTTTAATGATAAAAACAGTGATTACTGGTTTAATAGTAATTATGATGTCTTTCTTCTCGTGTTTACATCTGGCTCAAGCTCCCCTTTAGAGCATTTGTTGTTCAGTTCCTCCATAAAATTCTCATTCAGACCACATAGCAGAAATCCCTCCGGCAAAGCCCACAATCTGACAGGCATTCCCTGACAAAGAGAAGAAAGCCGGGGTACCCGATCCAATCAATGCTGCTGCAAAAACATAATATGGAGAGTTTTACAGAGACATAAAGAAGTGCGTGTCGGTCCAGGAGTCCGTTTAGACGAATAACATCTACCTTCCTGCATCCTGGGGACGCTGGAAGCCCCCAGAGCTGTTTCTCTCAGCTGTCCTTTCCATCTCCTCTGCACCGCTCAGCTGTCAGGCTCCATACATCACCCTGCCTCAGGTTGGGACTTGGCTGCTGATCGGAGGTCAGATATCTGGGACAGCGGACTCTCTGGGAGGCTGCAGTGTGTACTTTAAGCCACGGTTGAATAAAAATGGAGAGCAAAAAGGACAATGGGAGTTTCTGAAGCAAACACATGTGCTTCCCAAATTTTACAGCAGAGGAATGTTTCACCAAAGGGGTGAGGTGTGCATCAGAAGTTTTACTTTATAGTCCTGGAATTATCAGATTAACTCAAGTTTTCCATTCAAGACTGTTTTCCTCACAGGCTGCCATTGATTTATCTCTTCATGTCCATCCCTCTATTATCTACACACCGCTTAATCCTCATTAGGGTCGTTGGGGGGCTGGAGTCTATCCCAGCTGACTGAGGGCTCAAAAGACTCAAAATAAACACAAAAAGACTTAAAACCACAACAAAATGACTCAAAATTAACACAAAAAGACCAAAACCCACCAAAAAAGACTCAAAATTAACACAAAAGACTGAAATACACCACAAAAGGACTAAAAATTAACACAAAAAGACTGAAAACCACCATAAAAAGACTCAATATTAGCACAAAAACACTGAAACCCCCCACAAAAAGACTCAAAATGAACACAAAAAGACTTAAAACCACAACAAAAGGACTCAAAATTAACACAAAAAGACCAAAAACCACCACAAAAAGACTCAACATTAACACAAAAGACTGAAATACACCACAAAAGGACTAAAAATTAACACAAAAGATCGAAAACTACAACAAAAAGACACAAAATGAACACAAAAAGAGAAACCACAAAAAAAAAACGTGAAATCACCACAAAAAATCACAAACACACCAGGAAAACATGCCAAATCCTCATAGTCAAAATCACCGCAGAAATATGCAACATCACCACAAAAGGATGCAAATTAAATACAAGGAGATGCAAATATACAAAAAAAAATCACAAATTCACCACAAAAACATGCCTGATTCCCACAGTCAAAACCACCACAAAATTATCAAAAAAGAGGTCAAATTATTAAAAAAGACCTAATGCAAAATCTTTCTGTAACGACCTACAAAATATAGATAATTAGAAGACACGTGTTTTACAATATGTACGAGTATAACTAGTGAGAACTACGTTGCCCATGATTCTTTTATTGTATGATGTTGTGCTTACTCAGCCAATGTATTTTCAAGGTGTTTGAGTGATATATTGTAAGCCAATAGGATTTTCAGTACAGCTTCACTCTTAGCCAATCAGAACTCACTTTGTTGGGGAGTGCGGGGTAACAACAGGAAGGACACCGGTGTGCCGTGAGAGCAACATTGGAGAAAGAGAGAGGTGAAGAGTGCGCAGCAGACGACGAGCAGGGAAAATCCAGTTTAATGTCGAGGTGATTAAAGTTGTAGACCTGCATACTTTAAGTATTGGCACAACTATTATTTAGCAGTTTCTGTCTTGTGAAACTTGCAGTTTAGCGTCTCACTCTACCGTAGTTCAAAGTGAAGTGCAACTAGGCTAGCCGCGGTTATTGTTTTTTTTTTAAGCTTGAAAAAGTCTAGGCGTGGACTCAAAAGTGGACATTTAAGCACGTATTGCTATCAGAGACAGTTAGTTATAAACACCAGCCGTCACTTTCACTGAGGAGGATCGGGAGAGCTGGAGGACTTCGCTGGAGGACCGTGATGCTAATTAGCCTGTTGCTAATGCTGTGACGAGGGACCCCGCCGCTGAAGTTGGACACAGTGACGACACCTGTTACATCTCTGCTGCTGCTGCTTCATCTTCACTGCCAACTCTTCAGAACTGCTTTGCATCTTGGATTCGTGAGTAAGAGGAGTTTTTTTTTCTTTTTTTGCTTGTACAGTAACATCTAATTAAACAAGGGGATTTAGCCAATTCACCATCAACTGCTAAGCCCTCAGGATCCTGTTCGTTAGGGCTAAAATAGTAACCTAGCCTAATAATATACTTCCAGCACCAGGAAGGGGTTACATTTCCAGAAATAATCACGGGTCAAAATCATCACAAAGATGTGCAAAGTCACATACAAAAGGTTCAATAGCCATAAGTAGCCATAAAAAATATGTGAAATCACCACAAAAAATCAGAAACACACCATAAAACATGCCAAAGAATCAGAACCACAACAAGGAGTCAAAATCACCATAAAAAGATGCAAATTAAATACAAGGAGATGCAAATATGCCAAGAAAAATCACAAATTCACCACAAAAACATGCCTGATTCCCAGAAAGACTAAAAAACACCACAAAAAGACACAAAATCAACACGAAAAGACACAAAATTAATGTAAAAACAGGCAACATTATCATGAAAAAGACCAACACGGAGAAAACCCACACATGCACAGGAAGAACATGTAAACTCCATGCAGAAAGATCCCTGGAAGGTCAGGAACATGAATCAGGGATCTTCTAGCTGCAAGGCGACAGCACTAACCACCAAGCCACTGTGCGGACCTTATCGCTTTGTGTGAGAAACCTCAATCTAATCTGCACCATTTAGAAAAGCAACATTCGTGGAATAATCTTGCACTCAATAGACATTGTATGTGGACGCACATCTCCTACTGTAGCTGCCTACCAGCTCTTACCAACTGGTGAATCATCAGTGATGAGATTAGCATTAAGCCTCGTGTTCAGTCAAGCAACAACAAGTCGTCAGCACCTCGGGGATGACACTGGTAAGCAGTGTTAATGACAAAACACACAGAACATCAGTCAGGAGTTTGGAGCCTCAGCTGTGCAGACCTGAGTCCCATGACATTAGATATAATTACATCCTCAGCATGGGCCTTTAAGGTGGTTTCCATTCCACAAATGGCAAGGGAAATTATTAATTCATTAAGTTATAAAACATTACAAGATTATTGAACATTTCCACTTGAAACAGCGGAACATGAATGCCGACAAAAACTCAAGTGGAAGCTGAGATACAATTACTGCAAGAGGCTTAAGTTTGACTGAAGGTGCTGAAAACTGTAAAAAATTCAGTTTCACCTTCAAGAACCAGAAGGAGTGGAGACGTTTGTTTGAGTTTAAGCAAGGAGTAGGGGCAGTTGAAGAGAAATTTATTGGTACAATGACCTTGCAAAGCAGTTTTCCAAAGAAAATACGTGTTGGCGGCCGAAAGTTTGCACCTGAAACATTTAAAATACTCCAAGATACATCCAAGAACAAAAATACCAATCACAGGTTTGTTTGTTTTTAGGTGAAAATGTGAGAGTATGTGTCAAACATTGCATGTGTTGGCAGCTCTGGTGCCGGGTGACTCTTCACATCTGTGTCTTAATACATTTAGTGAATCCTGACCTCGACAAATTGAATCCAGGTCGGAGGAGGAGGAGTGAATCCTTCCAGTGGAGCTCTGCTGATTCACATCTCCTCCAAACTCTTCCTGCCACTGCTGTGCTACAGACGCAGAACTAAATTTACTCCAAAGGTAAAAGTTGAACTGGACTGTGTTTTATTATTTTTTATTTTCTTCCTGACACATTGTTGCTCTCATGTACTTCCTTCGATATCTTTGATACAGTTCTGCAAAAGTTTAGGTGCTCCCGGGCAAATTCCACATTTTGTTGATTTTTGAACTAAAAACCAACCTAAAATGGGCTTTTTTCAAAAAATAAAGCTATGGTTTGTTCAGCATTTCAGGAGCATATTTTTACTCCACCAAGGAGCCCTGCAGAGTTATGTGACGATCGGCGTTGGTATGTCTGTCTGTCTGTCTGTCTGTCTGTTAGCAACATTACTGAAAAACGGACTGATTTGGATGAAATTTTCAGAGAAGGTCAGAAATGACACAAGGACCAAGTGATTAGATTTTGGCAGTGATGCGGCTTATAGTCTGTTAGTATAGTCTCTACAGTTACCGTCGAGGGACTCTGGGGTTTTTTTTTTCTATCTGCATGTGTTTAGAATCTACTTTACCAATGTTGTTTCTATGATCCAACATTCTATACCTATATTGGATTCTTACTTTTTATTTTATCAACTTAAAAATAAAAAGTTTCTGCAAGTTTTGGCACCCTCCCACTCAAAACCTCTCCACCTAATTAGGCCTTAATTGACGTGAGGATTTTTGTGGCAGGTTAAGAACAGTCATTAGCCAGCTAATGACAGGAGTCAGCTATATGATAATGATAAATAATACGCTTTGCAAACCTTTAGGATATACACAGTAACCACGGGCTCTGCTGTGCAGCCGACTGTGGATCTGATGGAGCTAATTGATGCCTACAAAACAGGGGAGAGCATTAAAACGACATCAAAGTGCTCGCAGCTTGCAATTTTCACTGTCTAAAATGTCATTAAGGAATGGCAGTAAAGGGAAACTGTGAATGTCATGACCAAGAAAACACTCAGATAAAACTGCTGGGCAGAAAGGAAAAGCTCAGACGGTCTTGCTGACAGAAAAGCATTGATATGCAAATGAGGTGTACATGAAGGAGTCATCAGAATTAAAGTTTACTTGCAACATCACAAACATCTGAAGTCTGTGAAGCAACAAGTTGAGCTGTTGGGCCATTATTACTCCACCAAGGACCGCAGTGGAGTAATAAAAACATACAATTGGCGTACGTTTGTCTGTCTGTTCGCAACATTACTCAAAAATGGAATGACGGATTTGGAAAAAAAATTCAGTGAAGGTCAGAAATGACACAAGGACCAAGTGATTAGATTTTGGCAGTGATGCGGCTTATAGTCTGGATCCACGGATTTGTTAAAGATTTCTGTGTCGTGAGATAGCGGCATGGTGTCACTGTAACTATGACAACAAGTGAACACTACGTCAGCTGCCTGCTGATGATCACATGATTGTGATCCTACTACAAATCCACCACTGTGGACTTATCAGGACTTATCCCTTAGAAATGACAGAAGGAACAATTGATTAAATTGTGGGGGTGTTTCTGAGTCCCATCAATTCCCACCACCTGCTACATATTTAGATCACGCTATTCGGTATCCGTACACATGTATAACACACGCCTGTGCTTGGCGTAGGTCATTTTGTTTGTGGGTACATCTATATTAAATGGTCACCTTCTATGTTGCCGTGATTTCTGATCATCAATAACTAATAAACAAATGCTGCTTTTCTACAAAAATATGCTGCATTTCTGACAATGTCATAACGGGGAATGGACAGCCTTGGTGGAGTGCTGCACTCTGAGTGCTTTTCTTGTTAGCAAAGGCATGTTTGGAGGGATAAAAAGAACACCTTGCACAGGTAGAAAAGAATGGATTAGAATAGCAGCATTAACTTTTAAAGAAGGTTTCATTTCGTTCAGTGTACAGAATCTATCTTTCTGAATGACTTACATGTTGGGATGGAGCTGGGTATGAGCAGCGGACCCAACATGAATGAAAAAAATATGAATTCCACATGGGTATTTGGATTTACACTAATATATGGATAAGAAATTTCAGTACCTACGCATGGACTAACAGTGTGGTTAGAGCGTCTGAGACGACACGACACAATCAGAGTCAACAAACTGTCACCACAGTGTCAGATGTCATGGAGGACCGAGCCACAGGTGAGCTGTGTCTGCCCATTTGGAAACCATAAGGTGATGGACCGAGTGCTGCCAAGTCCGACCCGTCTGTTGGTAAAGCGCCAAGGTGGCTGAGTGTCGGCCCTGCTGCTCACATTTTTTTTTTTTTTTTTAACGATTGCTCTCACCAGACTCTTCAGAAAAATCCCACCAAGCTGTGCAGTTAAGAGGTCGGTCAAAGCTTTTAGTTCAACAGCGTGTGAAATGTTTTTTTTTTAACATGGAGATCTGTCTTGAAGCTCGAGAATGTTCTTTGACAAGCTGTATTTTCCTGACAGCTTGGCTGAAAACTCAACGGCTCCCGATGCCAAATGAAGGTCAAGACGTACAGTGGACCAATGGGCAGATGGAGAAGTTGTGATTCTAATGAAACAGCTGGTGGCTGATTCGCATTAACCTCCCTCTGTTTTCTGGTAGGTGGGGAACCCAGGTGTAAGACCATATCAGAGATTTGTGCTCTACAGGCTGGTACTAATGTGATTCAGGGGGAAAAAAACATGCTGAAAGATGTATTTTTATTGTGAAGCTTAAATTTCCTTTGGTGGAATGCAAAACATACCACATGGTAAAGCTTTGTCGCTTGTAAAGCAAATTCTTTCTATGATGTTGAAGACATCAGCAGGACTTTTTCATTAATATATGATTTGAATTCAATGTTTTTCAATTCACAAAGCACAGGAGAGCAACAAGGTCTACAGATGAAACTGCAGGGAGAGTTATATTTTTGTTGATTTATATTTGTTCCATCATAAAGAGCAATGAAATGTGACAATGCTGTACACTACCATTCAAAAATTTGGAGTCACTTAGAAATGTCCTTATTTTTAAGATAACATTAAATGAATAATAAATCCAGTCTAGACATTGTTAATGTGGTAAATGACTATTCTAGCTGGAAACAGCTGATTTTTAATGGAATATCTCCATAGGGGTACAGAGGAACATTTCCAGCAACCATCACTCCTGTGTTCTAATGCTACATTGTGTTAGCTAATGGTGCTGAAAGGCTAATTGATGATTAGAAAACCCTTGTGCAATTATGTTAGCACATGAATAATAACAATATTAAGCAATTTGCTCTGAATCTTGGGAGTTATTTTTGATGTTGATCTCTCTTTTAATGCTCAACTGAAGAGTGTTTAGTCAAGTTAAGCTTCTTTCAACCAAAAACAATGACCGAATTTTGATCATTCCTGTCTGCCACTGATTTGCATAGAATTATACATCTTCCCTCAGTTACTCCAACACACTTTGTACCAGCATCACTCAGAGCTCCACTCATCGACTCATACAGCTTCAGAACGCTGGTGCCTGGATGTCAATTGTCACTAAGATACATGATCATATTACTGCGCTACTTGCCAATTTACAGCAGCTACCTGTGAATTTCTGCATTGATTTCTCTCTTAACCACTTTTAAAGCAATAATGGGCCTAGTTTCAGATTACAATAAGGATCTTGTATGCCTTTATGTCCCAGGATGCTCTTGTCAGGTCGGTAAAGGGGGCTTGGCTGGTAATTCCTATGCTAATTCCAAGATACTGGCTCGTGAACGCTGTACCCAAACTGACTTATTGTGCCGTTTGAATTAAGACGGGTAACAACTCTTTTAAATCTCCTTTCAAAAACATTCTCTTTTTGAAAACCCTTAATGAATATGTGATATTTTACTGTGTTATAATCCCTTTTGTATTATGACATGATTGTTTTGATGGTCTTTGTTTTGTGACCTCTGTTTTATATTCCTATTTCCTTTATTTTTATTGATGTCATTCGTCTTTACAATTGTTTTTCTTTCTGTTTGCACTTTGTTAAGAAAAGTGCTGTATAAATAAAAGCTTTTATTATTGTATCATTCCACAGTTGCTGCAGTGGCAAATGAAATAACCGGACTGTGTTCGTCATTCTAATGACACGATTACTGATGTTGAGACATCAGATGTTGGTCTCATACCAGAAACCATCTCGCTTTCATTTTTCTTCACTTCCCTTTGTTTTCCCATTACGGCTATTTGAGAGGTTCATTAAGTCCTAAGTGTCGGACACCAGTTGTTATTTGATTATTGTTGCCATGGTAGCCAATCGCAGCTTTGGCAGGTGGTGGTGGTGATGTTTGCTGTGTGACAACAGAAGGCAGACGATTGGGTTTTGGTGTAAAAGCAGTCTAAGTATCGTACACGGACAGGATATTGGGCATAAAGGGTCAGTGTAAAGTTTAATGGGTTTATACATGAGAGATGGGGCAAAACAAGGATTTGTATTCAAAGTTAAGATTAATTTCTATTGGTAAATGTTGTGCATTGTGTCCTTTTGTATTTGCTGACTCAGTCTTGATGGCTATCACTCATCCCTCATGCTTGCTGGGAATCGTAAGTGACTTCACTGTCGTCAGTATTTCTTGTGAAAGAAACCTGTCACCATTTACCAGAGGTTTGAAACTAGCCCCTCAAGAAATTCTTGACAAACATTTTCTTATCATCTATGCAACATTAGATGCAGATATTATAAGTTTTGACAAACTGTATGGCAAAATATTTTACAATGTGGTTTGTTGTGACATATTTTTATACTTGGCGAAGGTTGTCTGACACCTCAATGATGCAATCCTAGTGTTTGGTTGATGAAATTTGAAGGGTTTGGAAGCAGAGAGGTCCAACCCACTTTCTGTAGTTTTTGAAAAAAATGGGTTCAAAGTTTTGTGTTTTCAAGAATGGTCTAACATTGGATTGGGATTGTTTTTACATCTTATGAACATTCATTGCAATCAAGTCATAGTAGAAATTTAGAGAAAAATTGTCTGGAGCGGCTGACAAGCTATAGACATCTGAAATTGGATGGCCAACTATATTGTGCTTTTTGTAAGAAGCCAAAAAGATTGGAAACAACTGATTTAAACATTGTGATGCAGGATACAAGTTTGTTTTATTTTTAATTGTGCAAAATCTTCATCTTACATGAAGTGTTTGGAAGCAGAGTGGTCTAACCTGCTTTCTGTAGTTTGTTAGAAAAATGGGTTTTGTGTTTTAAAGAATGGTCTAACCCTCGAAGCGCCACTGTAACACTATATTTGGGTTGTGGGTTTGACCACTTTGTCACTAAAATCTAGACCAGAAAATATTAAAGAAATTATATAAAACTCAGTTTGGATTTTTTGTGGGTTAGACCACTCTGATTCTAACCTCCTTAATTGTTTCCTAAGAAGGGGATCAGCTAGTTTAAACAGCTGCGTACGCTACCATTAAAAAGTTTGGGGTCACCCAGAAAATTGCATGTTTTCTATGAAAATTCACACTTTTATTCATGATTCTAAATAATCTGGCAGAGATGAGGCATTTTGATTGAAAATAGAAGCGGGGCAAGGACGGAGTCTTGTAAAACACCACAAGGTTTGTAGATTTTCTAAACGATTTCAATGCCGAAGGCAGCGTTCAAATATGAAAACACTAGGACGGTGCAGTTTAAGAACAGATTTAGCTGCAACATGGTCAAATTGTTTCCCATAAGGAAGAAGTTTTCCCAATGTTTTTCCCTCATTTTAGTCAGTTGATATGTACAATACCATTCAAAAGTAAATTAGGTCACACAGACAATTTCATGTTTTCCATGAAAACTCACACTTTTATTCACGTGCTAACATAACTGCACAAGGGTTTTCTAATCATCAATTATCCTTTCAACACCATTAGCTAACACAATGTAGCATTAGAACACAGGAGTGATGGTTGCTGGAAATGTTCCTCTGTATCTCTATGGAGATATTCCATTAAAAATCAGCCGTTTCCAGCTAAAATAGTCACTTACCACATTAACGTCTAGACTGGATTTCTGATTCATTTAATGTTACTTTAATTGAGAAAAAAATGCTTTTCTTTCAAAAATAAGGCCATTTCTATGTATTATAGCACTTTGAGATTTTATATGTAAAGTGCATTATAAATTATAGATATTATTATTATTATTTCTAAGTGACTCCAAACTTTTGAACACTGGTGTACTTGGTTATCCAGTCTCTCTCTTACAGTAAATTCATCCCAGATGTGGAACTTGTCAGACGTCTTCTCTAAATGAGAAACAGTACAGAAAGGAGAACAATCTCATCTTCCATCCACACCATCTGTGCCTCAGCCACCAGCACCCTTCTTCCTTTCTTCCTTCCTTTCACAAACACTTTACTTCCACCCCTCCTCCTCTACAGGCTCGCTGTGCCTCTGAGACTTAAACGGAACTCTTCTGAGATTACTGCTTTTATTGAAAAAGATCAGCGTAATCCTCCGCTTTAATTCTGTTATACCCTCTCTGTCTCTGGCACTACTCTGGCAGTGAGCTGGGATTGGCCGACGGGCCAGTAGACATGACACTGCAGGAAGTAAGGACAGCTGCATCTAGTCTCCCCATCTCCCAGATTAGTGGGAGTGATAGGGCTTAGCAAGGCTGATTCTCTGTGATTATCCTCGATATACCATACTGGAAGCCCATTAATCTTTTAAATATATTATTTTGCCCTTAATATAATATTCTTAAATGTTTGACTTGGCTTGGTTTGCTGAGGACTATTACATACATTATTAGGTCTGATCTGACCCTAGAATCAAGCCTAATATTGGTCTGCTGTGTAAATCTTGATTGACATTCTTAAAGAATGAGGCCAGTCAAATATTATATTCTTGTAGTGGTTAACATAATAATCCTATGAAAACCCACAGAGACCAAAACCAGAGACAAACTGATTCTTCAGTTAAATCACTTAAAACCTCTTTGAGGCTCTTTATATGATATTTCTAATTCTTGTCTTTAAATGCTGACATTAGGCTCATTGATGATTAGAAAACCCTTGTGCAATTATGTTAGCACATGAATAAAAGTGTGCGTTTTCATAGAAAACATGAAATTGCCTGGGTGACCCCAAACTTTTGAACGGTAGTGTTTGAGTGAAAAAAAAACTAGACAAAAACTGGCTCTATTTTTTGTACAATTGTAATTTCTTAGGTAAATTTACATAATGAATCGCACTGCACAGCCTAATTTTTAACCTTGTTAGGTAAATCTTTAATTTTACACAGGAAAGCAATTTGTTTAAAATGTGCTTTATAAATAAAAGTGACTCGACGCGATCCGAGAAACTTCGTATTGGAGTAAAATCCATCCATTGTCTATACAGGGTATCCTCGGTTTATGATGTCCTCGACCTACAGTGTTTCGTCATAGCTTTACGTCGGAACTGGTTACGTGGAACTAGTTGGCGAGTGGAGTGGACGAATACGTCGTCACTATAAGACTGCTTTGTTTATATTCGCTGGTTGTACACCACTTTGGATTGTGCTACATCCACTAACTTTTTGCCTTTCAATATGGCTCCCAAGCGTTGATCAAGTAGATCAAGTTGTAAAAACAGTGCAACATATTCTGTTATCTTCATACATGCATGAAAATCATTAGTATTCGTGGCTGTTTCGAAAAACTGATCGATATTGTGATGCACGTAACTGGTTACATTTTCGCTGGAGTTCTGACTTAATGGCGACAATCGACGGGCTGTAGGAACGGAACTCTGACATAAGTCGAGGACCCTCTGTACACACCATAAGCCTCATTAGGGTCGTGGGGGGGCTGGAGTCTATCCCAGCCGACTTAGGGTGAAGGCAGGAGACACCCTGGACAGGTCACCAGTCTATCACAGGGCTACGTATAGAGACAAACAATCAGACACATTCACACCTACAGACAAGTTAGAGTTACCAGTTAACCTCAGCATGTTTTTGGACTGTGGGAGGAAGACGGAGAACCCAGAGAAAACCCACAGATGCACAGGGAGAACATGCAAACTCCATGCAGAAAGATCCCTGGAAGGCCGGGACGTGAACCGGGGATCTTCTAGCTGCAAGGCGACAGTGCTAACCACGAAGCCATTGTGCAGCCTTGGAGTAAAATGGACTTCTGAATTTTCTGAATTGAGGCTTTGCATTCATGCTCCACACTCTCTTACATAACCCTTTCTCATTCTTCATTCTGCAGACTAATTGACACTAGCAGTTTCCTCCCACGTGCTGTAAATCAGAACTGATCGAAGACCCGCACAGTCTTGCCCTGTAATTTGTGTCATCACCTACATGGCAGTAGCGTTTTGTGTCTGTCGAGTTTAAATCAAACCTGACCTGTGAGCAGCACTTCAGCATTTTCCAGGTTTTTTTTGTTTTGTTTTTTTTCACAGAAAACTCTCAGAAACTACCACATGATTCTATAGGGGATGTGTTTTTGTAGCTTTCAATTTTAGATGAAGTGGCATGAAAGAGACTAAATGACAGAAATTAAGACACTTAATTAGCGATATGAAACATCTCTTCATCAGATTGGTGATTGGAGGACGCTGGCATAAAAGGATGGGATGGATTTCTTTCACTGGCAAGCAGCAAGGACAAAAGCCTTTCAAGAATGCTGTTGTGATTGTGCATCATTTGCTGAAGCGTTGAACGGTGAGCATAAACAAAGACAACCGATTGCACACTCCACAGCCAGAGCTGCGTGTGATGGCAAGATCTTCCAAAACAAGATTATGCAGGTCGGAGTTACACTGTAGCTTACAGACCCACATGATGTATGTGTTGCTTTTGCCATTCAAACACGGTCTTTTACAAAGCCTCGGGGAAATCGTGGTTCTTCATGGAGCAGTAAATAAACCAAATACTGCTCACCGCTGTGTGTGACTTGGTTTGAGAGATTATTATCAGTCATTTGTGGTTTCCGAAGCTGCACTCTTTGCACTTACAGCATAGATGCACTCAGATACACAAACACATTTGAAGTCAGTGTGTTTTGTGGAGTCCTTTGACTTGCCTCTGCACATACCATCAACTTAAATCTCTGTGGAACTTCTGGTTGCCGTGGAAACAGTCCCCTTTCCAGTCAGATCATGGCAACTTCACTCATGCATGTATTCATAAATGCACAGACTGATAGGTGCTGAAATGGTTCACACTGGCTGAAGAATGATTGACGCAGTTGAAAGACACACCATCCTCTGATCTGGTCGTATTGCGTTTGAATCGAGCCCTCTTGGCCGGCGCCGCCAGAGACAGACGGCGTCTTATTGTTTGCAGCTACAATCTGTGCATGCGTCTGTGAGGCCATCCATGTAAGCGTGTGGCTGTCTTCCTGGACGACATCCCAGAGAGCTGTGTTTGATGACTAATAGGGAAGAGCAGAGGGAGCACGCTGAGCACCATATGATGCTTACTTCCTGAGCTGGAGCTTGAAAACCAGGCGGAGTGACAGCGAGAGAGAAAGAGGGAGGCGGTGATTTCAACTCTTGGCTCATTGTTTTCCTGTTTTTTTAGACTTTGCTTGTTTGTGTCCTACACATAAATGATTACTGGATATGTAAACAGAAATGGAAAGAGATGGCAAGCAGAGTATGAGTGACAGTGCTTTTTTCTTTACAGTGTCCTGAGCAGTCTTTTCTTTTGTGCCTTCCTCGCCATATGCGTTCCATACTCATTATCACTCAAAAAAAACCCAAAAAAAACCCCAACAGAGCAAGGGAGGCAGAAACGTCCTTTCCAAGAGGGAAATAGTTTCAAACCAGGCTTAAACCAATGACACGCTCTTTAAAAATGATTGTTCTTGAGGTCCACTGGCCTTCTCTGCTGCTTTTGGGGCAGCAGAGAAGGCCCATTTTGTGCCTTTTTTTTTTTTTTTTTTAACTACAAAAAGACACAAAGTGACCACAGAAAGACACAAAGAGAAACAAAATGACCACAAAGAGACACAAAATGACCACAAAATTAACAAAGAGACACAAAATGACATAATGACCACAAAATGATACAAAAAGACATCATTCATGGGTTTCTGTGTGCATGTGGATGTGCAGTGAAGGTGAGCAGCAAAAGACGGGGTGCTCCGGGGCGTCCGGTTTCAGAGGTCAATGCACCCATTCATATCAGCTGGGAGGGAGGCCGAGAACTTTGTGGAATGTTCCAGACAAGGCATCCACGTCTGAAGAGAGTATTGTGCGATCGCGACGCTGCACTTGACAGTTTGACACTGACTCTTCCCCCTCTTCTCCAGTGGGCGTCTTTGTGTGATAACAGTCAACAGAGCTGCTGGAACATGAAGTGAGCGGCTCCTGTTTCTCCACCAGCAACATGTGCTTTAGATCATCTGGTTCGACTCGTATAGAAACACATTTAAAAGCTGGGATCACAAACCTCCAGGTGGGAGCTTCACAATATAGCTGCAGTTCAATCCACTCACTGCTGTTTTTCATGTTAAAAAACCCTCTATAAACACTTGCTCATGGAAATTAAATAGTCATGTCTCTGCAGACTTAGCAGAAAAAGGGGTGACTGATAATCTGAAAGGTCTCTTTGTTCTCCTCCCCCCCCAGCTCCATAACTTGGCAGAGATTCCTTGCCGGTTTTCTTTTGGTCGGACACTAATCTCGCATTGAGCAAGTAAAGCTACGTGTCTTTCCAGAGCTGGTTCTTTCTCCAGGGTGGTTTGGCAGCATATGCATAATGTTCGCTTGCACTGTCGCCGCGGTGATAGGATCTAAAAGTGTAGGAAATCAAAGGCCTTGTACGTCTGAGCATGTTTACTTCACCGCTCTGATTTAATCTGCCCGCAGTTATTTCACCTCACTATGTAAGCTGCTTTCAAGGTGCTTGTGATCCTAAAAGCTGATTATTCAGCTCTCGTTGTTACCTAAGAAATAGCACTAAAAAAGATGGGGGCTTCGCACTGTGTGGCAATTGTAGACAAGCCTAAAGTACTTATACTGGCGAGTTTTCATGTTTCATCGCTTGAACAGCAAATCCCACAAATTCCTGTTTCTGAAACGTTGTCTACTGGTCTCCATTTATTTCTTGTTTATGGCATGAATGTGCTTAAAAAGTGTAATTGACATAAGGTCATCTCAAAAGTCATGTCTTTATTTTAGCTTTTTGGGTGACTGGGTGTAAATTGACAAGAAAAAGACTAATTGTATCCATTGATAACGTACTCAAGTGTGCAAAACTTGAAGAGGTCTGGCTGGGATGATGTGCAGTTTATGTTCAGATTTATTTGAAAAGTGTGAGCTGCATTATTTCACAACACTGGTATAAAACAGTAATGTGGTCTTGATGGTGATGGGAATGGACGACACAACTAAACAATGCTCCAATCAGCCACGTTAAAACCACTGTCAGGTCAACTGACTGATTATCTTGTTGCAATTGGATCTACTAGATAGCACATAAACAGTCAGTTCTTGGTGTGTTGGAAGCAAGAAAAGTAGAGAGTGTACGCATCTAGGAAACTTTGAAAAGGAATCATTTTGTTTGTGGGTACATCTATATTAAATGGTGCCATGATTTCTGCCACAATTTTTTCAAGATTTCATCCATCAAAAATGATACGACTGAGCAGCCTTGGTGGAGTACTGCGCTCTGAGTGCTTTTTTTGTTTTCTTTCTGTAATTATTTAATCAAAATTAACACCTTAAAGTGCGAACCATAGCAAACAGCCTTCAGCACAAACTGCTGGTAATTTCCATTAAATTTTCGCTTCTGGAGCCGGGAGGGGAATGCAGGAGTGTGACCCAGGTGACATGTCAGCTTCTCAGCCGTTGATTTCTTGTGACTCCCTGTTTCTCCAGACGCCCCAGCTGGAGGTTAAAGATGCCTGAGAACTGACTCCAGTCACACCTTCGGGATTACAGAAGTCAACCCCTCTCATTCTTTTCCAACAGTCCGTCTCTCTCTCTCTCTGCTGAGCCCGGTCTTTCATTTCTCCAAGCCATGACCAAGGTCACTGGGTTTCTGCATTAGAAATTCCACTGGGGCCCAATACTGGCTGGCAGAGGTTGGTGCAGACATCACAAAGTGGCCTTTTCTTGTCTGCTCTGGATCCCCTCGCGAAATGTTCATTGGCAATCATGCTGTTACTTATTTCAGAAAAAGTAATTAATACTTGCCTCGCAAATAAATGACTTTGCATCCCATCTAATTAAAAGAAATCATTAGAATTAAAAATGCGGGCTGCTCCGGCTTATTGGCGGTTTTCGGTGGAATCAATTAACATTATCAAAAGTATTCATCAATATTAGTGAGACTGAATTAGAGTCAGCTTAGAAGGCCACTGCAGTGTTTATTTCATTCTCTCCACTGGATTTGTTTCATTTTTCATTGTCTGGGCTGTTACTGAACAAACAGAAACATCGAGTTTGTATTTCTGATAATCTGCCAATATGAGCAGGATGATAAATAAAAGTCATAGTGATTTATTTAGGCTGTAGGCTGCAATAAATTCTTGAGACATTGTCTGTGGACACGTTAGTGTTTGTGCAGTCCTCTTTTTTAGAATTCAAAATTATTACTGCCCGTACAAAAAAAAAGTTGCACACTATTATTTCATTGGACGCCTTTACCTCTGAGAATGACACACGTTTGCCATGGCATTGTTTCAATAAGCTTCTGCAATGTCACAGCATTTATTTCTGTCCAGAGTTGCATTAGTTTTCTACCAAGATCTTACATTGATGATGCTCCCATCATCAACATCGACAAAGTCTTCTCCAGAACATCCCAAAGATCCTCAGTGGGGCTGAGGTCTGGACTCTGTGGAGGACAATCCATCTCATGCTCCCTGATCCACTCATTCTCAATGTGAGCCCATGAATCCTGGCATCGTCATCTTGGAACATGTCCATGTCATCAGAGAGGAAAAACTCCACTGATGGACAGACCTGGTCCTTCAGTATATCCAGGTAGTCAGCTGACCTCATTCTTTGGGAACATTACGTTGCTGAACCTGACCAACCCCAGATCATAACCCTAACCCCCACCTAGCCATGATGAGTGCATCACTTCATCTGCCTCTCTTCTTACCCTGATGCCCCCATCACTTTGGAACAGGATAAATCTGGACTCATCAGACCACATGACCTTCTTCCATTGCTCCAGAGTCCAATCTTTGTGCTACCTAACAAACAAGCTTTTTTTTCTGATTAGCCTCACTGATCAGTGGTTTTCTTAGAGCTGCAGCTGTTTAGTCCCAATCCTTTGAGTTCCCTTTGCACTGTGTGTGTGGAAGTGCTCTTATTTTCACTATTAAACCAGTCAGTTTGTCCTCTTGGTCAGCAGTAACAGCAGCTAAATATCTAGCTTCTACTGCTGAGAAAAAGATCACATTAGCATGGATTAGCAACCCTGTTACTGTGATTAGAGTAGGGTTAGCAAACAACACAGAAAACATGGAATAAAAATGCTGCCATTGATGTGGAAGCTGAGCCAATCAAGCCTTTGATAGTTTATTACCTATTATTGATGAATATGGAGCAGAAAAGTGGAAAAGAGGTTTATTATGGAGCCCAAATGTCCTCCAATTCTGGAATGGCCCAGACCTCTGCCACTGTGATTGTGAACTTCTTGTGAAAACACATTTTATCATAGTTACAGATTTGTTGAAACAACTCAGAATCGACATTGTTGGCGCTCTTATTTATCCCGGCTGGTGGCAGAACTTCTTCTCCCCTGAGGGCAGAATCGACACGGGAAGGTCGGCCTTGGAGATGTCGTTCTGCGACTTCTTGTGACTTTCTGAGACGTCAGCAGCTGTTTTCAGAATAGGTTTCAGCTTGACAGATAGACATGCGTGGGCTGTGTGCGTGTGTGTGTGTGTGTGCGTGCGTGTCACCGTGACTTAAGGCCACTAGTCTGTTTATTAGCATGTTAAAGCCAGGAGGCTGAGTCATCAGTGCATGCTGCGTCTATCGTTTTCCTCCCCTCCATCCCTGCTGCTGTTGTTTGGGCCAACACATTTCACTGTCTGTCTATAATTCACCAACTCATCCCTCTCCTCTTTCCCCCAGTGGGGAGCGAAGCCTGCACGAGGTAAATGATTAAAGAAAACGTGTGTGTGTTTATGTGGATGTCTGACAGCTGAGAGATTAGATTTCCTTTAGATTGGTTATTACTAAAACACACCCCGAGGCTGTTTCTGTCTCCCTCACACACTCACACGCATTCAGAGTTTATTAACCGAGACAGGATTTGTCAGCGACAGTCTGTCCTGTCACCTTTTCTACACTACAGCCTCCTGAATGAGTTTTGAAAAGAGATTTGCCTTTTGCCTGAATGAGTTCTCGTTTCGTTTTGTTCAGAACATGCCTCGAAGCTACACAAGTAAAAAAAATCCTTAACTTTTTGTCAAACTGCAGCAGAGGTGACAGATCAGCTGGTGTTGTGTTTGTGAAGCTGACGCCTCGTAGTCGTTGGGTAAAAGTGTCATCAATCACAGAGATAATGTGAAAGTGAAGTAAGTGCTGTGAACCAGACAGCTGTGTGGTTATCTGTGTCTTAATGAGGACTGAAACACAATTAAAACTCCATGAATACAGGCAGTAAGTAACGCCATCAACAGGTGACAAATCCAATCAGTGTCTCTTCCTATTGTACCAGATTATTCTAGTGACTGCCTCGATCAGCTGAAAAAGAAAAAAAAATCACATATACCACCACTGTACCAACAACATTTAACTGGGATTGCATTTCCTGTGTCCTATTTTAAATATAAAATCCTCCACCAGAAATTTTACACCCAAAAAAAGTCTCAATCCCTATAATATTTTGGGATGTTTTACACATTGCACCCAACAGTGTTCAGTGGAGAAATTAGACTGTAAAAGAAACAAAAACAAAAAACATCAGTAATAATATATAATAATTATAGTTTTCCTTTTATACTTTTTTAAAAAACACAAAATAATAATACTACTAATAATATAATATCAATACTGCTGCTACTACGACTACTACTAATTATTATTATAAAAATGAAATAATATTAATACTACTAATAAAAACAACAATTATTATCTGTACAATAATAATAATAAGAATTTCTATTATTATTGTTATTATTATTATTATTATTATTATTACTTTTTATAATAGTAATAATATAATTATTATGAAGATTACAAAATAGATGATAAATTTACGTGTCTAATGCTAATACGACTATTACTAATCAGTATTATTACTATTGTTCGTAATATCTTTATAATAATAACAATAACAACAATAATGATAATCATAATTATAACAATTATTGTTATTATAATTATAGTAATACATGGTAGTAATAGTATTATAATAATATAGAGACCTACACATCAGAGAATTTGATTTTTTTTAATTAAAGATTTCATCTGTCAGAAATGATACGACTGAGCAGCCTTGACGGAGTACTGCACTCTCTGAGTACTTTTCTTGATTAGTTATTGATGATCAGAAATCACACCAGCATAGAATGTGTCCATTTAATATAGATGTACCCACAAGCAAAATTACCATGTGCCGTGAGCACAGATGTGTGTTCTGCATGTGTACGTTATGTATGGATACTGAATCATGTGACCTAAATATGTAGCAGGTGGTGGGAATTGATGGGACTCAGAAACCCCCCCACAATTTAATCAGTTGTTCCTTGAATCATTTCCGACAGATAAGTCCTGATAAGTCCTCAGTGGTGGATTTATAGTAGAATCACTATCATGTGATCATCAGCAGGCAGCTGATGTAGTGTTCACTTGTTGTCATAGTTACAGTGACGCCATCCTGCTATCTCACAATGATACAGAAATCTTTAAGACATCCATGGATCCAGACTAGAAACTGCATCACTGCCAAAATCTAATCACTTGGTCCTTGTGTCATTTCTGACCTTCTATGAAAATTTAATCCAAATCTATTAGTCCGGTTTTGAGTAATGTTGCAGACAGACAGACAGACAGACAGACAGACAGAGTCTGGTACGAACAGTTTGTGTTTCAGCACTGCAGCAACAGAAAGCTGAAATCTTTCTCCATTTGAAACAGCTGTGATGCCAAACCTTATGTGAGGCTCAGAGACCTGGCCTTGAAGAATGTCTGCATCCTGTCAGTTTGACAGAAGCAGAATTGCTTTGACACAATGCAGAAATTCTGAAGTCAAGTTTTGCACGAAGCTTCACTGTAAATGAGGATTTAAAAGGCCCTTTTCTTCCAGCTTCTGCAGGTTTTACAGCTAATTTTTGTCAAGTCCCTCCACTGCCTTTCATTAAGGTCACCAGAGAAGTCAGAGCCATCTTCCTTTTCTTGCAGAATAACAGTCCTGCTTTCCGGCCCATTATTTCATCTGCAGTGCTGGAATATGTGCACAGAGAAGAAAGCAGGGAGCCGCAGCGAGAGAAACCAGGAGAAATATGGGTTAGAAGTGGGAGGTGAGTGTGAGGTTTTAAAGTGAGACAGGCAGCGGGTTGAAGGATGAAAGCGGGAAGAACAGGGATGAGGGAACATGACAGAGCAAAGAGCAGCAGCGATCCTGGAGATGAAGCCTGAAGGCAGGAGAGCGAGGAGACGTGGAGGTAGAGGGAGCTAAATGGTAGCAGCATATGACACGGGAGTTTCATCGGGGCATCTCCAGGGCATCTTAGGAGACAAATTCTGAGTTAAGAATCAGGGAGTGTGAGCATATGGCAGTGTGTAATATTAATGGTGCCCATCTCACAGTGTGGTGGAACAGGCCTGCAGCCATCTGCATGGCATTTAAAACACAGCACTGTTGCTCCTTTTGTCTCCAGTTAGCTTTTAGGTTGTTAAAGCTAAAGCCGAGCATTTATCACCCTGGAACGGAAGATTTTAAGAAAATGCAGCAGAGAGGAGGAAGCTACAGGAAGATTTGTTATATTTGTGTGCACGTATGTGTGTAACTCATTTAGAGCAACTTTTACTAATATGGAGCAACTCTAATGTAGAACAACTTTAACTAAAAATATCAACTTTAATATAGAGCAACTTTAGCTAATATAGAGCAACTTTAGTTAATATAGAGCAACTTTAGCTAATATAGAGCAACTCTGACTAATATAGAGCAACTTTAACCGATATAGACAACTTTAAAATAGAGCAACTTTAATATAGAGCAACTTTGACTAGTATAGAGCAAAGCAGTGGAGAGGAGGAAGCTATAGGCAGATTTGTTCTATTTGTGTGCTAGTATGTGTGTGGATGCTTGAGTGAAATTGGCATTGAAAGGAAACAAAAGGGAGATGGATGTACAGGGAGATCAGATGACAAAACAGAAAAGGAGCGGAGATGAATCAAATGCATGAAGAGACGACACTAGGGAGGGAAGTTGAAGGTTTTGTTAAGCTGCTGCGCTAACACACCCTTCAGAGGTCGCCAGGTCAAGCTCCTGGAGTTTGTTCAGTGTGTTTTAGTCACATTTTCACAGTGTGTTTGAATGGATTCATTGTTGGAGCTGACTGTGATACAACAGGAGAGTTTCATCTGCAGCTCATGCTAAACCTGTTTTAATTGTAGACATGTATCAAACCCCAAACTTTTGAACGGTTATCTGTCTGTCTGTCTGTCTATCTATCTACATATCTACATATCTATCTATCTATCTATCTATATATATATGTATATATATATATATATATATATATATATATATATATATATATATATATATATATATATATATATATATATAAAAAAATAAATAAATGCAGGCAGTTTTTGCAGTGCTAGAAACCCCAAGTGACAAACCCTGGTTTATAACTTCAAAGCGTCTCAGAGGCGCTCATTGAACATGCATTGATTCTGCTGCCTGTTCTTCCTTCATCACCCTCCTGGGATTACTGAGCTTTAAGCCAGTGACTCACAGTGATGGAGTGAAAGCTTCTTATTGAGCCGTTCTGTCTCCCACTACACCGATTTAGGATCAGATAACCTTACAAGAATCCTAATCGCAGCAATTAAGAACTAAGAAATATGTCAAACTTACCTTTCTGTGTGGACGGAGAGCCGGTGAGGGGTCCTCTCTGTCCTCTCTGTCCTCTCTATCCTCTCTGTCCTCTCTGTCCTCGTCCCTCTTCCTGGATACTCTGTCCTTCTTCAGCATGTGAACATAAGAGATTCTCCTTTTAATGCTCTGCTCCTCTGACTCTGCAGAAACTTGCCCCCTTCTGCTCTGTTGGCCTGAGTTCTGCTTAGATTGAGGAGGACGTCCTGGCGGTGTCTGGAAGCCCTGCCAACCTGTCTCCAGGTAAACGTGGATGCACACACACACAGCAGTGAGCAGAATGCTCAAACGCAGCAGCAGTCCCAGGCTGAGGCGCTCTCTGCCCATGTCCATCCCCTGGTTTCTCCTCCGAGTCTCCTTTAGTCCATCGCCTCAAGTGGAAGTTTCACCCTTTGCCTCTTCTATCCCATTCTTCCTCTCCTTCTAGTCAAACAGTTCCTTTCTTCTCTCCTCTCCTCAGCTCCAAAGTCCAGCATCAGACCAACAAGTGTGGAGTTAATCAAACATGTCGAACAGACACGTGAGCATCTCAGCCTTCATGTCAGTGCTGAGGCCCTGCTAACAGACTCGAGTACAATGCGTGCCACCCTCCTAGAAAACTTTTGGAAACTCCCTCCTCACAAGTTCCCCCCTTTTCCCCCAAACATGCACGCCCCTTTCATTTGCTTTCTTTTCCTTTCCATCAGGCTCACACACACCCCTCTGTTGCTCTGCCCCTTCCCTGGGGTTTTCCTCTCCCGCCCAGCTGGGATCTCGGGTTACTGAGTAGCTCCGGCTCTGGGCAGGGCCTGCTAGCGCCGCTACGGGTCCATGCAGGTCTGAGAGAGCATCTGCTGGCTCTGAACTCGACGGATCAGCCTGGATAATAACACCCACAGCCAAAACAGTCTGGAAAATGCACAGCAAGTCAAATTTAAGATGGGATGATGAAGTCTTTTGGGAAAATCTGGAGAGTTATGTTGGGTTTTGTTGTCATGCAAAAGAATCTGATTATGTTTGGCTTTTTGCTGTTAAAAATTCCTCACAAATCACTTTATTTAATCATCACTCTTTAAACATATTCATGTATACTAACGTTCAAAATCTTGCAGTCACTTAGAAATATCCATATTTTTGAAGGAAAAGCATTTTTTTTTTATTAAGATGACATTAAATTAATCAGAAACTTTAACAAATGTAGAGCAACTTTCCTTAATATGGAGCAACTAACTGATATAGAGCAACTTTAATATAGAACAACTTTAGCTAATAATTTCAACTTCAGCTAATATAGAGCAACTTTAACTAATGTGGAGCAACTTTAACTTCTGTCCAATAATTCCTGACACCTCTGGCTTCTCATGTCACTTCATTTGCTTTGTCACTGATTTGTCACTAAACTCTGTTTGCTGTGTACGGACAGATTAATAACCGCTGCCCCTTCTTGCATTTATTATTTCAATTTGTTTGATGATATTTTAGACTAAAAAAACAACACTCATCAGAACTGCCAAAGCAGATGATTAATTTTTGGGATGTCTGCCTGACTTTGCAGAGGATCCTAAATCTAAGAGAATGCAGGGTAATGATGAGGCTGATTTCCTCCTGCTGTTTAGACTCAATGACAAACTTTGTGTTTGGATACCGGCTTATAAATAGTTCTCTACTGCCCCCTTTGGAGTAAAACTGATACTACCCTCGCCTTTTTAAAGTACAGTGGAAGTTTAGGTGACAGTTTGCAACTCTGCATATGGACAAAATGTGCTGTTTTAACCCTTGTGTGGTCTTTGTGTCAAAAATGACCCAGCCACTATGTTTAATAGCAGAGGAAAAACCCTAAATTACTGTTTTTTAACTAAAGTGACCCTAACATTAGAAAAAGTGAAACATTGTCTGCTAAGACAGCACCACCATTTCTCTCCTTGCTGAAGCCATTAGTGCAGTTTCTAGTTTTCAGTAGTCATAGATCAGATTTGACACACTTGCACACTGTACTATATATGCTAATTACAGTTTAATATGTTCTTGATATTTTTGTTTTGCATCTATTATTTAGTTTTATTCTTATTATTGTTGCCATTTTAGTTCAGGTTCCACATTCAGCACAATTTGATCTCAAGTGACCAGTAAAATCACAGCATAACAACCTATAAATAACCACTACTAAATGTTCACATTTAAGGAACTTTTTACAAAACATCATGAACAAACTGGAATTTCTTCAGAAAAATAAATTCAATTTCAGCAACACTATGCCTCAGTTTATCATTTACACATTACAACTTACAGATCACAGGGTGTTTACAAAGGAACACAACATTTAGTCACAGATATCTGGAACTGAATGATATAGTATTTTACTTTATGATCAAACAGCAAAAATCATACAAAAAAGACCAAAAAAACAAAACAAAAAATGAGACACAAAACAACAAAAACGAGACAAAAAAGTTTGAAAGAAAAAAAATGGACAAATGATAAAAATTTGACAAAAAAATGACAAAAGCAAGTAACAAAGCAATAAAAACATGAGACAAATGACAAAAGTCAGACACAAACAGACAAAAAACAACAAAAACAAGACAAAATATTATTAAAATGAGAAACAAAATGACAAAAAATGAGACAAACGACATGAAACAAAACAAAAGAGACAAAAAATTAGACAAAAAAGTTAGAAAGCGACAATGAACAAATGACAAAAATTATCCAAAAAATGACAAAAGCGAGAAACAAAATGACAAAAAATAGACTCACAACACAAGTGAGACAAAAAAAACACAAAACGACAAAATTGATACACAAAACAAAAATGTGGAAAAAAAAATATTTTCACAGTGAAGCTTCTGATGTCCATATTTTCAACATTTTTGGGAAATTTCTGAACATTTTTTGGTGGAAAAAAGTAATTAAAAATGTTTCTTAAGAATATTCATGTGAATGTTTTTATGTGAATGTTCTTAAAGAAAATATTAGAAGTTTATTAATTACAAGTTTTACTGATATATATGGAATCACTTTAGATATTTTAGGATGTTTCTGGAAGATTTTTACTAATTTTTTGAAAATATTTACAAGAATTTTCTTGCCAAATTTGGGGGATTTTTTTAAAATGAAACTTTTAAGAGAAACTTTTGAGGAATTATTGGAATTTTCTTCCTGAAGGTTTTGCAAATTTTCAGAAATTTGGGGGATTTTTTTGCTGAATTTTTGGATTTTTTTCAGACAAGGAAACAGTACTTTTTAGTTCCTGTAATTGAAGACAACAGGATGGTTAAACCCACAGTGATGCAGATATCAACAAGACGACCTCTGCTGCCCCCCAGTGGTCGATCAGGGTCCCTCCATATGGAACGGATTAGAACAGGATGCGAGTCTGATGTGATGCAGGTCAACCAGTAAATCATCTGGTGATGGTAATGGAAGGAATGAGAGCACGAGGAAGGAATCCATGCACTTAAAGTGACTGTAAGAACACAAAAAGAGCATAATGTTAAGTGTAGGAAATAGTCCAGATCTGTGTGTATCTGTAGCTGTACAGTGCAACATGTGACTGCAGACAAACATGCTTTTGTGCACCTACACACACAAGAATCTAGCTTTTATTATGAAGGCAAATTCAGAACATTGTCAGCTAAAAAAATGTATTTCTGTGGTGGATTTTTAAAAATAGAACGCAGGATGTTTTCCTCTCTCTCTGCAGACAGCTTTGCACATGTTGCAATGATTTGTCAGGATTTGGCAAAATAATAAAAACCTGCTGCCACATGGAATGAATCTGAGTCTGGGTGTTTGGTTTTTTCTCTCCTCCTGTTCTGTTTTCTCCTTTTCTATTTTCCACCAGAACAAGGTACAGAGAGCAGAGGTCATGCAAACTTCACCTGCAGGCGTTTCCCTATTTAGCATTTGTACTGAAATCAAAGCAAGAGTCAGAGGTCAGTGGAGGCCCTGCTGTTCCACCTGCAGATCAGCCACACACCTCTGAGGGCATCATACTGCTCAGAATGTAGCTTCTGTGTGATAAGGATGGAGAAAAACGTTGAAAAATCTTTATCCGATCATAACTCAGTCAAATAATTCCACAGAATGTGTCATAAGAGTAATGCTGCATCCCCAAATGAATGAAAACGTGTTAAGAGCACAGAACAAAATGGAAAATGGGCCTCGGGATCAAACAAAAGGGAAAAGTTGATCTACACTACCGTTCAAAAATTTGGGGTCATTCAGACAATTTCATGTTTTCCATGAAAACTCCCACTTTTATTCATGTGCTAACATAACTGCACAAGGGTTTTCTAATCATCAATGAGCCTTTCAATACCATTAGCTAACACAATGTAGCATTAGAACACAGGAGTGATGGTTGCTGGAAATGTTCCTCTGTACCTCTATGGAGATATTCCATTAAAAATCAGCTGTTTCCAGCTAGAATAGTCATTTACCATATTAACAATGTCTAGACTGGATTTATGATTAATTTCATGTTATCTTCATTGAAAAAAACAGTTGTTTTTTTTCCAAAAATAAGGACATTTCTAAGTGACCACAAACGTTTGAACGGTAGTGAAACAGGTTGTTCAAATACGTAGTTATGGGCCATGTAAAGATATGAGCATCTTCAGATGTAGAATTTCAAAATAAAATGTCCGGGTTACCTCCAAGTGGGATTAACTTGTAAACAGACAGCAGCTCCTGTCATCTCTGTGTCTGTGGCATTATGAAGGTTTCACAACACACTGAGGAAAACTAGAGCAAACTGGACTGAAATAGGTTAGTGTGTTCAGTAAAATCAAGGCGTGCGTGCGTGTGCGTGTGTGTGTGTGTGTTTGCGTGTGTGTGTGTGTGCGGCTGGTGAACACACTGGGATGTGGATAAGCGTTGCTGACGTCCTGCTCAGTGGGAATTGGCCAGTTGTGACACGGAGCAGGTGAAGGTTAAAGTGTGTTTGCTTTCAGCTGGGGCCCCAAACACACACACAAACACAAACACACACAAGTTCACACAGTTCGATCAAAAAAATGTACATCAACAGTAAAAAAAAAAAAAAAAAAAAAAAACAGACAAGAAAAGCACTCAGAGCAGTCACATGTTTTCCAACGGATGAAATCCTTAAAAAATTTGTGGTCCTCAGTGGTGGATTTGTAGGAGGATCACAATCATGTGATCATCAGCAGGCAGCTCATGTAGTGTTCACTTGTTGTCATAGTTACAGTGATGTGGTGCTGCTATCTCACAATGATACAGAAATCTTTAACAAATCCATGGATCCAGACTATAAGCTGCATCACTGCCAACTACAACTAATACAGAGCAACTTTAACTCCTTTAGAGAAACTTTAACTAATAAAGAGCAACTTTAATTAATAATAGCAACTTTAACTCCTTTAGAGCAACTTTAACTAATACAGAGCAACTTTAATTAATAATAGCAACTTTAACTCCTTTAGAGCAACTTTAATTAATAATAGCAACTTTAACTCCTTTAGAGCAACTTTAACTACTTTAGAGCAACTTTAATTAATAATAGCAACTTTAACTCCTTTAGAGCAACTTTAACTAGTATAGAGGAACTCTAACTAATGTAGAGCCACTTGTAGACTTGTAGAGCAGTTTAGCTTCCACACCGACACACATGTGGTGGATGACATTGTGGTCTGATTTACGACAGCAGCATCTGTCCGTACTGTAAATCAATCTGCTTTTACGTTATAAAGAAAAGACACTCGGTGTGAAATGCAACCCTGTGGCTCAAAATGTAACAGAGCAGAGGACACTCATGGAGTTTGTTTAGAGACGAGGACGTCGTTAACACAAATCCTACCGGACAACGCAATCACATGTGCTTTATTCAGCCATATTTCACCATCACGCCAATCAAAAACTTCTTTTCACGGTTTTCTGTTGAACTATTTGCCCGGTTCATGCAGTCAGACCACAGAGGTGAGACATAGATGCAGATTTCTTCAGACTGTTTTGGACGTCCAGCCGGAAAATCTGCTAGAAAAAGGTGTTGACTTTGCTCCCCAAACAAACACAGGAAGATAGCAAATGTTTGCTCCTCCTGTCACAAGCCGGTATACCGGGAGCACAGCATGAGCCGAATCATGTGCCGGCAGAGTTCAGAGTTTCACGTAAACACCGTCCCATTTACATCAGTTTCAGAAATGGAAATGAGATTTTGGAGAGAGGGTTACACTAATCTGATTCTGTATGGGAAGAAAAATGCATTAGAAATGTGTTGAAGTTTGAATAGCTGTGAGGCTTTACCGTGTTAATATACAGTAGGTCAATTTTAACTTATTTAAGAGCAACTTTAACTAATTTTTGAGCAACTTAATATAGATCAATTTTAGCTAATATAGAGCAACTTTAGCTAATATCAACTTTAAATAATATAGAGCAACTTTAGCTGATATCAACTTTAAATAATATAGAGCAACTTTAGCTGATATCAACTTTAAATAATATAGAGCAACTTTAGCTGATATCAACTTTAAATAATATAGAGCAACTTTAGCTAATATCAACTTTAAATAATATAGAGCAACTTTAGCTAATATCAACTTTAAATAATATAGAGCAACTTTAGCTAATATAGGGTAATTTTAACTCATTAAGAGCAATTTTAACTAATGTAGAGCAACTTTAACTAATAACATCAACTTTAAATAATATAGAGTAATTTTTAACTAATAATATCAACTATAGCTAACATAGAGCAACTTTAACTTCTTTTGAACAACTTTAACAAATAATATTAACTTTAGCTAATATAGAGCAACTTTAACTAATATGGAAAATCTTTAACTCATTTAGAGCAATTTTAATTCATGTGCACTACCATTCAAGAGTTCAGGGTCACTTAGAAATGTCCTTATTTTTGAAAGAAAAGCAGTTTGTTTTCAATGAAGATAGCATTAAATGAATGATAAATCCAGTCTAGACATTGTTAATGTGGTAAATGACTATTCTAGCTGGAAACGGCTGATTTTTAATGGAATATCGCCATAGAGGTACAGAGGAACATTTCCAGCAACCATCACTCCTGTGTTCTAATGCTACATTGTGTTAGCTAATGGTGTTGAAAGGCTCATTGATGATTAGAAAACCCTTGTGCAGTTATGTTAGCACATGGATAAAAGTGTTAGTTTTCATGGAAAACATGGAATTGTCTGGGTGACCCCACACCTTTTTTGTAATGAAAATAATCTTTGCTTGGAAATACTGAGAACTAAACGATACCAGAATCAAAGGGGACTAAATAAGCTAGGAAAGGTATCTGTCTTTGTTTTATAGGGTATCCAAAGGAACCTAAATTGAAAATGTTGTGTTCTGTCTCCAGATGACATGAATAGTTTATTCTGAAAGTTCCCAGTCAGTGGAAATGTGTGGGTTGATAATGTGTCTTATTTCTGAACCTCTAAATGCTCTGCAGACCTGCTGTTCATTTCAAAGCAGCGCACCGTTTACAAATTGCCTCTGTCAGTTTGTGTGAATGACCTATTTCAATAATCCTTCCCCCCGTATTATTTCCCATGAAGGAGCAGATGGTGAGTCGGTGCGAAGGCAAAAGCAAACACTGTCATAGTTTGTAGCCGTGGTCCTGCTGAATCCAGCTAATTCAAGGTGCAGTGAGTCAATACAGCCACGACTACTGCACACATTAATCATTAATCGAAAGGCTGGCTTTAAGTGCTTTCATGTCCTAAATTCTCCCGTGGCTTTTTGGGGAATGGTCTGTTTATGATGGGATGCCGTACCAAAAATGCGGCTTCACTGCATCTCTAAGTGGATCAAACTAAACACAGATTAAAGAGTTGCATGGATTCAAATGTTCACTGCTTTTAAATAGCTGCATGCAAAAACAAGGGGGAGGAGCTGCTGTGTGCATTCTAGCTAAACATGAGAGGCAGAAAAAGCTCTTTTTGAGTTCAGGCAATTTCTAAAGAAATTAAGTTCAACCAACGAACTAAAGTGAGTTGGGAGGATTTGCTTTTCATCTACAACAAGAAAAGCACTCAGAGAGCGTAGTACTATAGAAACAGAGTGGTCTAACCCATGTTTCTGACAAAAATGGATTGATCATAAGACTTCATGAGGACGATTAATACAGTGAAAGACTCACAACACATGTTTAAAGTAACTAATTAAACCTTAAAAACTCACCTCCACGTATTAAAATGAATTATTTAGAGTTTTTTCTATTTGAAAATGTTCCTTTTATGCCTTAAAATTCCTTGTTCCTTGGCGAAGCAACAATGAAAATAACCATTAGCTGCAACCAGGGTGGAACAAATGGAAAGACGGGTCGACTTGGTAGCTGGTTAAGGGATTAACTCCTGTGCTAACCTTGTGCTGATCATGAACTCAGCAGCTCGTTACCGCTACGCTTACGTTGTAAATGCTCTGCATGTTTACAGCAGCTGCTTGTTCCAACAGAAGGTTGATCCTGATGGGGGCGACGCCTCAGGAGAAATATGGCCCGAGGTGTCAGAGGTGTCAGTGTTAAAGTGGTGGATGTTACGTAAGGGCACTTTATTTACAACAGAAATAAACGGTCGTGCTTCTAGACTGATAGCTCCCGGCTCCATCCCCTATATATGGAGCTGTATGGGCTGTAGTCAGGTTACATGTGATGGTTTATCTCTAAGAAAATCACTTTATGCCCCATGTTTAACTATAATAACCTGCCTGTCATCAAAAAACCACTTTACATGATTAGTTCTTTGTATGAGAAAGTGTCACAATGACTGATTGCATCAATGGCCCTTTTATTGCAGCAAGGAAATTTAGTTTATCAGTTTTTCACTTTTAATTTGATCACAGAGGTTCATTCATCAGAAGGGCACACTTTAAAAAATTTTAATTTTTCAAACATGTTACTGTTATTTTGTAGATTTTCCCTGTTATGTTAAGTAACAGATAATATCTAGAAAAATGACAAAAAGTATTAATTTACACGTTGATCATAAAAAAACCACAGGCCAAAACTGTAAATAACACCCACATTAAAACCATTATATTTACAAATGGTGATTCATTATTTGACTGTCAAACCATGACGGTAAAAATCTGTAAACTCTAAAACAGTTTGATGCCGTTTATATAACACTGAATCACCGTAAACAGGTTAATCAGGAGAAAAATGTGTTTTTTTAGATTTTCTTTCTCTTGAAAACAGGAGCAACTGTAACTGGCTGCCGCTCACACGGCAAAAACATACATTTCTCAACTCCTGCACAATTTTTAATGGAAAAATGCCGTAATATGTATAACAGTTCTGTAATTTTTACATTTAATTCTGGAAAAGAATACAGTTTTTCCCGGTTAAATGTACATATTGTTGTACTGGTAATGGAAACATGCTGCAATATTTATAACAAGCAACAAAACAAATTCTGCATTTATTGCATGTAAAAAAAAATACAGTTTATTATTGGTCAAACTGATGTACTTTTGTGTTAATAACAGACATATGCTTTAATATTTATGACAGCTTGCTAAAAATATATATATTTAATGTTAAATACACAAACTGTTGTGCTGATAATGGAATAATGCTGTAATATTTATAATAAGTTACAGAAACATTATTTTATATGGTATTTTCATGTAAATTTTCAAAACTTTAAAGGTTAAAACTTTTTTTACAGTAGAATATGGAATTAAACATGTTTTTTAACCCTAAAATCAACAATATCAGTACATTTCTTTACTGTAAATGTAGAAAATGTTTTACTGTAATTTTACTGTAGCATTCTGGTGACCACAACTGCCAGAATTTTACCATAAAAACAACTTTTTTTTTTTTTTACAGTGCGCTAGTAATTAGTAGTATTATTATTATTAGACGGCAAAAGGACCAACAAGTCCTCAGCATCTCTGGGAACTCCTTTGAGACTGTTGGAAAACCATTTCAGGTGACTTCCTCATGAAGCTCAAGGAGAGAATGTCAAGATATTAAGGGGAACATCTGAAAGTCTGCGGGTTGGTTGCAAAGAATGCAGACATCCTTACACAGGAGGTGTTTCAGAAACGTAGAGTAGCCCTTTGGAGTTGAATGTATGAGCCTCTGAGCTGCTGTATCCAGACCTGCAGCTGAGAATAAGTGTAAGAGTAACGTCTTCATCCATACTGCGAGAGGCCAATGTCCTGCAAAGTAGAATATGAGATATATTTAGAAATTATTTTTCCACAAAGCAGTGTTTGTGGTGAAATGTAAATGCTAAAAATCAACTCAGAATCATGAAAAAAAATTCCCTGATTTGACCCCTCACTTAACCTTCCTGTTGTTTTCATTTACGGGCACCACAAAATATTGTTTACTTGTCTGAAAAAATACAAAAATTCAGCAAAAAAATTCCCCAAATTTCTGAAAATTTGCAAAACCTTCAGAAAATTGAGAAAAATCTTCCAAAAAATCCTAAAAATATCTAGTCATTATATATATGTGTATGTAATCAGTAAAATTTCTTATGTTTTCGCTGGATTTTGGTTGATTTTTTTTGTGAATGTTCTTAAAGAAACATTTTTTAAAACTTTTTTCCACCAAAAAATATTCAAAAATTTCCCAAAAATGTTGAAAATGTGGACATCAGAAGTTTCACTGTAATTTTTTTTCCTCCACATTTTCAAACTTTAAAACGTGTCAGTTTGACCCGCAGGACAACAGGAGGGTTAAAGGCCCGATTTAAAAAAAAAAAAAAAAAAAATCGATTTTTCGACAATCATTTATTGGTAGCGAACTTTTAGGTTTTTTCAGGGTTTCCCATGGCAGTTGAATTTCAACATTTTGAACCATCTTATTACACACCTTTACAAACATATTGGTGAAGAAATTGTTTTGTAACAATTTAGTTGGCAGATTTGTGAAATATCTCATAAAATGTCCTTACTAAGAGTGAGCAAAGCAGTGAGCAAAGCAAAGGGTGGCTATTTGGAAGAATCTGAAATATAAAAAATGTTTTGACTTATTTCACTTTTTTTTGTTTCCTACATAATTCCATATGTGGTCATTCATAGTTTTGATGCCTTCAGTGAGAATCTACAATACAAATAGTCATGAAAATAAAGTGAGACCATTAAATGAGAAGGTGTGTCCAAGTAGTGTATATAAAACATAAAAACTGATCTCACACACACACACACACACACACACACACACACACACACACACACACACACACACACACACACACACACACACACACACACACACACACACACACACACCCCTAGAATCTATATGCCACCCGCCTCTGGGAGTCCTCATTTTCCAACCCACCATTTTAACCGTCTCTCCTTGCAAGCTGTCTGCCAGATTTTTAGTATTTTTCATGTTTCCAGTGTAGAAGCCACACCATCAGCTGCCATCAGACCGCAGTAGTTGCGTTCACGGCGTCCATTCTGTGTTCCGTTCCAAACGCGCCTTATCTCCTACCGGGTTTTTCCCCTGATTTAACGGTCCATAATGACTGCTGCTGTGGCTGAGTGTCCGGGGGTGAGGTGGGGGTGAGGTGGGGGTGAGGTGGGGGTGAGGTTGGGGTGTCTCCCTGCGTCCCTCCCTCCCTCCCCTCTGTCCGTGAAAGCCTTCTTTATTTGGTGCTGACGCGCCGCGGAGAGACGCACCGGGAGCGCACGGACACAAAAATGACCGTGGAGAGGATATTCGACGAGCTGGGACATTTCAAAAGGTACAGGAGAGGATCTGCTCCGTTTTTTTGGTTTTTGTTGTTTTTTTTTTGTCCACACTTGGGTTCTCCTTTGCTTTGCTCTGGGGTCCATCACCAGCAGCCTGTCGGGCAGCTTCGGAACACTCCACTTATTTTTATTCCTTCTTACAGATGCGATTTTGAGAACAAACACCAACAACAAGCAGAGCAAGCATCTGGAAAACTTACAACACGTGTTTTCTCTCACACGCCTCACTTTGCTGAGTCTTTACACAGCAGCTTTCTGTCCTCTTTGTAGATTAAAAACAAACTATTAGAGCTTTATATGTTCTGGATGGTTGATCACAGTTTCAGTTTTGGGCTTTTTCCCTCCATTATCTTGAGGTTTCCTCCAAATTACACCTCAAATACATGTTTGTTTTTGCAAGTTTGATAAAATAATCTGTTTTTTTCCATCATAGCTCCAGTTTTTCAACTATATATGATCATCAAAAAGTTGCATTTTTGTGCAAGTAGATGTGTTTTGGATGTAAAAGGGAAGAATGAGGTCATTTCCCATGTGTCCATGTTCCCTCACATTAAAGCTGCTGCTGTACTATGGCCTTGATTTAGAATTAAGTGGTAAATAGTCGAGCTCATTAGAAGATGAAATGTTTACCCATGAATGTCCTCACTGGAGTTTTGTTGTTTCCTTTACAGCAATTAGTAGAGCTAAACATAAACCCAAGTTTTGTTGCAAGTTTCTCTTAAGCCTAAGTCTAATTCTAAAACTCTTCCAAAAGTGGGTCAGAAATAATGAATCAATGTGTTTTTATGCCATCTTTGTCATTTTAGTTGAGAATAATCGCTAATATTATTGTTTGTATTGTATTTTTGTCCACACAAGAATGATTTCATGTTTGAAATAGCAGATTTTGAACATTCTAATAATTGAAAAAGAAGAATATTACACAGAGCAGCAACAGAAGAACGTCAGCGTCCATTTTGTTGACATTTTTCCACTCTTTCCCTCTAAGTTTGTACATCACCTCTTGTATGATGATATCAGTGACAGAAAGCTGGGGGTAGTAATACAAATATCACAATTTCCTTAAAACTAGAAAAGGTAACTTAAAAAATTAAATAAAATTTATATCAAAAATGTGTTTTTTGAGGAATAGCTGGAATATAAAATGATAAAAACCTTTCATTACAAAGATTTTGCAAGAAAACGACCTCACCGAGTCATTTAACCCACTTGTGCATCTAAGGGTTAAAATTCTATTCTTAGTTGTTAGTCACAACTCTTTTTTCATTTCCAACATGATTATATGTTCAGTAAATGTTATTCACTCATGAACCAGACAGACTAAAGTAGGAATTAATTATTAAAAAAATATTTTATACACCTTTTGGGAGAAATGATGAGAAATGCAGCTTCATGAGTTTCAGTGCATTTTTTAAATTAAAAACAGATTAAAATCAGCCTAGATTAATGCTGGCAGTTCAGTGGAAACAGTCAACATGTGCAGCAGTCAGCTAGGATCTGCTGCAGCTTCTGCTTCAACATGTAAAGCGATGGAAGAGATGACAGTTGGAGAGATTTTTGGAGGGAATTCCAATCGACTGCTGCAGCAAAGTGAAAGACAGTGAGAACCTTGGGGATGGAGAGTGTTGGTGGTAGTTGTTATAGGAGGTTGGAGAGGTGTTGAGGTGTCTCTCCTTGTAGATAGAGTAGAGTAACAGTCAGAGCTGGAGTCACCTGGTGTAAAAGGAGACTCTAACAAAGCCACCAGTTTATAAAGGTCACACTGGTAGCAAGATGGATGACTGAGTGAGGGAGGACATCAAGCCTGTAATAGGGCGCCTTGCAGCTAGAAGATCCCCAGTTCACGTCCCAGCCTTCCTGGGATCTTTCTGCATGGAGTTTGCATGTTCTCTCTGAGCATACATGGGTTTTCTCTGGGTTCTCCAGCTTCCTTCCACAGTCCAAAAACGTCCGTCCATCCATTATCTATACACTGCTTCATCCTCATTAGAGTCTGTCCCAGCTGACTTATGGTAGGTGTCCACTGGATCCATCAGTTTCCCGCTTCCCATTCTCTGTTTATATGAAACACACCACATTGCATGCTAGTTCCGTTGCAGTGTGTTTCGAGCTGTGATCCACTGCCTCTCCCCACATCATTTGCATAAAGTAGACTTGACTTCTACTTTATGCAAAGTCGGCGCAGCGTGCAGAGGTTCAATGCATCGCAAAACTTTCATTAAACGTCTAAACCAGCCATCGTTCAACTAAAACAAAGACAGATTCACCAACTGCATGGCTTATTTCTCACCTCAGATGCTTTCAGAAACACTTTTTGCTGAAGTGTTTTCATAACAAAAGAGAAAGTTTGTGACTGAGCCGCCATGTTGGTCCGACCTATCTGCCGGACTGAAGGCTGAAAGTGCTGTCATGTGACCACCTAGTGGCCCACTAGTGACCGCCCACCAAGTGGCGATTTTCAGATGTGGTGCGTTTAAATGCAGAAAAAAATGGATCCAGTGGACACGTAGCTTCAGGGTGAAGGCAGGAAACACCTGGACAGGTCACCAGTCTATCACACAGCTACATATAAAGACAAACAATCACACACATTCATACCAACAGACAACTTAGAGTTACCAATCAACCTCAGCATGTTTTTGAATTGTGGGAGGAAGCTGGAGAACCCAGAGAAAACACATGTATGCACAGGGAGAACATGCAAACTCCATGCAGAAAAATCCCAGGAAAGCTGGGACATGAACCAGGGACCTTCTAACTGTAAGGCAACAGTGCTAACCACCAAGCCACCATGCAGTCCAGCCAAAAACATGCTGAGGTTAATTAGTAACTCTAAACTGTCTGTAGGCGTGAGTGTGAGTGTGATTGTTTGTCTCTATATGTAGCCCTGTGATAGACTGTTACCTGTCCAGGTGTTTCCTGCCTTCACTCTAAGTCAGCTGGGATAGACGCCCCTCACCCTACTGAGGATTAAGCAGTGTATAGATGATGGATGGATGGATGTTTAAGGCTATCTATTTGGAGTTTTATGGTAAATAGGATACCAGAATGCCTGCTTTCTACTCATAACCTCCTCTCCAGCTCTTGCATCAGCACATTTTCATACACTTTCCTTCTCCAGATTTCAGGCCTGTCTGTACTTTGCAGCAGTCTTCCAGGCCGTAGCATGTGGGATCCACTACCTGGCCTCGGTTTTCCTGGTGGAGACTCCAAACTTTGTGAGCAGCGTGCCTGGCAACATCACCGACGTCCTGTACGGTAACGTGACGGCGTCCAGTCTGGAGGATGTCCTGCCGGTTTTTAAAGCGGGGAAGGGACCTTTGGTGATCCGGACAGCTGAAGGAGAGCAGTGGGAGCTGAGCCGGTGCCACTGCTCCCTGCGCATCGACCCCGGGGACTTTACCTATGACTTTTATGGCAACAAAACGGTGAAAGCGTGTGGCGGTAACTTTGTGTACGACCACACTGAGGTCTACCAAAGCATCGTGACTGACTGGGACTTGGTGTGCGAGAAAGAGTGGCTGGCCAAGCTGTGCCAGCCCACCTTCATGGTGGGGGTGCTGATCGGAGCGCTGGTGTTCGGGGACATCGCTGACAGGTGAGCAGGGATTCATGAAGTTCAAATAGAGGAAGCACATCCTACCACACATGGAGTAAAGTTTCACTACACTACCGTTCAGAAGTTTGGGGTCGCTTAGAAATGTCCTTGTTTTTGAAAGAAAAGCAAAGAAGATAACATTAAATGAATGATAAATCCAGTGTAGACATTGTTAATGTGGTAAATGACTATTCTAGCTGGAAACAGCTGATTTTTAATGGAATATCTCCATAGAGGTACAGAGGAACATTTCCAGCAACCATCACTCCTGTGTTCTAATGCTACATTGTGTTAGCTAATGGTGTTGAAAGGCTCATTGATGATTAGAAAACCCTTGTGCAGTTATGTTAGCACATGGATAAAAGTGGGAGTTTTCATGGAGAACATGAAACTGTCTGGTTGACCCCAAACCTTTGAATGATAGTGTATATTATGAAGATCTTTTCAGTCGTGCAGATTCAACCCCTCAAGGCTGTGACTGGATAAATTTGTCTTTACAATTCATGCAGTCATAACTTCAAGAGACGTGTTTGCACTCTGTTGATGTGTGAACACATCATAAGCTGGATGATTAAAGTCACAATGAAAAGTGGAAACCTGATTGGTGTTGATGGTGATTTAGAGGAAGAAAGAAAGAACTGAATGAAAGAAACCAGAGTAGAACAAGAACCTGAGTACAGTTTTAACAGATCAGGTGATCTTTAGTCTAGCCTGGCCACCATTTAAAAGTAGGAGAGTCCAGTGCATACTCGCATTAATGTTGACCTCAGCATGTCTTCTAATGGATTAGGGAGGGTTAGGAATCATTGCTGATGTTAGATGTTGTGTTGGATTAATCATCGTGACAGTAGTGCCTTGTATCTGGTCATGCGTTCATTGATTTTTAGCTGCACACTTAACTATAAAATCCCATGTGCATCAGGTGCATGGAAGGAAATACTCATAGGTAACAGAAACTGTTAGCTGTGTAAAAGTATCCGTGCACTTATCCACATTGACTAAGGGATGAATGCATCCATTGTCCAAGTCTCGGTTCCCATGGCTCCCATTAGGAGGTCAAGGTTTGCTAGTTAATAGCAGCAAGATATACCGAGCTACCAAAGGTTTGTGAGGCCTTTCTGCTGTGTTTAAAGCAAAGTGTAATCCCTGTATATGTTTGATTTTATTACAGAGCTGGATGATGTTGACACTGCGGCGTTTACAACTCATCCAAGTCAATAAAGCAAAGGGTCAGCCACTATCTGAAAGTATTTTGGTGGCTGGCTAGTGGTTTTTAATTAAGTCATTTTCTGATCACTTAATTGAGAATATAACATGTAGATTGATTGATTGACAATGCAGCCTTACATCTTACATATTTTGAAGCAGTAACTCCATGTTGGAAGAACTTGAGTATTATTTGGTACTGTAGATACTTCTCGCTGCTGCAACTGAAAGATTTCAATATTTTGCACGGATGTGGATCCCTCCACAGCTCTGACAAATGGATCATCCCTATATAGTGGATTGCTGACCTGAACATGAAAATGTTTCTTCTCTGTCTGTCTTTTCATTTTGTCTTCTCCACCTCTATGTTTGTGTCTTTCTGCCAGAGTTGGTCGTGTGAAGATCCTGATGTTCACCAGCCTCTGCCAGTTTGGGCTCGGAGTGGCCGTCGCGTTCACTGGAAACTACTATTTTTTTGTGGTGCTCCGCTTTCTCCTCGCTATGGTGGGTTCAGCATGTGTATACAAACACGTGCACTTTTGTACTGTGTCTGAATGTGTCTTTGTGCATTTGAGAAAAATTGCAAAAGCCAGCATGGGACAACAGGGGTGACTTATTTTCCACTTCCTGCTTGTAAAACAGCCACATGTCTCCAGATTGGCCGAGTTTTTTTTTTGCATGTTTCTCTTCAAAACAGTCTCTCAGCCAATTTTATGATGTAATATATCTCTGTGGATATATTTGGAGCCACCTCCTGTTAGTCGTGTTACACTTAAGCCAAACCAAAGTAAGATGTTTAGTCCTACTGTGAGTATCTAAATGTATTTGTGTTTTTGGACACTCTTCCATTATGGGATCCTATGCTAAAGACAGGGTCCCAGCAAAGATACCTGTATAAATATGACAGTTACACCACTGTTCAAAAGTTTGGGATCACCCAGACAATTTCATGTTTTCCATGAAAACTCCCACTTTTATCCATGTACTAACATAACTGCACAAGGGTTTTCTAATCATCAATGAGCCTTTCAACACCATTAGCTAACACAATGTAGCATTAGAACACAGGAGTGATGGTTGCTGGAAATGTTCCTCTGTACCTCTATGGAGATATTCCATTAAAAATCAGCTGTTTCCAGCTAGAATAGTCATTTACCACATTAACAATGTATAGACTGGATTTATCATTCATTTAATGTTATCTTCATTGAAAAAAAATGCTTTTCTTTCAAAAATAAGGACATTTCTAGGTGACGCCATACTTTTGAACGGTGGGTACATGAATTAAAGTTGCTCTATATTGGCGAAAGTTGATATTTTTAGTGAAAGTTGCTCTATATTAGTTAAAGTTGCTCTATATTAGTCAGAGTTGCTCTAAAGGAGTTAAAGTTGCTCTATATTAGTTAAAGTTGCTCTATATTAGTCAGAGTTGCTCTAAAGGAGTTAAAGTTGCTCTATATTAGTTAAAGTTGCTCTATATTAGTCAGAGTTGCTCTAAAGGAGTTAAAGTTGCTCTATATTAGTTGAAGTTGCTCTATATCGAAGTTGCTCTATATTAGTCAAAGTTTTTCTAACAGAGTTAAAGTTGCTCTGTTTTCACTGAAGTTGCTCTACATCAGTTACTTTTGAACGGTTGTGTATATCTGAATTAAACTGATGTTACATCCAGGCCCTTAGGGGACTCTAAAACATAATCAGATTGCATCTTACAAATGAAATTTGATCCTGTGTCCTATGTTAAATAAACTGTCATAAGGAATTTGAGTGATACATAGCAGCAGAGAAAGTAAGGCAACCGAGACGAAGTGAGTTTAGTGTGTTTTTCTATGCTGAAATGCATATTTGTGTTTATGTTTAGAGCATTTTGCACGATATGTCCCCAAAAGAATGTGTTATCAAGGCACAGGAAGAAAGTCTCTATGAAGAAAAGCCCACATGGCAGTACAGTTGGTCAAAGAACCCCTTCAGTCCTTTCAGGGTTTCACTTCCCTCCGTCTTCTCCCATCCCCCTCCTCCAGTCCTCCTCAGCTACAGCTGTTGTTTTTCACATTGAATCAGGCTCCCAGATAGTGTGATACTGCACAGCCGCACGTTAAAACCACACCAAGACATATCGGTCAACAGCGAGTGTGAATTATAGATCGACCTGCGTTTTGTTAGAGGGGCTATGAACAACATGATTCATTATCATTTGAACTTCACAGCAAGACTTTGTAATGTTTAAAAGATTAAATAACACATTCATTCTCTTGCAAATGAAGGATTCATTGGAGGTAAGCACTGAGGCTTTACTTGGTTTGGCTTGTTTTAGACCAGAGGTGTCAAATTGCTTTTAGTTCAGGTTCACATTCAGCCCATGTTTGATGTCCAGTGACGAGAAAATCACAGCATAATAACCTTTAAATAACCACAACTCCTAATGCTTCCTTTGTTTTAGAGCCAAAAAGTACATTTTGAAAATGTTCACATTTAAGGAATTATCTTTTTCCAAAACATTATGAACAACTTGAAATTTCTTAAGAAAAATACATTCAATGTCAGCAGCATTCACCCTCAGTTTATCATTTACACATTACAACTTCCAGATCACAGAACATTTAGTCGCAACTATCTGGAAATGAATGATACAGTATTTTAGTTTATCATCAAAACGACAAAAAAAGACAAAAAACAACAAAAACAAGACAAAATATTACAAAAATGAGACACAAAATGACAAAAAGGAGACACACAATGACTAAAGAACAATGAGCAAAAACATTTAATGTTATCTTCATTGAAAAAAATTGCTTTTCTTTCAAAAATAAGGACATTTCTAAGTGACCCCAAACTTTTGAGCTCTAGTGTACATTAGTTCAAAATATCGGTCTTTGTTGATAACCAATAATCTCCATTAGTATCGGCCCCTAAAAAACAGTATCGGTTGTTCTCCAAACCAGTCCTCCATCTCCTTCCTTTCATCTGTCCTTTTGTCTTCTCATGTGTTGCTCTCGGCAGGTGTCCAGTGGCTACCTGGTGGTGGTGTTCGTCTATGTGACGGAGTTCACCGGCATCAAGGTGCGAACGTGGACTTCTATGCACGTGCACGCGGCCTTTGCGGTTGGCATCATGGTGGTGGCTCTGACCGGCTACCTGGTGCGGGTTTGGTGGATCTACCAGATCGTCCTCTCCACCTGCACCTCGCCCTTCCTGTTCTTCTGCTGGAAGTTCCCCGAGACGCCGTTCTACCTGATGGCCAAGAGCCGCTACAAGGACGCTCAGACGCTGCTGGATAAGATAGCCCGCTTCAACGGCCTCGAATGCAGGCTGAGGGCGGAGGATCTGCTGGAGTCGGAGAATGGCAGAGCTCTGGTGGAGCAGGAGGCGGCTGAGGAGAAGCCGTCGCAGTCTGAGAAGAAGCTGTCCATCCTGGACCTGTTTGGGAGCTGGAGGATGACGGGGCGAACGTGCACGGTGTGGGCCATTTGGTTCATCGGCAGCTTGGGCTACTACGTCTTCTCTTTGGGCTCAGTTAACCTGGGAGGAAACCAGTACATTAACCTCTTCCTTGCTGGTAAGTGATCAACTGATGAGTGTGAATGTGTTGGAAAATAGTGAGAATGAGTTTAGCGATACCATCCAATGTGGTCTCTATTTGTGTTTTTAAAAAATAGTTTGGTATCCAGAGCATTGCAGGACACATTCCAACCATGTCACAAGTGCAAATACACAGGTCAGGGATGTACTCTTGAAGGAATAAAATTAAACAGACTGAAAAAAGAAAAGACATTTCAGAAGATAATATGGCACTTTACCACTAGCACCTACTTGGCTTGGTTTAGGTCGTTTTCCATTACAACTGAGTACCGCCTCATTGTGAGTGGAGTTGTCGTAGCACAGTGGCCCAGAAGTCTCTTAACGTCGTTGGGAGTCGCACCATCCAGCTCCCTCTGTATTCTTTGGTCCACCAAAGACAGAAAAACCTCGACCTTCATTCGCCCACGGTACAGGTCTGGTTGCAATATTCAAATTTTGCCAAATTCCGTGAAGAGCAATGCTGTTGCCAGTTTTTTTTTTTTTTTTTTTAAATTAAAATGGCGGGTTTGGTTTTCGTGAAGGAGTTGCTCTCATGTGTCGTTACTCCCTGTCCAGTCAGTGGCCTGCACTCAGTAGACGTCATGTTATCGGCTCGGCTCATCTCACTTGGAATCCCAGCCGAGTAGGTACTAAAATAGAACCTGGTACCAGGTACTACGTCCTGATGGAAAACCTCACAAACTGAGTAGAGTTGGGTCGAGCTGAGTTAGGTGGTAATGGAAAAACGCCAATACAGTCATGGCTCTGGTGGCTTTGTTTGCTGCTCTGTTTATCGAATGAAATTAGTCTGCGAGCAGCGAACAAAAACTACAGCTATCTGTCTTCCAGCTAAATGGCTAGCTTGTGGTTTTGCGTCTAATAAAGAAAAAATAAGATTTGTCCTGTAATTAACATTTTTGTTACACAATTGCTCATGTAATGCTGTTTTGAGGACATGGGATTTTCCCAGGCATTTCATAAAAACTTTAACTATTAAATCCTACGATATGATGCTTGGTACTGGTGATATGCTCAGTGCAGAGTTTGTGTTGAATTTACTTTTTCATTTCTGGCTCTATTACCTTCCAGTTGGAACATTTAGAAGCAGCTTCCTCTGACACACACTGTGGAGCACATGAGTGAGGCTGAACATTTCAGTTGGTTTATTTAGGTCCCCAGATAGAATATCACAGCGTCAGTGCCACGAAAACCACCAACCTCTGACCAAGGGCGGCTGTGATTGGCTGTTTCCAGGTGCAGTGGAGCTCCCCTCCTATCTGATTGGCTGTTTTGCAATGGACCGGATTGGGAGGAAGAAGACGTGCGCTCCTGCTCTGCTCCTGGCCGGCGTCACCTGCATGCTCATCATTGTGGTTCCAGCGGTACGTGAACAGATTCTTGGAAAGAGACGCTAGCTGTATTTCAGTGTTAGTGTTCCTAAATATACACTCCACAGTCTTCCAAGAATTCATGATTTCTATCTTTGTTGCATTGTAGCTGCTCCCAACATGATTTTTAGCTCCTTCAGCAAAAAAAAAAGTTAAATGTACTCACTTCTAGTTTAGACGAACTGGCCACAGAACTCAACCTCTCATGCTCAGTGGAATTATATTTTGCATTGCGATTTGACAAATCCAGGTTTCCTCAGCTGTATATGAGAGACAAGAGAAACAGGTTGAGTGTCATAAAGGCTTATAACTGAGCCAAGGAACGAGTTCTGTGATGATCGGCGTTGGTTTGTCTGTCTGTACATAACGTACACATGCATAACACACGCCTGTGCTCAGCAAAGGTCATTTTGTTTGTGGGTTCATCTATATTAAATGGACACATTCTATGTTGCTGTGATTTCTGATCATCAGTAACTAATAAACAAATGCTGCATTTCTACAAAAAATGCTGCATTTCTGACAATGCCATATGAGGGAATAAGCAGCCTTGGAGGAGTACTGTGCTCTGAGTGTTTTTCTAGTTTTATATGTATTTCCTGCCATTGCTTAGTTGGTTTGGACTGTAAGTCTTGAACTTCTTGTCCTGACTGCTACCAGACTGTCACTGTTGAGCTCTGATACTGTATATGTGTGTGTGTTTTGTGCTCTGACCCACATTAATACCGCTTAGGGTTGAGCTGGCAAACAGCTGGTACTTAATGTCCGAGCAAACATGACCTTTGATGTTGGGAACCGTGCTGAACGAAGCGTTTAACAAATGCTGCGACAGCAAGTCGCTTATCTTCTTCCTTTCCATGCTCTGTTTGTGTTCCTCTAGTAACTTCTGCTGGCATCTGCAGGAAGACAAACCTTAATTTAACAGCTTCTGCAGACTTCCAAACAGAGTACAAGTCCACATGGATAGATAAATCTCACCTGAACAAACACTCCAGGGTCTCTAAATGCATCAGAGAATTCAATGGATTAAATCACTTATATCCAACAGACACTCACATACTGTTAATATCCAATCAGAAAGAAAATCTCCATTTTGGTTGTTGCATCTTGCTTTATCATGTTTTTGTCTCGTGTCAAGACATGGAATAATGCTTTTCAGGTCTTATTTCTGTAAATATTACAGTGGGTTTACTTACACTACAGGCCAAAGGTTTGGAAGCCAGATAACATTTGTCCAAAAAATGATCATAGTTTCATTGGTGCAACAAAATAAACATGATTATTCTATAAAGACTCACTCATCAGAATAGATTTTTACTATAATTATCAGGTATTTGTGTCTGTATTCTTATTTCTTTACTCAGCTGTTTTTGTGGTAGTTAAAGAGATATGGACACAGTTGAGGTTTATTGGGATTTTTGTCTGCAAACTCTCAAAAACCAAAGAGCTAAAGTGAAAAATGGAAACTGTGATTTGTTTGTTTTACTTTTGCACTGAAGTTGTGACCGTAGCAAATCTTCTCAACTCTAAAACTAAGCCTTTCTTTTCTTTTGTCAACATTTATTCAGTAATTGTCTGCTAGCATCAATGCATACCTAAAGGTAAAGTGAGGAAAATGGTGCAAATCAATGAAAGCAAAGTCTGATCATGCAGTAAATACATCCCAGAATCCATAGAATTCATACTGGTTTTTGTTATTTTTCCCTTTTTGTGAACAGAAACTTGATGTTGCTTCCAAACTTTTGGCTGTAGTGTACCCGTACCTGTGTTGTGCAAATTACTAAACTGGGCAACTATAGCCAAGGGTTTTGTGACAAACCTGACCTCTGCACAGGTTGGGGAAAAAATCTTTTATGCCACAGCTTAACACTTGTAAAAAAAAAAAATGGCATTACCACTTTTCAAACTCATAGAGAACAGAAAGCTGTTTCCATAACAGTCCTGTGTGTTCCATCCATTCACACCATAGCACGGAGGTCGGATAAATTATTTTCAGAATAAATGATAAAAGATAAAAAACATCATTCCCATGAGAGACATCATTATAGCCAAAAGTAAAGATTGTTGGACTCAGGGTAAATGATGGAATAACTCGTTTGGATTACCTCACATGCACGGCCTTCCTCTTGTCTCTGGGTATCTGTTGCATTGACGGCCAGGCGCTGCTGTCTGCATCTAGTGCGTCACAGTAACAGGCTGAGTTATAGTTCTGCAGGCAAGATAAGCACTGGAGCTCTGTAAATCATAACTCATCTTCCAAAATTAGTACACCATAATATACACTACCGTTCAAAAGTTTGGGGTCACCTAGAAATATCCTTGTTTTTGAAAGATAAGCAGCTTTTCACTGAAAATAACATTAAATGAATGATAAATCCAGTGTAGACATTGTTAATGTGGTAAATGACTATTGTAGCTGGAAACAGCTGATTTTTAATGGAATATCTCCATAGGGGTACAGAGGAACATTTCCAGCAACCATCACTCCTGTGTTCTAATGCTACATTGTGTTAGCTAATGGTGTTGAAAGGCTCATTGATGATTAGAAAACCTTTGTGCAGTTATGTTAGCACATGGATAAAAGTGGGAGTTTCATGGAAAACATGGAATTGTCTGGGTGACCCCAAACTTTTGAACAGTGGTGTACAAATACAGTCCCATGTGGTGTATAACAGAAGATGCAGTGCTTCATTGTACTGTAACTGTGCTGTTGACACACACATGCAGTTCTCACACAGACATATGAAATATTTGCATGCACAAATATACACTCCACACATGCATGAATATATACATGTAAAGTAATATTCTGTACTCTTTGACTAAAGCCAGACCCATCAAAAAATAGACAGAAAATTCAATTTTTTTGCAACTGAAATGTTTTTTTAAATCCTTTTAACAAAATTCAAATAAATAAATTAATGAAAAATGCCATATCATTTTGTTTATGACATATTTTTTGTATCAAATTTGATACATTGGGCAGTTTTGGAAACTTTTGCTCACAACAATCTAAAGTAAAACTCCACTTGCTCCATTGTACCAATTAGCATTGAGTGAACTGACACACTTCATAACTAAAAAAATAATATAATAATAATAAATAAAATTAAAAGAAAGAACAAAGCAACAAACTGCAGAGAGCTTTGTCTCCATCTCCCTGGAGGCTCTCACACTGGACATATGTACTAATCCCATATGCATGTAACACTCTTCTGCTAACTGCTCCATGTCACTTGTGTTGCTGTCCAGTATCTTGTTGACACCTAAAAATTGGTCAATATTGTACAGCGATTAAGATTACAGAGGAATTGTTATTTAAAAATACTCAAAATGCATCTGAAGATGGCATTTCATTCATTAATTAACTTAATTAAGTCATTAAAATAGTGTGTGTTTGTATTTTCATGGGTATAATGTAGATTACATTACAAAAATGTTACATGACGATTCAGGAAAAAAGCGTGCTACATAGCAGGAGAATCACATTTGACACAGACATTTTAACAGGATTTAACTGAAATATAAACAATGAATTAGTAAATTTGTCTTCTTTCAATGCAGAAAATACTTATATTTAAAAATGAGCTACAATTTAGATGTTATTTTTACTGTTACTTCTTGAAAATTAGCAATGATTTGCCTGAAAAACGTGTGAGGGCGATTTCATGATTTTTACTTGTTGTCATGGTTACAGTGACGCTGTGCTGCTATCTGGCAATGATACAGAAATCTTTAACAAATCCATGGATCCAGACTATAAGCTGCATCACTGCCAGAATGTAATCACTTGGTCCTTGTGTCATTCCTGACCTTCCCTGAAAATTTCATCCAAATCTGTTAGTCCGTTTTTGAGTAAAGTTGTTGACAGACGGACGCTCATCGCTTTCGCTTGACTATTAATGGAATCAGCCGTCTAGTTTTTGGTCAGAGGTCAGTCTTCCGTATGTTTCAATATGAGGAAACCAGCTGTAATCTCATTTACAGGGTGAAGATTCTCACAGTACAACTTTTTCCCCTTCTGAACAAATTATGTGCAAAACAATAAACCAAAGCTGCTGTTTTAAAAAATGTCAAATATTAGTCTAAAGGTTGTGTTGTCTTTGTGTTTTTTTGTTATGTTTTGATGGCGTCTCGTATCTCCTTATGTCTGCAGAAAATAGAGGCCCTGGCTATCGCTCTCTGCATGATCGGAAAGTTTTCCATTGCCATTGCCTTCGGTCTCATCTACCTGTACACCTGTGAGCTTTACCCAACCACCATCAGGTGAGGACAAACACAGTCAGAACATAGAGCAGAGCACAGAAACTAGGATTTGTCTTTTTATAATTAGACTTTATTGCAATTTCTAATATAAAATCCTATAATTTATCAGGGAATTCTGGTCCTAAACCCCAGACAAAGAAACACTTCTAATTGGGATTCACCGTTTTTATACTTTGACAGTCAGATAATCCCATTTGTTGAAACTACAATTATAAACTTAAGAATATAATATGTAGAACCCAGAGAAGGGTGACCTGAAATTGTTTGGCAGTTTTTTATGTACCCTTTTCCTTGTTTGTTGGTGTTTACAATGCAGGCTCTCAAGTCCTCACTGAGCTCTTTGGTCTTTGCCATGGCAAGTCTTGCATTGACTTGAAAGTGACTGAAATGTCACAAGCAAGTCGACTTTTATGGTCAGAAAACTGGTTAAAAAACAAAAACTCAGAAACATTGAAAACAATATTAAACACTTTAGACCCTTAGAGAGAATGGTTTGTTGGAACATCCTACGACTATCTGTCTTGGTATCACTGAGGTATGAATAATTTTGGAGTTTAAAGTTTAATTGAACACCTTTACCAGTGTTACTTCACATAACAAAATTGAACATGGTTCCAGACTTGTCCTATTTATTTCAAATCTGAGGTGAAATACTGATGTGTAACTGAACAAAATGAAAAAATTCCTTGCATTTGACAGGGGATATGAAGGGCTTAAGTGTTGATGCACTTGTGCAGAAACTGTGAATTCAGCTCACTGTTCCTCATTTTAACTGACTCTAGTAGGGAGAGCAATGACTTTGTCCTGAGGAAAAACTGAAATATTTCATATGTTCTCCAGCAGTTATTTCATGGTGTGTATTTCAATTAAAATGTCATTTGGCTTGTCTTGTTTCAAAGGAACTATTTTTCCTGCCGTTAATGAACTGAATCGCTGACCTGGACTGTTCTTCCTGCAGGTCTCTGGCAGTAGGAAGTGGCAGCATGATGTGTCGTGTTGGCAGCGTGGTCGCTCCCTTCTGTGTTTACCTGGCTGATGTCTGGATCTACCTCCCTCAGGTATACATGCTCCTGTTTCCTGTCACCTTTGCACCATTTTCCCATTTATCATAGTTTATCAACAAGACTATCCTGGCAACTAATTGCAACAAATACATTCTACTTTTTGGGTGCAGCTGATCGTTGGAATCCTGGCATTTATTATCGGAGTGCTGACGATGCTGCTGCCGGAGACTCTGGGCAAACCTCTAACAACCACCTTGGAAGAGGCTGAATCTCTGGGACGGGAGCTCAGCAAGAAGAAGTCGGCCCTGGGCAGTAAAGAGGACGAGGAGGGGCTGGAGCTGAACCAACATGAAACCAAAGCCTGAGCTGTACAGAAAAACTAAAGAGAAGTTTTGGAAAAAAAACCCAGAATGAACGAAGGGAGGACAGACAGGAAGTGATGGCTGCCAAATTGATTTTTTTTTGGATTATTGGGGGAAAAAAAATCTTTTATTACAACTCTTGAAATGACTTTTTTTGTCGTTGTTGACATTTTGTTCTGCAAAGTGACCAACAGTTCGGAACGTCAAAGGTCCTGAGAAGCACAAACTCCTCTCCATCAGTCACAGCAGTTCATGAATTCAACAATCGAGCATTTTGTGTGTGGAATTTGTGTGTGTTCAAAACTTGTTCGTCCAAGACCAAGTGGGAAAAAATAAGGGATGAGTTCATATTTTGTCATATTTTTGTAGGTTTGACCATCATTTCTTGTTGGTATATTAGCATTGCACTCACCGAAGAATTACAGAGGAACAAAGCAACATTTCTGCAATCAATCAGACAATCAGACAGCTGAGCTACATTATCTCAATCAGGTGTTTTTTTGCTGTGTTCCTCTGCAATGAACCGACTACAGTCTTAATATTCCTGATAGAACTGATGGTCATAACTGCAAAATTATAACAGAATTATAAGTTGTACTGAACAACCTGTAAAACAAAGAAATCATCGTTATCTCTCAGCTTCCTTTCCAAACCAGTAAGTGCAGATCACAGCTGTGCCTCAGATATTCTACATTAAGTTACATCTCATTTATTATATTGACACTAAGAATAGAATTTACTATTCTGATGTCAAAGAAGTGCCTTTTTTAAAAATTTAAAGTCACCTTCTTGAACTTCCTGTTTAATCTCAGGGCATCGATATCACTGTGAAACTCTCATTTTACGACTTATTTAAATTTTACCCTCATTTTTGCCATTATCCTTAATTCCATCTTGTTGAAGATGCCTCTGCTGAGCTTTAACTTTGTTCTCTGACGAGTGTGTGTGTGTGTGTGTGTGTGTGTGTGTGTGTGTGTGTGTGTGTGTGTGTGTGTGTGTGTGTGTGTGTGTGTGTGTGTGTGTGTGTGTGTTAGTGAATAAGCTTTGTAAGTCAGTGTTTTAGTTTTCACATCCTTATATTGTGAATACAACCTTGATGCTGGACGTGCTGAAGAGAATCAGGTGATGCTGTTTTATTGTGTTTCAGAGTCGAGGCGTGATCTCCAGATGTTTGGACCAAATGCAGGAATGAACCACAATAGTGGAGAAATGTAAATACCTGCTTCGCATTACTGTAGTGTCCTAGTAGCAGGTTATTATTTCATATCAAACCGTTGTGTGGTGCTTTATTCTGAAGGAGAAAAATCAAAAAATCAGTCAAAGCAGCTGGAAATCTAAACCTGATGACTTTAGATCAGCAGGGGATGGAAGCACAGTCGCTTCTACAATCAACAGTATGGATTGTTTTTCTATGTCTAGTTTCTTTGTCAGTATTATTTTTATTTCATTATGGAACAATAAATCAGATGGCTGACACTGAGGTTGTTGGCCTCTTCATTATTACAGCAGATTGTGTTTTGTTTATGTGCGTCTGCTCTTTGCTACTTCTATTTTTGTCACATGGGGAAATGTAGTGCTGAATTTGGTGTTTGGAAAGAGTTTATTTTTGACATACAGAGTGCACAGAGCAGGTTTGGGGAACAGTTTCCTGTTTGCTGGTAGAGAGTTGGTCCCTCTGCACCTCCGGCCTCATAAAACCCCTCTTTATTCCATTTTTTAAATAGAAAACTGCAGCTGGGTGACAAGTACATACGTGTGTGTGCTCATGTGGATGGAAAAATTAAAGTACTGTACTTTGAGTGCACAGACATGAAAAAAACATCCATCCATCCAGCCATCAACCAACCATCCATCCATTAACCATCCATCCATCCATCCATCCATTATCCATCCATCCATCCATCCATCCACCGACCATCCATCCATCCATCCATCAACCAACCAATCATCCATCCATCCATGCATCATCCATCCATTATCCATCCATCCATCAACCAACCAACCATCCATCCATGCATCATCCATCCATTATCCATCCATCAACCGACCATCCATCCATCATCCGTCCATCCATCCATCCATCATCCGTCCATCCATCAACCAACCATCGATCCATCCATCCTTCAACCATCCATCCATCCATTATCCATCCATCCATCCATCCATCAACCAACCAACCATCCATCCATCCATCAACCAACCAACCATCCATCCATCCATCCATCAACCGATCATCCATCCATTCATTTTCTTCCACTTATCCGGGGTCGCAGAGGCAGCGGATAAAGCAGGTCGTTCCAGACATCCCTCCCCGCAGCGGTGCTTTCCAGCTCTTCCTGGGGGATCCCGAGGCGTTCCTAGGCCAGATGAGATATATAATCCCTCCAGTGAGTTCTGGGTCTACCCTGCTGTCTCCCTCCCAGGCGGGCATGTTCAGAAAACCTCCAAAGGAAGCCTCTCCAGAGGTATCTGAATCAGACGTCCAAACCACCTCAACTGGCTCCTAAATATATTTAGATTTATTTATCTTACTGTATTTATATATTTACATTAATTTATTCTTCGGATTTTTGATTATTTCATTGAACTTATATATGTACCTTACGATTATTATTACTATTATTGCTATATTGGATTTTTATTACTATTTATTTATTATGAATTTATTTCGATGAACTTAATTTAATTTTCTTTCATTTAATTTTCATATTTATCTTATTGCATTTATATATTTACATTAATTTATTTTTCAGATTTTTAAACGTTACTACTACTATTATTACTTATACTTAATTTCATTTACATATGTAAATTGATTTATTTTTAGATTTTCCAGGATTATTACTACTAGTGTTTTTATTTCTAATAACAGTAACAATAATGAAAATATAAACAGCATTTTTTTAAAGATTATTGCTATTAATGTTTTTTTTGTTAAATTATTATTGCTGTAATTAAAGATAGTGATAAGAAAAGCTTTAAAATGCTAAGATTTTAACTTAGTAATAATAATAATTTAAATGTCGAATAAATGTTTGTAGTTTTTTATATGAACACATGTTGAATGCATGTTTTTAATTCTATCTGAACACATGTTGAATCCATGTTTGTAGTTTTATATTAACACTGTTGAATCCATGTTTGTAGTTTTATCTTAACACATGTTGAATCCATGTTTGTAATTTTATCTGAACACATTGAATCCATGTTTGTAGTTTTATATTAACACTGCTGAATCCATGTTTGTAGTTTTATCTTAACACATGTTGAATCCCAGTTTGTAGTAATCTCAACATATACAGTATGAGGCCATGATTGTGGCCACAAGGATGAAACATGAACAACAGCCCGAGTTGTGTTGAGGAAATACCTCCATACTGCCTTCAGATAGCGCCATTGCAGTGTTTAGGTCTACATTTAAGGATGCTTAGGATGGTATATTCTTCCACACCAACTTCTCAGATCGACATTTCAGGTGGAATATTCCTCCATACTAACTTTTTTTGATCTACATTGAAGGATTTTTTTCTAAACCACCCTTTGGGGTCTATATTTGAGGTTTTAGGTGGAATATTCCTTTTAACCAGCCCCTCAGGTCTTTTTGGATTTTGGATGGAATACTCGGTTAAAGCAACATTTTAGGTGCATGTCCAAGGATTTTTGGTGGAATGTTCCTTTAAGGTGGATGTGTGAGGACCTTGTAGGTGGAATAATTCCTGAAACCAACCTTTTAGGTCAACATTCAAAGATTTAAGGTGGAATATTCCTTTAAATCAACCTAAATTTTGTGTTTTGATCATTATCAAGTGAGAAACCTCAATCCAGACTCCTCATAATGACGTTTGAGATTTATGCTGCTGTTATTTGTTTAGTCCAGACTAAATGACAGAAATCTACAACTGTAATTTTATTTCAGGACTCTGTTATTAAATGTCAAAACAATCCATGTGTCTCTAAAAACTCAACAGCTTTACAAACTCTAAGATTAAACTCTCCACAAGGATCCAAAATAAGTTGGACTTCTACATGAGAGCTTTAATTATTCTTCATCTACTTCCTGAAAAGTTTGGTCAATAAAAAAGACAAAAACTAATGTTTTCAGCTGAACTAAAGACAGACTTTGTGATTTTTCTGCTCACATATTGTGTTGTTGTAAACTTACTCTTTCAAATAAATAGGCTCCTAACCCCCTGGAAACCAGCATTTGTCCTGTTTTTGTGTTGCTCATCAGCGACCCGAGACAGCGGGTCCTAATGTTTTTATAGCAACACACCATACTATGACGTTTTTACAATGTGGGTTCTACTATGGAACCAGTTTGACATGTTCAGGCGTTCTTTGTGTGAAAACTCAGAGATTTCAGGGATCAGAAGGTGGTTTTCAACTTTCTTTGTTAACTTTCTGCTTCAACTTTAAACTAAATTTCCTTCACTAAGCCAGCCCTCTGGACTTCCAGGAAGCTGTGTTCCTATTGGCTGTCCAGGTGGCTGCTTGGTGTTAACAGGAACACCTGAGCAGCTCAGTGTCTTCCTGCTTTATTTAGCTGCAGACAAACATTTCCTCTGCTTCACCACTGAACTGGGTTTGGCTCCATTGATTTAGTTTGTTCTTTAGGCGTCGGCTTGCAGCTTCCAGCAGTAAAATCATCTTTAATGTGTTTCTTGGTGTGTTTTAGGGCTTTGTACTGGATAGTTGTCTTGGTAAATGTGGTTCTTTAGCCACAGTTAGCACATGGTGCTAATGTGTGCAGTGATTAGTGGATTTGGTACAGCTGAGTTGTGTCTTTATCTTGGCTGTAGTGAGTCTTTAGAGGTTTTTGGTCAGACACATTCTGTCTCAGAAAAATCACATTTTTTTTTCCACATAGTATACTATATGGCGTTTTTTTTGCGCCAAAATTCATGATGATTTTTTTTCAAAGAAAACCTTTCTGGAGTGTTTTTTCACGGCCTCCTTTACATTATTTCATCATATGGCACGTTTTTACAATATGTTGAAAGATCGCATTTTTTTTCGACAGTATAGTAAGGCGTTGTTTTGCGCCTAAATTCATGATGATTTTTTTTTCAAAGAAAACCTTTCTGGAGTGTTTTTCACGGCGTCCTTTACATTATTTCATCATATGGCACGTTTTTACAACATGTTGAAAAATCTGATGTTTTTCTCGACAGTATGCTATGGCATTTTTTAGCGCCAAAGTTCATGATTTTTTTTCCAAAGAGAACCTTACCATAGTGTTTTTCACGGCCTACTTTACATTATTTCATCATATGGCATGTTTTTACAACATGCTGAAGAATCGCATTTTTTTTTTTTGACATAGTATACTATGGTGTTTTTTTGCGCCAAAATTCATGATGATTTTTTTTTTTTAAAGAAAACCTTTCTGGAGTGTTTTTCACGGCCTCCTTTACATTATTTCATCATATGGCACGTTTTTACAACATGTTGAAAAATCAGATGTTTTATTCGACATAGTATACTTTGGCGTTTTTTAGCGCCAAAATTCATGATGATTTTTTTTTCAAAGAGAACCTTACCATAGTGTTTTTCACAGCCTCCTTTACATTATTTCATCATATGGCACGTTTTTACAACATGTGGAAAAATCGCATTTTTTTCGACATAGTATTCTATGGCGTTTTTTTGCGCCAAAATTCATGATGATTTTTTTTTCAAAGAGAACCTTACCATAGTGTTTTTCATGGCCTACTTTACATTATTTCATCATATGGCATGTTTTTATAACATGTTGAAAAATCACATTTTTTTTCGACATAGTATACCATGGCGATTTTTTTACACCAAAATTCACGATGATTGTTTTTTCAAAGAGAACCTTACCATAGTGTTTTTCACGGCCTCCTTTACATTATTTCATCATATGGCACGTTTTTACAACATGTTGAAAAATCTGATGTTTTTTTCGACATAGTATACTATGGCATTTTTTAGCGCCAAAGTTCATGATGATTTTTTTTCCAAAGAGAACCTTACCATAGTGTTTTTCACGGCCTCCGTTACATTATTTCATCATATGGCATGTTTTTACAACATGTTGAAGAATCGCATTTTTTTTTTCGACATAGTATACTATGGCATTTTTTTGCGCCAAAATTCATGATGATTTTTTTTGCAAAGAAAACCTTTCTGGAGTGTTTTTCACGGCCTACTTTACATTATTTCATCATATGGCACATTTTTACAACATGTTGAAAAATCACATTTTTTTTTCAACATAGTATACTATGGCGATTTTTTTACGCCAAAATTCTTTTTTTTTCAAAGAAAATCTTTCTGGAGTGTTTTTCACAGCCTCCTTTACATTATTTCATCATATGGCATGTTTTTACAACATGCTGAAGAATCGCATTTTTTTTTTTGACATAGTATACTATGGTGTTTTTTTGCGCCAAAATTCATGATGATTTTTTTTTTTAAAGAAAACCTTTCTGGAGTGTTTTTCACGGCCTCCTTTACATTATTTCATCATATGGCACGTTTTTACAACATGTTGAAAAATCAGATGTTTTATTCGACATAGTATACTTTGGCGTTTTTTAGCGCCAAAATTCATGATGATTTTTTTTTCAAAGAGAACCTTACCATAGTGTTTTTCACAGCCTCCTTTACATTATTTCATCATATGGCACGTTTTTACAACATGTGGAAAAATCGAATTTTTTTCGACATAGTATTCTATGGCGTTTTTTTGCGCCAAAATTCATGATGTTTTTTTTTCAAAGAGAACCTTACCATAGTGTTTTTCATGGCCTACTTTACATTATTTCATCATATGGCATGTTTTTATAACATGTTGAAAAATCACATTTTTTTTCGACATAGTATACTATGGCGTTTTTTTGCGCCAAAATTCATGGTGATTTTTTTTTCAAAGAAAACCATTCTGGAGTGTTTTTCACGGCCTACTTTACATTATTTCATCATATGGCACATTTTTACAACATGTTGAAAAATCACATTTTTTTTTCAACATAGTATACTATGGCGATTTTTTTACGCCAAAATTCTTTTTTTTTCAAAGAAAATCTTTCTGGAGTGTTTTTCACAGCCTCCTTTACATTATTTCATCATATGGCATGTTTTTACAACATGTTGAAAAATCGCATTTTTTTTTCGACATAGTATACTATGGCGTTTTTTAGCGCCAAAATTCATGATGATTTTTTTTTTCAAAGAGAACCTTACCATAGTGTTTTTCACGGCCAACTTTACATCATTTCATCATATGGCATGTTTTTACAACATGTTGAAAAATCTCATTTTTTTTCGACAGTATACTATGGCAATTTTTTTACGCCAAAATTCATGATGATTGTTTTTTCAAAGACAACCTTACCATAGTGTTTTTCACGGCCTCCTTTACATTATGTCATCATATGGCACGTTTTTACAACATGTTGAAGAATCGCATTTTTTTTTTTTTTTGACATAGTATACTATGGCATTTTTTTGCGCCAAATATTCATGATGATTTTTTTTTTTTTTTTTTTAAAGAGAAAACCTTTCTGGAGTGTTTTTCACGGCCTCCTTTACATTATTTCATCACATGGCACATTTTTACATGTTGAAAAATCTCATTTTTTTTCTGTCATAGTATACTATGGCGTTTTTTTGTGCCAAAATTCATGATGATTTTTTTTTCAGAGAAAACCTTTCTGGAGTGTTTTTCACGGCCTCCTTTACATTATTTCATCATATGGCATGTTTTTACAACATGTTGAAAAATCAGATGTTTTTTTCGACATAGTATACTATAGCATTTTTTAGCGCCAAAGTTCATGATGATTTTTTTTCCAAAGAGAACCTTACCATAGTGTTTTTCACGGCCTCCGTTACATTATTTCATCATATGGCATGTTTTTACAACATGTTGAAGAATCGCATTTTTTTTTCGACATAGTATACTATGGCATTTTTTTGCGCCAAAATTCATGATGATTTTTTTTTCAAAGAAAACCATTCTGGAGTGTTTTTCACGGCCTACTTTACATTATTTCATCATATGGCACGTTTTTACAACATGTTGAAAAATCACATTTTTTTTTTCAACATAGTATACTATGGCAATTTTTTTACGCCAAAATTCATGATGATTTTTTTTTCAAAGAAAACCTTTCTGGAGTGTTTTTCACGGCCTCCTTTACATTATTTCATCATATGGCACGTTTTTACAACATGTTGAAAAATCGCATTTTTTTTCGACATAGTATACTATGGCGTTTTTTAGCACCAAAATTCATGGTGATTTTTTTTCTAAAGAGAACCTTACCATAGTGTTTTTCACGGCCTCCTTTACATTATTTCATCATATGGCACGTTTTTACAACATGTTGAAAAATCTCATTTTTTTTCGACATAGTATACTATGTCGTTTTTTAGCGCCAAAATTCATGATGATTTTTTTTTCAAAGAGAACCTTACCATAGTGTTTTTCACGGCCTCCTTTACATTAATTCATCATATGGCACGTTTTTACAACATGTTGAAGAATCGCATTTTTTTTTTTGACATAGTATACTCTGGCATTTTTTTGCGCCAAATATTCATGATGATTTTTTTTTTTTAAAGAAAACCTTTCTGGAGTGTTTTTCACGGCCTCCTTTACATTATTTCATCACATGGCACATTTTTACAACATGTTGAAAAATCTCATTTTTTTTCTGTCATAGTATACTATGGCGTTTTTTAGCGCCAAAATTCATGGTGATTTTTTTTCTAAAGAGAACCTTACCATAGTGTTTTTCACGGCCTCCTTTACATTATTTCATCATATGGCACGTTTTTACAACATGTTGAAAAATCGCTTTTTTTTTTCGACAGTGTACCATGGCGTTTTTTTTGCGCCAAAATTCATGATGATTTTTTTTCAAAGAAAACCTTTCTGGAGTGTTTTTCGCAGCCTGCTTTACATTATTTCGTCATATGACATGTCTTCACAACATGTTGAAAAATCAAATGTTTTTTTCGACATACTAAAGTATGACGTTTTTGTCAAATTTTGGACGACATACTAACCTATGAAGTTTTTGTCACATTTTGGACGACATACTAACCTATGACGTTTTTGTCACATTTTGGACGACATACTAACCTATGATGTTCTTGTCATATTTTGGACAACATACTAAACTATGACATTTTTGTCACATTTTGGACGACATACTAAACTATGACAATTTTTGTCACATTTTGGACGACATACTAAACTATGAAGTTTTTGTCACATTTTGGACGACATACTAAACTATGACGTTTTTGTCACATTTTGGACAACATACTAAACTATGACGTTTTTGTGACATTTTGGATGACATACTAACCTATCACATTTTTGTCACATTGTGGACGACATACTAAACTATGACGTTTTTGTCACATTTTGGACACCATATTAAACTAAGACGTTTTTCTTTCTACTTCCTGAAAAGTTTGGTCAATATAAAAGACAAAAACTAATATTTTCAGCTGAACTAAAGACAGACTTTGTGATTTTTCTGCTCACATATTGTGTTGTTGTAAACTTACTCTTTCAAATAAATATCCTCCTAACCCCCTGGAAACCAGCATTTGTCCTGTTTTTGTGTTGCTCATCAGCGACCCCAGACAGCCGGGTCCTAATGTTTTTTGAGCAACACACCATACTATGACGTTTTTACAATGAGGGTTCTACTATGGAACCAGTTTGACATGTTCAGGTGTTCTTTGTGTGAAAACTCAGAGATTTCAGGTATCAGAAGGTGGTTTTCAACTTTCTTTGTTAACTTTCTGCTTCAACTTTAAACTAAATTTCCTTCACTAACCCAGCCCTCTGAACTTCCAGGAAGCTGTGTTCCTATTGGCTGTCCAGGTGGCTGATTGGTGTTATCAGGAACACCTGAGCAGCTCAGTGTCTTCCTGCTTTATCTGGCAGCAGACAAACATTTCCTCTGCTTCACCACTGAACCGGGTTTGGCTGCATTGCTTTAGTTTGTTGTTTAGGCATCAGCTTGCAGCTTCCAGCAGTGAAATCATCTTTAATGTGTTTCTTGGTGTGTTTTAGGGCTTTGTACTGGATAGTTGTCTTGGTAAATGTGGTTTTTTAGCCACAGTTAGTACATGGTGCTAATGTGTGCAGTGATTAGTGGATTTGCTGCAGCTGAGTTGTCTTTATCTTGGCTGTAGTGAGTCTTTAGAGGTTTTTGGTCAGACACATTCTGTGTTCTTGTGAACCAGCGTTGGTTGTCCAGAAGGTAAGAGTTCCTGTCCTGATTCTCTGTTCTCAGAGCTTCTCTGGTAGGCTGCAGGAGACTTTAGCGTTTGGGTTGTGCTAGTTTGGTTTTTGTATGGTTTCATTTGGACGACTATCTTGAGGCCCCTCCACGTGGTTTAGTGAGGTTTTCTGGAACAGTTCTACAAAGCAACCTGCAGCAGAAGAGACTTTGAGAGTTTTTAGGAAGTTCTGGAGACCAGACTTTAGAGCAGCAGAAACATTTGTCAGCAGTTTGAGCAGGAGAAGGTGAGCTTCAGAGTAGAAATGAGAAGGAAACCTTCTTGACCCGTGTGGTGAGGTCCTGTACCAAGAGTTTGAGCAGGTTGTGAAGAGTCTGTAGTTCTTTGGTCTGAAAGCACAAGAAGAGTCGACTCATTAAAGGAGAAAACAGGAGATATTGTTGGTTCTTCTGTCACTCTGCAGTTTCCAGTTTCCTTAGACTGAATATCAAGTTTATATATTAAATGATTTCCCATGTGACCCCAAGAAGACTTCAATAAACTCCCTCCATCCCCTGGACACAACATATTTTATTACCATGTTAATTTTATTATTTTTTAAAAATATGTTTTTGACTTTTAATCATAGTTTTAGCATAGTTTTTTTCTCTTTGCTTGTTTAGTTTTGTCATCTGTGTGAAAGGTGCTAAACAAATAAAGTTGAATTGATAAACTGAATAATTGACTAACTCATGATTGTGACAACAGAAGTATTTTCATTGTGATTTAAGGGTTGGTTTCATTGTTAAGGTTGGGGTTGAAATCTTGACAGAAAAAAAGATTTAAGAAATAAACCACATTTAAAAAAAGCAATTAAATCAAAGGAAAAAAACATTTAATACAATAAAACTTTTAAAAAGAAAATTAAACATTAAATACATTAAATTATATTAAACAGACAAAATATTTAATTAAATAATTAAACATAAGATACACACCATGTAATTCTGAAATTAAACAATTTTTAAACAAAAATATTAAACATTAAAGATGAAATATTTTAGATAAACTTTTAAAAAATACAGTTAAACAAGAAGAAAATTAAGCATTTAAAAAATACAAAACATTAAATTAGATTATTAAACCTTTAAAAAGACAAAACATTTAATTAAAAAATTAAATGTTTAATTTGAAAATGAAATCTTAAAGACAATAAAACTCAAATAGGAATTCCACAGAAAATTCAATGAAGCATTTAAAAAGAAAATTAAACATGAAAAGGTGGTAAAACATTTAAAAAGAAAAACCTTAAAGATTTAATCGAAAAATTAAATATTTTGAAAGAAAAGGAAATTTTTCAAACAAGCCAATAAAATATTTGAAAAAACAACAAACATTAAAAGAAAACATTTCAAAATCAAGTCAGACATTAGAAAAGAATAAAAGGTGAGAAAAGAGCAAAACTAAACAATTAAGAAGAATCAAACTAAAGACAAAACATTTGAAAAGACACCAGTTAAACTTTAGAAGATCAAATTAAACAGAAGAGACAATGAAACGATCAAAAAGAGCAAAAACAGATAAAGGTATTAAAGCGTTTTCTAGTCTGAAACGAAAACATCAAGTTGTTTCTTCAAACATTTCCTCTTTGTATGTTCTTAGTTTGATTGTGGACAGATTTACTAAGAACTCATTTCAGAAAAATGCTTTCCAGATAAAGTCTACTAGTAGTTGAAGGCATTAATCAAACTAATGTTATCTTCTGATCTCCACCAACTTTACTGTTCAGTGAAGAGAATCAAAATTTGTTGAGGATTTCTAAAAAACCCACAGGTGAAGGTCTGAGAAGAACTCAGATCGATGGTCTAAATGTGAAATCAAGACTCATGGTCACAAGTTTTAAGGCTTCTGTTAACCAGAAAGTTCAAACTAACAGAGAAGTACTGAGAAACTTTTAAGATTTCAGTCCTCAGACTGTCTAAAGGTTCAGACTAACAGAGAACTACTCAGGAACTTTTAAAACTTCAGCCCTCAGACTGTCTGAAGGTTCAAACTAACAGAGAACTACTCAAGAACTTTTAGGATTTCAGTCCTCAGACTGTCTGAAGGTTCAAACTAACAGAGAACTACTCAG